>NW_022595260.1:1183369-1574838 GCF_009176505.1 Sitodiplosis mosellana | reverse complement strand
TTCACTAACACTCAATTTTTTGTCATCAACCTTTTCAAAAGAATCTCTTTTCACACTCTCGGGAGGGCTTGGTGACGCGATTTTGGTCGATTTCTCATCTTCTTCTTTCTCTTCACTAATGACACTCACAATGGATTGACTACGAGATTCCGATTTCGTTGTGATTTGTTCTTTTTCTGTAGAAACAACTGGCGATTTTTGGCCATCCTTCGAGCTGATATCACTTGCTGCCGATCCCGGTCGCGATACGTCACCTTTCAAAACACTTTGATCATCGGCTTTGTCGAATGAATCCTTCTTAATCGCCTCAGATGGAGGACTAGGCGATTTCACAATTTGTTCAACAAAAGTGGAACTAACAGTGCATTCGTCTTTTACCTCAGATTTAATTGTTGTAATTGTTTTGGTTGTTGCCTCATCCTTAACTGGCGATTTTTCGGTGTCTTTCTGTACATCAATTGCGCTTGCAACTGAATCTATTTTAGACGATGTAGACTCTTCCTCAATCAGTTCTTCTTTGAGCGATGGAGAGTGTGATTTCTGTTCATCACAGCTGATAGGTTCAATCAAGTCAGCCGTTGTTTTTGTAATTACTGCATCCTTTGCACTAATGTTACTGGCAGCAGACTCGGGTCGACTGACTGGCAATGGAGTAGTTTTACCAGAAATGTCCACTTTTTCGCTTGCTATTGACTGAGAACGTGATTTTTGGATGTCTTCAGGTGACTTATCATCGTCTGCTTTTTCCTCCGTGGACTTTGTGGATGGTGTTGGTGAGGCATGTTCAATTTTTTCCACACTTGCACTTGATACTGGTCGTGATGATTCTTTTTCTTGGGGAGGCGATGGTGATTTTACTTCAGTTTTAGCTTTCCTGTCGCTTGCTGCTGATTCGGGGCGACTAACTTCAGCCGGTGCTGTTTTGCCGGAAGCATCTTGTTTTTCAATCACAATTGATTGTGAACGTGATTGTTGTGCGTCTACAATCTCGATTTTTTCTTCGCTCGCAACGGATTGACTTCGGGATTCAGGTTTTGCGGCAGATTCTGGACGAGATAAATCACTTGTTGACAATTGTTTGTCGTCTTCTTTCTCGATCGAATCCTTTTTATCGCTTTCGATAGGTAGGCTTGATGATTTTTTTGCTTGCACATCATCAATGTTTTTGTCATCAGCCGCCGATTCAGGGCGATTAGCATCGGTTGATGTTGTTTTTCCCGACAGATCATGTTTCTCTTCAATTTTGCCACCAATATCTCGAGAGTCAGGGCGTGATTCATCTTTCTTTTCGATTTCAACAGATCCATGGCTGCTGCTAGCAGTCGATGGTGAACCGGTTGATTTGCCCGATGAACTTGATTGTTTCTCATGGACTTGCTTTTCAGGTGAGCTGCATGTTTCCTTCAGTTCGGGTTCAGTTGTATCACTGAAATGACTCATTACTGAATCGGGGCGATCGCTTTGTCGGCTTGTCGTTTCTCTGCGTGTTAAATCATCAACCTCCAATGTCGATTCAATGTGGCTGGCTTCAACGGTTTCTTTACCCGATTCGGGTTTCTTTTGCAAATCATCGTGGTCAATTTCTGGCGTAGCCTTGCCCGAAAATGTTTCAGGTGTTGTTGCTGATGGGCTAAATTTGATGGTGCCTTCGGCACATATTTCCGTCTCTTCGCCACCGTCTTCACTACTTGCAGTCACCAGCATTCGTTGAACAGTTGCACTATCTTCTTCAAGTTTCAAGCTAATACTTTCTTTACGGTCCGTTAATACTTTTGTTTCTTCTGCCGTTGGCTTTACGGTTTTGCTTTGTTCAAGTTCTTCTTGTTTTTCAGGCGATGTTGAGCCTGGTTTATCGCTGAGAAGCGATTGTCTGCGTGAATCTATTGCTACCGTCTCGCTTACTTGAGACTTTTCGATTTGAGTTACTTCCGAGTGTGTTTCGATTTCAGTTGATTTCACTTCTAATTCATCGTGTTTCAATTCCAATGATGAATTTGAACGAGAAAATTTATCCAAAGTGCTTTCATCTTTGGTAAAATCTCTCTCGCTGAATGTGCTGATTGCAGATTCACGTCGCGAATCATCCAAAACTTCACCGGCATACGATTCTTTGCGATAAACATCACCGTCGGCCACTTCTTTCTGGAATCCGGCCTGGTGTTTTTCGGCAATTTCATGTTGTTCCTTCTCATCAATTGAAGTGGTTGACGTTTTTGCTTCTGATAGCGAAGCAGATAAATCATGGAAGTCGGCAGACTCCTTGATGCTGGAAAATACTTCGGGTGTGCTTGCACGTTGCATGATATTTTTTTCTAATTCGTCCTCATTAAAATCGGGAATAATATCGGTTATGTCTTTTTCAGATTTTAACACCTCGGCCACGTTAGCAACAATTTTCAAAACTTCCTGTTCTCGTGGCGAAACTGACCTAGGCGGCTCAGTATGCACTTCAAGTGGTACACTTGGTTTCGGAGAGGACTCTTGTATTTCTTCACGTGGTGGCGTCACACGATCCTCTTCATCTTCTTCTCTGATATCATTCAATGATGAATCATCTCCCCCGATGATTTCAGTTATAGTTTTATCGATGACTTGCAAATCGATCAATTTGCTCTTTTCAACAATTGGTGACTCGACAGTTGTAATGTGAGTTTCGCGTAATTCATTTGGACATTGAGCATCGAATGGATGACTGTAGTCATATACTTCGGTATAGTCTGACGATTGTAAATTTAATTCGGTCGGAGTAATGGACTTTGTTGCGACGGCACTATCTTTGCGTTCCGGTGAAGCGATATCATCTTTTGCTGGCGGCGAAACTGATTTTGGTGGTGACACCACATGTTCTTTTTCAACTGGTGATGCACTCTTACGCTCAATTTCAGCAACACTTTGTTCACGTGATTCAATAATTGGTTCGTCTTTTGTTGGTGACGGACTCTTTGATTTCTCTTTTTCCTCGATTTCTGGTTCATTAGGTTTTGCGGCTTCGATTGCAGTATCATCTTTTAAACTAGCCCGTTTACTGTCCACTGAAGCAACAATTTCGACGACCACTTCCTTTTGTGGAACTGGTGAAACAGATGCTTGCTCTTTAAGATCTGGAGATGGACTCTTTGACGCCACTTTCTCTTCTTTGGTTTCAATGATGTCTTGAATTGGCGAAGCACTCTTGATTTCTTCGCTAACAACAACATCACCAGCTTTAGTTGTTGCAATATCGACTTCGGCCTTGCTAATAATTTGTTCAGGTTCTTCGAGCTCTAATTCTGCTTTCTTCAATTCGGGCTCTTTAGATACACTTGCAAGTTTTTCATTTGTGACCTCACTTCGTTTCGGTGATTCACCGATTTTCTCATCTCTTGTTGGTGATGGACTTTTGGATGTTGCTATTTCAATTGGTTTTGGTTCACTGACTTTAGCGATTTCAGCTTTGAAATCGTCATCCTCGATTAAGCTTTCTCGTTTACTTCCGGACACTGTTTCAACTTCCTTTGGAGTAGCACTAATTTCTTCCTTTAAGTCGGGCGATGGACTTTTCGATGCGATTTTCCCAGCTTTAACATCACTGGTTTTATCAACGACACTCGCTTTTCGTTCTGATTCAATCTTGTCGGGCGATACACTTGTCAATTCTTCTATTGTTTCAGCGACAAATTCGGTTTTTATTTCAGTGTTTTCTGTTTGAATCAAGGTTGTTCTGATTTCTTCCTGTTTAACATCAATCGGCGATACACTCTTACGATCATCGGCTTCATCTTTTATCAAAATTTCTTCTTTAGAAGGGCTAGGTGCTTCGGTATCATTTGGTTTGCTATCATCAACTGGACTTTTTCCTTTCAAATCGTTTGGCTCATCGGTAAATTCCACTTTTGCGGTAACATCTTTCAATGTACTTTCGAATTGTTTGCCCAAATCTTCAACTTTGTATTCAACTTTTTCAACCGGCGAGGCAACTTTCTGCTCAACACTTGTTGGCGATGGGCTTTTCTTTTCGATCGGAGTTTTCGATCCCAAATTTTCTTCTTTGGGAGAGACTTTAGCATCGTCAATATCCTTAGATTCGATTTCAACTGGCTCGGTTTTGATAGGCTGTTCTTGTTTGGTCAGCTCTTCACCTTTACGCAGTGAAGCCTTTCGACTGCCAGCTGGTGTTTCATCAGTAGCAATGTCAGCCTCTTCATGCACCGGCAAATCAGCGACCTCATCTGGCGTTTTAATATTCAGCTCACGCAAATGTGGTTGTTGAGCATCGAATTGCATTGGTTTCGGTTGAACACGTTCTACTGGCTCATCAACGGTAGTGACAACCACTTGCGTTTCTTTTGTCTCTTCTTTGATGTATTTCTCTTCAATCACAACATTTTCTTTGACTTCGTCTAATGGAATATGCTCATCTTCTGGCAATGTTGGTGCAGTTGTAGCACCCGACTCGGCTGTTGCTTGACTTTCAGGAACGTTGACAATATCTGCTTCCTTTGTGTCAGCCGGAATTTTATCTACACCTAATTCTTCCTTGACATAAATGTTTTTCTCATCACTGGGCTGCTTCTCGTCGGATATTGGAGACCCTTCATCGGATTTGGCTTCCTCCTGGATATCAGATTTAGCCTTTGGAACGTCGCCATTCATTTTATGTGAAGTTGGAATTGCTTCTTCCATTTCTTCTACGAATTAAAGAAGAAAAAAAAACGTTATCAAACAAATAGACCAAAATGCAAGTTACAAACAGATTCACAGTACGCCGCCAGGGGATATTTCCCAAACATTGATAAAGCGCATGAAATCGATTTAAAATTGAAAAAATGGGATTAATTTTTTAATTCGGACAATCATAACTTTTCCTAAATCGAACGACAGTTATATTATCGTACCAGCAAAATCTATTTCAACGCCGTACCATCATTGTTTTTAAATAATTTTACCTTCTTTAACATGAATAGGTTCCTCTGCAGCCGCAACGCTTTCCGCATCTGGTTTGTCTTGCTCGGTCAATTTTTCGCCGGCTTGCTGTGGCTCTTCCTCTTCTTCAGTTGTTTCAATGCTTGGTTTGCGCTTCTTCTCTGACTCTTGTGAATCGCGTTGATGCTTGACTTCTTCTTTTCCAGTTAAGTCACCGCTTTCCGGGTCATTGACCGAACACTCCTCTGTGTATTGTTCTTCCTTTTCGATAATGATATATTCTTCATCTTCATCAGCCTCGGTTGTGCTATCCTGTTTATCAATAATAATAGTACGACGTTCATCATCATCAATTTGTTTGCTCTCCGATCGTTGTAAAACAGCTTCAATTTCACGTACTGCCTCTTGTTCTTCGATTAAATCATCGAGCAGGATTTGTTTTTCCTGCTCAACGGCCGTTTTCTTAACTTTTACATCATCAGTTGCAGCACTTGGTGTGGAGACAACACTTGAATCAGAAGCGGCTCCTTTATCCGCTTTTGGTTTGTGAATAACGGCCGTGTCTTTGGCGGTAGATTTTTTGATACTTTTCATTGGGCTGCCGGCGGCTGGTTTTGGCCGTCGTGAAATGGCTTTTCGCTCGACTTTCAGCTCCTTTACAGTTTCTTTCTTTTCGGTGATTGTTTGTGACACATCTTTCTTGACTGTTTTCACAGATGTCCTCTGCTTGGACTCAAACACTTTGCGATTATTTGCTTCTTTAGTACTCTTAGCTGGTGTACTGCTTGGGCTTATTTTTGCCACACGACTAATAATCCTCGACTTGATTTCTCTCTCTTTTTCTTTTGGCTGTTTCGCTTCTTTCTTTGGCGTCGTGACTGGACTAGACTTCTTTTCGGTAGATGAGTCTTTTTTCAATTTTTTCTCCATTGATTTGGGCGGTCGGGAGTCGATGCGTGATTTCACAACGGGTTTCGACTCAGACGCAGTTTTGTTGTCTTTTTCTTGCTCTTTTTCCGCTTCAACTTTTGTCGTTTCACCATCGACGACGGCACTCTCTTTTTCCGTTTTAATTACGGTTTTCGTCTCAGTTACCGTTTTGTTATCCTTCTCTTGTGCAACCACGGTTCTAGTTACTTTGGACGGAAGGATTGTTTGCTCGTGAGTTGATTTGTCGGCGAGGGCGGATTTGAGTTGTTGTTTTTTTGATAAAATTGTTGATGAGAAACTGGTGGCTTCAATTTGGTTTGCAGTGCAAACGGGATGCTTAACAAATTCCAAGTGTTTCATTTTATCCAAACCTTCCATAATCTTATAATCGGGTGTGCTGCCGGGGAACAGAATTCGTGTAATAGTCTCTTCCGGATTGGCCGGTTGCCACACTAACATTGCACAAATCGAAACGAGATTTTGCAGCGGAAACTGGAACTCTTTCGACTGTTTGGTTGCGAATAGATTTTGATCGCGTGCATTCCATTTGTGGAGAAACTCTTTTACTTCCTTGGACTCTCTCGACGGGCTTATCACATACATATCCAAAGTGCCATGGCCAACTTTGTGGTACAAGTTGATTGGTTCAACGTCCTTGTAGCATGGCTGTGGTTTCAAATTAATTGATTTCAAGTTTGACGTTAGCGATTGACCGCGTTCGAATAAATTAACAAGCAGTGGATCGCTATCCTTATCACTCTCCAAACTTGGTTCTGGTTTTGACTCGGGAATATTGGTGAAGAAATATCCAAGTTGCGGATACACATTTGAAATTGCCTTACGTTCTATTATCGAACTGAGCCCTTGAATGTTTGCATTGCTGATGCGTGTCATCAACACAGCATCCAAACGATCCAAATGCCGTGTGAAATCCCAGAAACATGATTTTCGGTTGAAACCACCATCGACTGGAATATTTCAAATCACAATGAAAATTTAATATTTTCACAAAATGAAGAGAATATTTTTAAACTTGTTATTTACCCAGCATATTGAATCCATTGATACCAAAGAGTGCAGCATCGCCTTGTCCACCCGGAAAAACGTAGAGCGTTGGATGGCTGAATCGAATATTTCCCACGACATCGGAGCTCGCCATCAATTCATTTAGATTTGCCGGAGCTATCAATGGTGACAAATAATCTAAACGGAATAACAACATAAAAAATGGGTTAACTTTGCTCGTTTTATACGAATGTGGCGCAAAGAGCTCATAACTCACTGATAAATGCGTTGAGTCGTTCACTTCCAGAATCGAGAATGTCAACGGAATTGATGCGAATTTTACAGAGTTTTGCAAACGATTTGTCGGGCAATTTATTCCAGTGACCCGACGTGGCGCAATGTATTTCCATGGATATAGTATCGGGATATGCTCGCATAACGCGTTGCACCTCATAGTCTTGCAGAGCTTCGGCAAAATCAGATACAGAAAATGTGGCATCCTGAGAGTTTGCGGAATAATAAAAACACACACACGTAAACACAAAAGAATAAACACCATTCAATCCGTGAAAATTGAGCGCTCCATCGAGAAAAATCCAAGGGGGAAACTACTACTACCGCATAATTCATATTAATACAATCTAGTACAACACCAATTCTGATAAATTCCAAAAAATTCTGCGCAATTCAAAACAATTCCAATCAATTCCGATGTTTCTAAGTCAAATTTGATGATGATCAACTTCGAAAATTGCAAATATAGGATCATTTAGCATATCAAAGGAATGCTTAAGCGCATAGATGTTCAATCTTATCGAAATAACTTCAGATAGGGCGTTTTTAATTGTACATAGGTCTCACTTCCAATTCAATATTTCATTTTAAATAGGTAAAGGCTTTATGATACATAAAATATTTTCAAAATAAAAAACAGAGCTAGAATTGAGTCTTGTAGATCAAACCAAGTCAAATATGTTCTGGATGTAAAAATCTTCAATATGCATTCAAATGAATGGTAAATGTCCCTATATTTGCGATATTTTAAGTTGATCATCACCAAATTTGACTAAGGAACATCGGAAATGATTGGAATTGTTTTGAATTGCGCAGAATTTTTTGGAATTTTTCAGAATTTGTGTTGTACTAGATTGTATTAATATGAATTACGCGGTAGTAGTAGTTTCCCCTTGGAAAAATCACATAAATTATTCAGGATTTAACTCACTTGCAAGATCCATGAACCATTTCCCGAGAATGTGTAACCGGAATGTATAATATGTCTATGTCTTGTAAAGCTACTCAATAAATTTCGCATGCATTGAATCAGCGTATTGTATTGGGGATGAATCAATATTTCCGTCACCAAATTTTCACTGGCAAATTGAATCAAGCGTTCGCCTGTACGAAAGCAAACAAAAATGAACAAAGAAAAAATCCATCATTTATCACAATAGCAAAAGACATTTGCATGCGTCGAATATAAATTGTTCCTGTACATTGTACACATGAAATTCAGTCGTGAGACTGTTTGCAGCAGTTACATTATTCACAGATAAAAGAAATTCATAAATAGTTACCATGGCGCGCGGCTTCTCCTTCGGGAGCATGATTCGTTAAATTGTTCAGTTCTTCTTCCAAATCGACATGGCAATCCAGCACGTTCCAAGACAACAAACCTACAAGCAACAACAACAAACAAAGAAAACCACATTTAGAATTCCGCAACCCGAAAACCAGAGCAAATAGTGAATTCATTTGAAATGTTTAAGAAAATTGTGTTCGCACTTTTGTTCATTTTTCATGTCATAAGCCGGGGCCATTGTTGCATCACATTTATGCAAATGTGAGAATTATTGAAAATTAATGCAGTTTTCATAGTGAGATTTTCGCATTCCGAGTATAACCAAGAGTTTTTAAAATCGCATTTTTACTCGGATATTTCATGAGATTCCGTTCATTGGGTCGGAAATTTGCATACCGAAAAATAATGTGTTGCTACAATAGTAAAATACGTTCGCCGGAGTTCAGAATATCATTTCAGTGTGAATTTGACGCAGGATATTGATTTTTAGTGCGCATGACGTGGTATTTCAGAACAGTATCCAAAAAATCCACCGAAAAATGTAGGTAAAAAACAGCCAAAAAGAAAGAGAACATGAACGTTGAACTACGAAATATAATTCAACATGATTCGTGTGCCGGTCACACCTAAAATAGGCTAGACTTTTTTGTTATTCGATTCATACGACCGCAAATGCCACCACTCTTTCTCCAACTCAATTTCAACGGTAAAAACAATTTTCGCCTTTCCACGAATGTCCTTTACATTTGTCATGAGGCTGCCACCTCAAAATGATTTATACACCTTGCAAGCGTTGCTATTTTTTTTGTTTCGTGGCGATCTCATTGTATTACTTATGCCACACAGCATGTATGAAAATCATAACTCAAAAATGACTAAAGCGATTGTCAATGATAGAATAAGCCTTTGGCCGAATGAGTATCGATCGATGACGACTTTGGAAATTGGATTCCTGACGCAAATCAATTATTTCGTGCATTAAATTTTCACCTCACTTAACAAATATTATCGTCGTCGTTGTCAGACACTTGTACAAAAAACACTTGGTCAGGCCGTTGGTCTGTGCTGTTTAAGCAAATAGTGTGAATACATTTTCAATGCTACAGTCATTGTAGAGTTTCTTCAGCCACCACGTAAAGTGCCATTAGACAGAAAATAACTGTATATTAAACGCCCATATGTTTCTATACGATCTATAAATACGACAAATAATCACATATTAGAAATGTAAAATCTTGAATATGGAATACGAAAGCAATTCATGATAAAATAATGAATGTGATTCGCCCATAAAAAAACGATTCGCATTCATGGATATAAATAAAACAGTCAACACGATTCAAAGAGGCATATACAATGCGCAAACATGACACATGTATTTATATACGGTATGGTAGGGAAAAAGTACAGTTCCATTCTCAACGGAGTCGATGGCACTGTGTGGCTGTAATGCAGCAAACACTTTTTCTCTAGCTTTTTCTTTCATCGTTTTGCATTTCAGTGAAAAAAAAACACTTGAAAAATTATCATCTTCATTTGCATAGATGACATTGGGGTATTGGAAATGCGAACCAAACGCACCACAAATTAATGGGCTATATTAATTGGTTTTCAGGCTTACTCAATGAAAGAGAGAGTCGATGTGTGTGTGTGTTTTTTTTCGAATTGAATTTCAGATTATGCTACTGGATAATTAAACTTATATAAGCCTTAAAGAAAAATGACTGTAGCCTGACTATGGGCAATAAATTACATGCAGCGTTGAATTGATTCCAGTAAATTTTCTTTGCATAATTTGCACAAAACTTACAGGAAATCCAATATTTCGCCTTTCTGTGTGTTAATTGTTACGTTTTGAGAGAGTATGTTCTTGAGCGAAGGTCATTTGTTATAAGAATGAAATTGTTTTTTGATTCGCTTGGCAATTTTTTGGGGCTGGAAAACAGTGTGCGATTTTGAGTACACACTTCAAACAATGTGGCTATTAATAACGGAATGGGGCTAGAGTCACACTTCACCGAACGGATCCATCATCTCTTTGACAAAAACTTATGGTGGTCGTATCTCTCATTCTTTCTACTAACTATCTTTTCATTTAATTGCTTTATGACTTCGGTTTTAACCGATGCATGACATTCGATTTACACCACTTATAATTAATAAAGTCTATTATATATTTATGTTCTGTCTATAATTAGTAATTACAACTGATTTTGTTATTGTATTGTCGTAAGTCACGGTATTATTTGTATCGAGCGAGTTGACGCTATTAGGAACGTGCGATTAAGCTTGGTGGGTATTAAGGGCGATAAATGATGTTAGAATGAACTATTGATTTTGTGCTGGTTCAGTGAGCATATCGAATCGCTCACAAGAAAGAAATAGAATACTCCATCGAACATCCAAAAATATCACGTTATATGACGTAAATGTAGTTTTTTCCACGAAAAATACTCTTAGCCGGACCCCAATCGATGTTTTTATTTAATAAAAAGAAAGTAGAGCAAATCAAATGACGCAATGTTATTTTCGACGTCGGTAATATCTGATGCTTGGATCGCGTTGTACTCTGTGTAAAAATTAATTTGCATATTCGTTGAGATTGGCAATTCTTAAAAGTCATACGAGCAAATGTTTAAGATTTCGTTAACCTCGATTCTCACAACTTGAAAAAAACGACACTGTCAACGAACGTTCTTGGATACATACATGTATACAGAAATGGACAGAAATTGGAAGATTACTGCATCGCATCGGCGATGACAACGAGCTCATCAAGTGTGCAAACCAGCGTTATGTACTGCTGCTGAAAACGATCCACACGAAAAAGATATAGCTTTCTTCAAATATTTTTCTATTAAACTAATGGCATCATTTTCAATGATTGCGCGACTTAATATCCGTTCGAGTGTTTACGGTTTCATTGTTACAACAATATTATTAAATTTTGTGATAACCAAATCATTCGAAAACCTTATAACAATGGAAAAATCCATAAAAATAAAACAGTAACAAAGGGCGACAAAATCAGCAGACCAATTGACCAATATTCGATGGCATACAACAGTGGAAAACGGAGAAACAAAACATCAACAACAGACAAATGAGCTTGGAAATGAAGTTTTAATTAGTTTTTGCATCAGAAACTTTGATCCATGTCGCATTTTTTACGGTTGTGCTCTGTTTGGCATGCTTAATCACGTATACATGTCGACGGCTGCTTATCGATTTAAATGAAGTGGTATATTACCAGATTCAATTGGAATTCAATTTTCTCTTCAACGTTTCAAGCAAGCAAAAAAAAAGACCATCCGAAGCGCATCTTCTTTTGCCTGTCAGCAAATTGTTAAATTGAATGGAAATCGAACGATATTGAAAATTTCATGATTGCACTTGTGCGCAATCAGTTTGCAAAATGGAATCAAAATCTCGTCATTTGACGTCTCTCGAACAGGCGAAATGGATTATCGATCGATAAATTTCGAATATAACTGTATATAATTTGATGCAACAATTAATCTCCATTAAAGCGCAATATTTCAATTAAATTCGCCAGGCAAAACCGAAGGACTTGATGGCATGTACGATTGTACATATATTAGCCACATAATCTGCAATCCGAACATACGGATGCGGAGCGAATGTGGTTGTGAATGTAGATTACGTACAAGGCTGTCGGCAAAAATCGGTTGTTTCGGTAAGGCTAATCTATATGCAGGCAACGTTATAATGCCAAACCACTTCCTCTACTTTTTCCGTATTGCTTTTTTTCGCTCTCGTAAATTTTTCTAACTACATCGCGGTTCGCTTTTGGTTTAGTGTTTGACTTTATATTTATTGGATTGGATGCTATAAAACTGCTAAAGTCAATGGTCTTTGGAGAAATAGTGTGCATAAACTCACACATACACTGTGGGAAAATGTATCGTGAAAAAATTTCACTTTTTATATAAAATGTACCTGCAGGCCACCAAAATAAATGAAGTTTTTTTTTGAAGGTATTTCTTTTTCTCCCATTCTATCTGCAGTCTTGCGAAGTGTATGTGCTATGAAGCACATGAAAAATGCAAAGCTGCAAGATTGCATGTTTTGATAGCGTTACTTAAACATTTGCATAATAATGATGTTAATTCACTCGGCCGCCGATCCTGAACAAACAAACATTTGGAGGAAAAAAATTCTTTTGTTTCATCCGCACACGAACTCCAAAGATATAAAAATATATTCGAGGATTAAACGGCTGCCCACTTCGTCCCGTTGATATAATATTTTATTGTTGTTCGCAATGCTGGAAGTCCAGGGAAAATGTTGACTCTTTGCCAATGGAAAAATTTAGTTATTTATTCGCCGTCGGATCTTTAATTGTACCATGTCCAAATCAAACACATTGAAATAACATCTACATTTCGACATGCAACGAGTCTTGCTTGCCAAAACAAGGAACTTCCCCTTGTATAGTGTGTACATGTATACGCTGAGCTCTAGTTTGAGATTTCAATTTTTCTCTATGATTTAGACAATTTACCGAGCACAGAAAAAATGTACGTGTTGGAAATAACGACGACAACGATGAAAAAAAATACATACAAAAGCATTTGCAGGCAACTAAAATAAGTTGTGTCGTTGTCACTTTAAGCTTTTGCATGAGCCGAGAATATCATATATAAAGAAAGCCGCCGAAACGTCTACACTAGGATATTGCCCATTAAACCATTATGGCTAGAATATCGAATATATATGTATATAGTATGCTCGTGTTTCATCGAATCGATCCGCAGAGAAAACCATTTTCAACAACTTTATTTAATAGAGTCGTAACAGTAATGATTTTGTTTTGAATCATTCAAATTTCATAAAATGGATCGGATCGGAACTGGAAATGGAATGGAAGAAGAAAGGTTTTTGGGTGTGATATCGTGTGAAAATTGGTATCGATTTCTCGGAATATTCACTTTCAAATCAAGCTGCCCACCATATTTCTACTTATAAAAGTTTTATGTAAATTTTTGGTTCACTTGGGAATTTGTTTCATAAAACTTGAGATAAGCTGGGTCATTGTTATTGAAGTTCGGTTCGACGATTTTCGATTGAGTAGTTCAATAGAAATTTATGCAATTTTATCAGGTATTGGTTGCCTTGAATCGTCTTTGAAAATATCTCGTTATCATAAACTCATTATTACTATGTGAATTTCGATTGAATCAGGCCTCAAAGATATTATTTGAAAATACACAGTCGAAATAGTTACATCAAAATTTGGAAGGTCCTTGTGATGGAAAACCCGCATTCCATTGCCTATATATAGATCTGACGATATTATATGTTGAAATAGTTTGGTATGAGTTTGACTGACAAACGAATTTGGTGTGTGTGAAAATCGATAGTTGGCTGACAATTAGTGTGTAATTGTCATGGAAAGCCATCCATTGAGCGTAGCGCTGACAAAAAAGAGAGTACAAGTCGGCCATATTGTTGAGTGCTTGTCGAGCATAGGAAAAACCGTTCGATATAATGCTTAGTACGCACATATTCGATTGTTCTCACGTAGGGAAAAATATGTCCGATAAAATACGGGTTTTTATAGTAAATGACGACATCATCATCATCATCATCATCGGTTTGAATACCACTGTCCACTATTACTGTCGACGTTGTCGCCATCGCCACCGCCGTCGTTGAATAGTGACATTTTTCATGAACTTTCTTGCTCGGTACCAGCTTCTATAACTTTACGGCTAAACTATTGTACATACCATTCAATTGCATCTTTTTATAGACTTGAATTTACGACAGTGATGATGATTGACGCATTTTAAAGGTTATTTTGTTATTTTTCCGAGCGAATGATGTCATTATGAGTATAATGGGAAAATTACCTTTTAATAGGCGCTGCAAAATGATATCCTTGTGTTCTTGCGAGTGTGGCTCTCCCAATATAATAAGCAGATAGCAGCCGGTCAATGGACTGGGCGGTTCGTAAGTGGCCGGAATATCATTTCTATTCGAAATCTCCTCAATCACTTGGTCGGGAGTCTCCTGACTGGGCTTTTCCTCCGTTGCCATTATATGACCCGTGCAATGACTTACCGCTGCCCAAAATCACCCTTTCCAAATAAAGTCAGCAAATTTCGAATCGGAGAAAAATGGTTTACACTTCCGTGAAAAATTTCGTTCAACACTTCAACAGCACACTTTCCGAACTTAGTTTTCTCAAATTCGTCTGACGAATGTTGAGCGAATCGCAAAGGGATATGAAATAATTTTTTTCTCTCTTTCTATGTACGTCGTCTTCGTTTGGACTGAGGAAACTTGCGTGTGCTCGGTTTTAAATGTTAAATGGAAAAGCGAAATTGAGTCGCGCTTGAACGTATTCCTTCGTTGTGATGATTTGGCCGCACCCGTCGACTTGGTTAGATCATACACACACCATCAACCAGTTTCAGTTTTATTTATTTATGGTTTTATGTAATTTTCTCTCTATTTTCGTTCCCAATATTATTAAAGTCCACACACTGTACCGATGCGCAAACTCTAGAACTGTCACAGGACCGCAATATACGAAATGATCTACCAGGAAAAAGAAGCACACAAATGACGAACTCGATTTCACACGCACAGAAAAAAACGCAACCACCTTCTTTTTCCATTCACTTCAATCGGACCTTATCGAACTTTCCTTCGTCAATTTCAAACTTACGTTTAAAAAAAATGCGATTCAAGAGAAAAAAGCCAACTTCTGCAACTACGAAACTTATTTGGAAAAAAAACTTTTCGTATTCTAACAATGAAAAATGTGCAGTTTCAAGCAAAATTTTATTTTATCGATTTTTCAGCTTTGCAATTATTTTCTTTACTTTTTTTCCCTATTATTCGGCCGTTTTTTTTAAATGTTTTTGTGTAAATGTAAAATGGAAAAAAATCCCTTTTAATTGGAGCTTGGTGTATAATGGAACGAATTAGTTGAGTGTAATTTTATTCTTGGTTCAAGTAAAATTCTCTGATGTAAAATTTTCTTCAGCTTTTTTGTCTTGTTCTTCTTGGCGGAGTTCAACACACAGTATGACCGGCCTTAAAGAAACCAGAGAGCCAAGTCAAGTGAATTGCTTCTACTAATCGTGTCGAAAGTCCTACATTTCTGATCGAGCACGAAAACTGCTAAATGCGAAAGTTGAACATTTATTGACAATGCGCAATGCACAAAATCATTAACAGCAAACCAGAAGTAGGGATAAAATGTGCTTGTTTGAAGCTCCACCGAACACATGCCAGAGCAATTGTCACATATGGTTCTATCGCACAAACACAATGAAATCGTCACAACGAAAAAGACCATTCAATTTGGTCCCAGAAAATGATGGCTAAAATTTGTCACACATAATCTTTGTTATTTTTCACATATCTAATCACAAATCTTCCGATTACAAGAGATTTTATTAGAGTTTTTTTCGTTCAATATGCTAAAATTCCGGCCTTTTTATTCGGTTTTTTGAAAATCTGTGCTCGCCTTCAGTACTATTATACCATGTAAAAATTACGATTTCCCCTGTGAACATTAACCATTTCACCGCATTTGTATGCCGCCCTACTCTAACTAGACAAAAGTACGCAGACGTGCTCGTGCAATTTAAATGTTGCATTGACTATAAACATAGCACATGTATCGAAACGGTGAATATAGAAATGTCAGAATGTGGCTGCACGAAGCAATGTCAAATCGAGTCGAGTCGAGTCGAATCAAGTTAACAGCTGAGTAAATATATAAGACGATCGCAGTGTGTGCATTACACATGTGTGCGGATTTTTTTCATGTATGTATGCCTTAATTTTTCATCGCGACCGTTTCCATAGTTGATATTGTTGTTGCTGATTGTCGTCGCCGTTGTTGCTTCCCTGTGAATTGCCGGCTCCCCGCATTCCATGCACGTAACAACAGGCATAGCTCTTTCAACACGTACAAATCCGGACGAGAAAAATCAATTCTTAGGCTATGCGCTGCAAAAAGACAAAAAACACGATCTCTTCATACATGTATGTATTCCAAATGCAAAATAACGAACTTCCGTAACAATTGTGGCTAATTTACCGAAAATAGAATTCTATTTTGAATTTAAAAAAAAATCAGTTGGAAAATCCAGCCAACATGAATAAAATACTCTGAAATGAATTCAATTCAACCCGTTTAACTTTAAATGCTCTGCATAATTGACCAAACTATTCATTGCCTATGCATTTTTCAAAGCAAAACTATGTTTATTTGATAAAGTTATTTCAATTATATACTTTTTTGCGCAGAGTCATAGTTGTAAAATTCATAGGACAAATGGATGAACCTTAGCAGGTCGCATAACATTTTGATCAATATTCAATTGAATATGATTCATTGAACCATATAAATCAGAAATTGGTTATTACGAATAAATAGAATTTGTCGCATCGAACGACACAAAGGCGAGAAAAAAAATTCGCCCATTTTTTCAGATTGTTTTAACGCGAATCGCATACGAAAATCGGATGGTTAACAGACTAGTTGATACACAGCACACATTTCGGAAATGACATTTCCCCTATGATAATAAATGACCGATGCACTCTGCGACTGCAGTACGCAACATTATTTTTATCATTTTACATCCGACCTGTTTCTCGAATTTTTCCGCAAGTAATGATTTTCGCTGCAATTGTGTGGTAGGAACGAACATCCATCAGCTGTACAACCATATGTTTATATAAATGACTATACGATGTGCGCATGTGCCACTTTTGAAAATGCCGGCTACAAACTCCTTCTCTTAGTTACAGAGACGCATACACTGACACATTTAGAAAGTGGGAAATACTTCCCCTTACTATTACACTCTCAACTTACAGTAAAAGCGACGTCATCCAAACATTTAGTCATTGGCACGATTTTAATGCAAACTTCAAAGGCGAATGCAAAGTCATGTGATCAATTTACCAACTAATTACAACACTTTGGGTAATTAATTCTTGACAGTTTTAGTGTCGAATTTTCATCCAAGCTCATCAACATCTGCATTAACAATTTGAAAAGATGTTCTTTCTGCTCGTAAGAACTAGATATCAAGTACTTTTTAATGGCCTGATGTTTCATGAAATCTTTTAATTACGATTCCGTTCATTAATTGGAATTGGCAGTACTGCAGATTCATTAGTGAATTTCAAGTCGATTTTAGACAAGAAAAAATTGTTTGATCGCAGCTCAACTAGATAATACATTCACTTCATATCTCTTTGTGCTGAACATCAAAGTGAAATCGTACTCTTCGGTGTGAATGCGATGGTAACAGCAGCAAGAGAATGGCGAACCGTATCAAAATCAAATTGTTATGGGCTGTTTCATTTTCCTCTTTCATCTTTTCACTTCTTTGTAGTTATAAATGAGTGAATACAAACGGCATAAATGATTCTCCTTTTCTTTTATGTAGTTCACACGTAACAGGGTAGCATACGCTGTAGACAGCAAGGAGATCAATAATTTAATTTAATACAAAAACACGCAGACCACACCGATGTCGTACGCATTTTTCTCTGCTTTTTTTATCTTCTCCATACACAATGCTGCCGAAGGAAGAGTGTGTGAAGCATCGACGGCGTGGAGAGCGAGAGAAAAATATATAACACGCAACTCAAGTGTGAACATAAAAACACAGAGCACAACAAACCAACGCAACCACAACGAAATCGAACAAAGAAAATAATTGCCACGATACTTCGTATGGAAAAAGAAAAGAGTGTAGGACAGAGACAGATAGAGAGTAAGAAAAAAGTGAAGAAGAAATTCGGAGTAGAAAAAAAGGTGAAACTATTTCAAAGAAAAATCGAACGAAAATCACAAATACACACGCACACAACGCGGTGAATAGCGAAGAGCGCCAGGGAGAAAGAGACAGCGTGTGTAAGAGGCCAAGCGTTTGATTGGAGTTGAAATGTGTGTTTGCTAGACGAAAGCCGATTGCCATGAAATGAAGAAAGAAGATGAAAAACGAAGACGATGCATGTGATGAGAGTCACATAAAATGTAGCACGTATAGCAAAAAAGACGCATCAGAACCGAACGCCGTATTCTTCATCGAACCAAAGGCATGGCCATTCATTGTCTTCGTGCTCGTGAATCGGGGAGAGCCGAAAAATATTCTTTGTGCTCTCGTTGAACAGGAACGGCGCAAAATGGAAAATGAACGCAATGGAATATGGCATGAAAAAAGGGAAAAGCGAGCGAGAGAACGTAATCTGGCAGCAAACGAAAACTCAAAGCATCGCCGCTACTGTTGCTGTTGCTATTGCTATTGCTGGTATTACTGATACTGGTGCTGATGCTACTGCTACAACATACTTCGGCCATATTTTGAATTCCACATCGGAATGCGGAGGAAGGAATTTTCATTCTTTTGCTCTTTTTCACTCCGCTCGACATACGACATCGAAAACATGAAACCCCAGTAAAAAATCATTCCAAACATTTTCGAAAAATGCTCATCCCAAACTTCAGCGCGTATGGCAAACATACACATGCGACATGCGCACTCCATCCGTATAGCATGCATCAAACGCTCAAACAAACAATGGCATTTCTTCGTTTGCCTATGAGCCTTTGCAATCTCAAAGTGTTTCACGTAAAAATTGTTTCGCGATGAAGGTGTGTCATTTTCGGAAATTATTCATTTCGTTAATGACTTATTTGTTCATATGAAATGCACAAAGGTGTTATCGATATTCCTACAGGTGTGCTTTCCACCTGTATTGTACCATAATGCTCTACTTTTGCCAGGCCAGCAGAAACCCGAAGAGCAGTAAAAAGACAACACACAAACAACAATAGCAGACATATTGAATTCAGTGTGCGCACCAAAACAAAATACAGAAAAAAAAGAGCGAAACAAAATAACCATCGCACAGTCGCAACACCAAGCCATGAGCTACAGAAATGCCAGGTAATTTAAACACGATAACTCAGGCAGCCTACAAACAAAATACTTTACCAACATAACAGAGACAAGCGAAAGAGAAAAACATGATCAACCAACAATAAAATGTTGTTGTTTTTTCCTCTACTTGATGGGCTGCACGCGAAAACAGCTGTTCATACTGGAAACATTTTATTTCAAAAGACATCACCAATACCATTATGTATATTCGTTGGCCATGTATGTTTTTTTCCCTCTTTCTCTGCTCTTTCGACGTCGAGTACACACAATACTTTCACATATTGTATGCTTACCTGCTCTCGATAAAGGTACTATTGTGCTCTGTACGCACATAATTCCGCTGCAGCCAAACAAACCGACAAAAGTGTAGCATAAACGTGATGCTCATCGCTGAATGGATAGACGAGAAACGAACAGAGAGAACATGAGCAGCAAAAGACATGAGATAAAGAAGAAGAAATTATATTTGCTCGGCTCAAGTAACAACACTGAAGAAAACGAAGATGTAAAAAAAGGAGGTGCAAAGTAAGTATTCTTGGCATGCAGATCCACTTAAAAGCAACGTGCTTTCCCCAGGATTTTCAAAAAGGCACAATCTGTATCTGCGTACTACACCAAATCCTAGTCTCCTCAAACTCATGGCGGACTATACAGCATTTTCAACGTCATTCATTCCATTACACAATCGAATTCGAAATTCTAGCACTCGATAAAATTCCAGTCGTATTATTCAAAATAAATCAATTTGTTTATTTTGTTTTCTTGGTTCTGAACTGTAGCTATCGAAGAATGAGACTGATCACGAAAACCGTGTGGAACCGATGGTCAGAGTCGAAGCATAGCGTTATGGTTTCAATCGTCCCCACTTTTTACGGCGATTAACGAACAGAGTGAAATCAAAAGAGTTGAGCCCATCGTCATTCAACGAATGTGGGTATGTTTGATGCCGTACACGCCGAGAAGTTTCGCAATCGACCGAGTCAATTGTGTGCTGTGTATGAGTGAACACTTTTGCGTGTATTTAGACTTTTGGCCTTAATTTGTAGCGAATACAGACAGATTTACTATGTGTTGATTGTATGTCTATATGTACATGGGATCGTTTAACATCGTCGGTTTCACTACAGAGAGCACACGTTCCGAGTGTTTGACTTTTGATTTGTGCTCTTTCTGTTTCGCTCAAGGTTCGGTTCGGTGTGTGAGCGTGTTGTCTAGCACACAACAGCGTTCGAATAAACGAACGAACGAACGGGCGAACTCAATCAGTTGAGAGGATTGCGAAATTTCGTAGATAGCTATACACTCATCGTCGTCGTTGCTGTTGTTGTTGTTTGTTTTGTGTGTGCGCTGCGTAGTAACTGGCTTTTGATGGTGTGTTGAATGTGTATTTTGCTGTTTCACTCGGGCGACTTGATCGTTGGCATGCTGTACGTGTTGATTTTCATGAACGCTTGGTACAAAGTTTGCAAAAACTTTAATAAAAAGGCAATGCCGTTCTTCCAATCCGGAGTCTTATCATGAAGTGGTCTCGGAAGTATCAGCCTCTCTTCACTTACAACCAAATGTTCTTATCGATTGTACCCCGTTTTTACGTATTTTATTCGTCCATTGAACGAGTAGTACTCCAACTATTTGCGCAAATGTGATAAAATGGTAAGTCTTATTCTTTTGTCTCTGTCCAAGTTAACCGGTTCTTGTGTACCGAATTGAAGAGATTCCACTGAATTTTATACGTACAGCTTACATTGCTTGTAATTTTTCTTCCGTTGAATTCTTGGATGTCTTTGGTGGTATTCTTTTTTCATTGTTCTTCAAGTAATTTTAGTTGTACTGCCAACCGCAGAACAATTTTTGGATTTCGATTTTCTTTCTCACTCTCTTGTAACCGTTCTATTGAATGGTATTCACACGGAAAACGTATGATGCCGCATAATGTTTGTGTCGCTGCGTCTCACAACAGCAGAACAAATAAAAATTCAACGAAGCCTACTGAGGTAATCGTGCATCGTAGAAGTTTCGCGCGTAAAATCCACCCGGCTGTATTAGGCGTCCAGAATAAAGCAGAAGCGAAAAGCCATACGCCATTTCCAGAATACAATGCATCTATGTACGAGTAAAAGAGAGCGTTCGTCTGCGCTTCATGCTGCGGTCGAACAGTTACACGGAGCACAGCTGCTACTTGCGTATCACTTTTTTTTCATGCGTACACATTGAATGCTCTGCGATGCCGAGCAACGCTTATGAACGCGGTGTATGCTTCGGTTCAACCGTATTTCATTGCTTTGTTCTATTGTAAACATGCGTGCTGAAAAGGCGGAAAGGTTGGAGCAACCTCCATACACAAAGATGTTGAATAGAAAAGAGTGGTGATATTTCGTTTGCTTTTTTTACACCAATCCAATGCGCCATCCAAATGGAAGCCTCAGTGGAACATTAAAATGGCACGTCCATATGACTCACCTTACGATCAGGATGGCATAACATTGAGCATTACCAAAACCGAAACATAAAAACACATCGCGAGCATATTGCTAGCATTTGGTCTCGTTGCCGCTTATTTCTCACATTTGGCTTCCACCAAACAGCACAACATCTTGAAATAAACCATTCTGTGTATGCGTGCGAAAGAGAGCACACACTGACACAGTCGGTTGTCTGCTACCTTCTCGAATCGTTTTGTTTCGTTTCGTTTTGAAATCATACAATTCTTGGAGTCGGTTGAATTAGATCGAGAGCGTCGGCTGAGGTGAACGCCACTCAATGGGTACAATTCATTTTCATAATATTATATTGTGTAATGTGATCATTTTTAGCGGTTGATGAGCTCTAAGCCATCCAGCTCCATTTGGTTTTGAACCACAACGTCGGCTTATATGAGGTTTAGTTTCACTTTCATTTTCTAGCTCTACCTTCAGCTAGCCATTGAATGGGCGCTCATAAATCCATGAATGAAACAATACGATTTGCTCGAAAACGAAGGGAAAAAACACGTCTGAGCCGTATTACTGCTACTGCTGCTACAACAGCTAACGTCACTGCACAATGACGTGATGTGGCATGAGCGTGAAAGAGACAAATACACAAACGAATGCTTTCTATAAAAAGCCCAGCTTTAAATAAAGATTTGCTTCGAGAAAACGTGATGAGCCGAAAATAAATAGAGAGCGCATTGAATCGATGTCAATAACAAAGACAGAATATGCTGAAAGCTGTGAAATATAAATTATTTGCAATGACATGACAATGTCCTTGGATGAAAAACAGTCTCAAATAACAGGCACACATAAATCCGAAGTTGACGTACACAACAAACGTTCGACGCTGAATCGCAATGAAACGAAATACAACGAATACAGCCAACAAAAAGAGAAAGAGAATGAAGCAGATGGTATATACGATTCGAATGTGTTTATGTATGCATATCGCTTATAGGTGTAGCACTGTGTGTACTTTCGTTTCGTGCATTCGGGCCGAACATAAGCGACCAGCAAAGAATACTCACAATGTCGTAGTAGTATTTCGTTGGTTGTGCGCCTAATACACATTTTAAACTTTTGCTTCAACTATTTTTTTTCTTCTCTCAAACACACCGCACTTTTCTTCACGATTTCTACGTCGAATATTCGGTTTTCAGTTTCGGGCGATTTTTTTTTTCAAAATTGAACATTTTCCTTCGCGCAATGAAAGTGGATTTGATCAGAAAAAATGCATGCATATCAAAATTAAGTGTGAAATTATTTTAGCATTTTTGCATTTTAACGGCGTGAAATGAATTGGTAAAGGTGGGAATATATGTATATCAGTTGCCAAAGTGTAAAATATCTTTTGGTGAAATTCAAGATGCGAAGCAATTTTTTTCTGAAGGGACATATTCAGGTAGTACCGGCAAAACAAGCAAACAGCATTCAAAACACCATCGTCTATGAACGGGCGCTTAACATTCGATTCCAATCCACTTTCGTATTCAACGAAACTGAATTGTGTTCTCCTGTTCAAATGCACGGCCTGTTGATGCGTCATACTAGTCATACCAATGCTTTTGGTTGGGTTGCGTACTCGTTTGCTATGGCACACCACTAGAGAATTTGGTACATCGCAGCAAACGAAATGCTGCTCACGATGCCTACATCATGCCACACACCCATGCAGCACCATTTGCAGTAAATTTGGGGTGGATCGTGGATAATATTTAGCAGTTTATCTAACAAACGATTTTCATCAGCGACACATTCAGGGGCTGTTGGTTTCCAATGGTCAATCAAGTGTTATCAAATGATAAACTATAGAGGATTTACTTTATATCCATCGGCAGTATTTTATGCGGCCTCACATCAATACATTATACTGGCACAAAATATCAATTTTATGAGCGTTTCCGTTGTTTCTTTGTCGCAACATGAGGAACTAATTCACGTAATTTTATTGACCAAACCGAATTTTTGCTGAAACTCTTGAGCTTGGAATCGACTTGAATTTCAAATGGTCAGGCAGGTGCTTGTAAAATTTCGGCAGGTCTTTAGAATCAGCAGGGACCAAAAGTTAAAAAGGTTCACATCAAAACTTTGAAATCAAATCACTGTCCACGCCCTAGATACGCCTCGTTTTTATCAATATGACTAGGCGCTCAGAAATGATTACACCAAATAACAGGTGGATTTTCCACCATACTCTATGCTCTTCATCAAAGCACCACACAGCGCGTACACTCACAATATACGAACCATGGTTGAGTGTTCTCTCTGCAACATTCAAAACACGTCTTGCGCACAATGCCAAAGAAAATGTTTCAGCGAAGAGCTCAAAGGCAGAACAAACAGTGAAACAAACAGAACCGATTCACATGGAATCGTATTTGCTGGGGCACGATACAAAACAACAACAGCGACAGCAATACACAGCCGACGAAAAAGAAATTGTTGTTGTCCACTCGAAAACAACAAACGAGGCACGCATGATATGAAATATTTCATCTTCTCGTTTCACATCGACAATATAAACAAACCCATCAAACTGAAACTGTTCCGGAGAAATGACCAAAGCAAAACACAAACACAAACAAACTAGAAAATATTGTGTTTGCTGGTTTTGTTACAGTTTTCTATGCTGTCTGCTTCTGATCTGCTTTCATTCGCTCCAATATTATCTATTCGATGCACAGCACATACGCTCGCGTGTTTGAATTCAACAAACAACAGCTCGTGCGGTGTGGAATGTGCGCTAGCATTCATTCCGATTTTAAATAAACATAGTACTGCTCCGCATCATTATGAACTCTTGGTAAGCAGCAAATAATTCAAAATTCAATATGCTAGCTGACTGCGAGCGTCAAATTTTTCAAATACCATGAATTATTTTTATTCTTTAAAGCCGCGACAGAACCAATTTGAATTAAAAAACTTTTCATAGTGTAAGTCTACACCACAGAATCGAAGCATGAAGTGCTCCCCATTTCTTTGGTATGTGTGTTCGAATCGAAAACATTAAAGAAGTACAATTGATTTGGTCACTTGGCTATATATCATTATTATCGATAGAAAAATTTCGATTATCATTTTGATAAAACGATAAGTTCATTTTCTGCTTTGAGCCTATCATTTGCAGAAAACAACAATCATTTCAAATGAAATTAGTTTATCGTTGAAAAGTATTAAAAGATGCTTTATTGTGAACTAATTTAAAATTCCATTGTGAACTGGCACTGTTTGCGCTTCAAATCGTTTTAAGGACATCTATCGTTTCAATTGGAATGTATAAATTTACTCACCCATCAAAACAAATAATATACTAATACGTACTATATGTGTTTAAATTTATTCATTTTCAACTGAACTAAGACTTATGTAGTAGTGACATCTCGAAGCTCAGTTTAGAACCATTTCACGAAATGGTTCTGTGAATTGATACAATTCGTTAGTATTATTGTATATGAAGTTTACGTTTTGTTCAATACAAGTGACCAAGCTAAAATAGAATAGAGGAGAGATTCCGAACTGAAAATGTGCTACTCAAACAAAAAGAAAGAGACTTTCATCATTTAATTTTCAATACAGATAAATTTTTATTGGATTTACTTTAGAAATTCTTAAAGAAGACAATGTAATATATCATAATCGCATAATAGTCAATAATAAATTGTATAATAATAATAATAAAGTGCGAACGTGAAATCGCTTGAAATGATTTTTTAGATTCCACAATTGAGGTTTGTTTTTATATGGTGCCAAATGCCGTTTGCAATTCAGCTCATGTTCAATTTGCAGTGGATTCGAAAAGGAATATTTCATGCGTTTTTCGCTCGCATCACGGTATAATGTTCATTTTAATTATAATATTAATGTTGTATTCTGACGCATAATAATAGATTTATGATATGATATATTATATTTTGTATTTACAGTTTTACTATTATATTCTTTAATTTTCTTTGCTTATTTGCGAACATTTTTCGCGCCATCATTTCTACATTTGATTCATATTGTTTTTTTTTTGTTATGTATGCAGACTACTTTTTGTGCTGAAAAACTTTTGTGTCAAGATAAAAAAGAAAAAAAAAACAAAATATCCATAGAAAAAATTTCACGTCGATATTACTGCCATTCAATTTCACATCTTTAGTCGTATTACTCGACCCTTTTTGCAAAAACGTAAGTGAACAAAAGAAAAAAAACAGTTATCACGTAATTTACTAATGAAAATCATAGAAATAGCATTCTGTTTGAAATTTTTGATGAAACACGTTCATCAAAGATCTGATGAAGATGATTTTGAATTGTTTCGTACTATTTTTGTGATGTCAAAACAAAAAGATCGGCAAATAATTGTTACATTCTACTTGGTTGCTATTTGAACAAAAAAAAGTGTGGCTTCTCAAGACATTTGTTTAGATGTAAATTGGTATTACGTATTGATATTCGCAAAAATTGCATAGTTTGTTTTCGTCTTAATTTTATTAGAAAATTACGTATTTTAATTTTTTGTTAGTTTTGCCTTTGATTTTTTTCTCGTATTCTCAAGTATTTTGTGGTAATTTGGTTTTTGCTCCTACGTTCCTTTTTTTGTTTTTTTTTTCTTGAGATGTCATTCCGACACCCAATTTCATTGAGAAAAAGTGTCTTATAGTTTTTGTTTCTTTTTGTTTTGCTAATTTGACACTTTGATATTGAAAACAGATAAAAATCTGTCCTGTTTCTTTGTCTATTTGTTTGTTCGTTAATGAGACGTGATCCGTTTTTTTTTGTCCCATCAATTAAAATAGGGAAATGCATCTTCGGATCCATAACATATTATCTAAAAGTGTATTATTTCGATACAAAAAAAATCGACAAATGTCCTAAGCATTTCTTTTCTCATTTTCTGTGTAAATTGTTATTTGTTTTAATTTGAGGAAAAAAAGAGAACTGAAAAGGATGACTGAACGAAGAAAATAATTTGAATCAATTGGTTTTATGCGATTTTTTGTGCATACATTAGACTTTTATTTCTATTTCATTTTAAATCATTTTAACAAATCAATTAAAATTAGTTTAATTCACAAAATTTATGTCTATGTATTTGTTCTTTTAAATCTATTGATAATATTCATTTTCTTTTTCTTTCATTCTTTCATAGATCTATATAGTAAATATGCATATGAATAATATTGAATTAACCTACTTAAGCGAATAATTTTGTGTGGTTTCTCACATTCACAGTCAACTGAGCAGTTCAGTCGGGACTGCGATTGAAATAAGACGAAGAAAAAAAATCGGATAATCTTTTGGGTTCTTCATTCATTCATTAAATTTTTTTGTTCCAAAATTTTTGCTAATTGTTCTGAAGCAGCGTTTCTTTTTCTTTCAAATTCGCACATCGAGCTAATCTTTAATCTTTGTATCATCATGGTCGCTATGCTTTCAGCGGCCATTGTCTTCTCTTCTTCGCAAAAATGCACCTAATGTGCAATGAATTAGGTTAGAGGCAGTTGTATATTGAAGTTCATGATCTATTTGTTTGTCTTGTTCGATATGCATACATTTTTTTTTCATTTTCGACGAATAATACTTCCATAAATGGAGAATTCATCACTTAATCCTATACAAAAAAAAGATCAATCGTTAAAATGGGCAACACTTGTGTGTGTGTGCGCTGTAGATTTACTTATTTACAAATGTTTCGGTAATTTGTTGCATATTTTTGAAAAAAGAAGAAAAACTAAAACAGACGACATTAAAAAAATATAACGATAACGATTACTTATTGTTCACTTTGCGATGGGAAGAAATTAAATGCCATTCGTAGATTAATGTACACAGCGGAAATGAAAAATGTTTTTTTTTTAATTTTTGCTGAGGGAGAAATGATTCGGTGAATACACTTTTAAAACGAAAGATAGTGAAACGATGCAATCGCTGTGCCTTTTCAGTTGCTCGTTTCAGTTAGTGTTTGTTGTATTCGATTATTTGGTTGATTTGAGATCAAAATCTAGAATTCGTAGTAATGCTCATTGATGTTGACCTTGCTAGTTCACTTTCGTTTTATTCTCTTTTTTCTATGTGAATTTCATCGAAAATTGGTTTTTGCATGTGTGTGTATGTGTTATTTTGATTGATTTTCGAGCTTAATATTATGCATATCTATTTAATTCTTAGTTTATTCTTTTATGTATTCATGCATTTGCTTGTCATTTCCTCCCGGTCAAATGGACGACCGTCCAAACAGATGCGAATAAAATGCGAGTACGAGTCCTACGTTTTAAGAAAGTGTGGTTATCAATATATAAAGAGAAATGTGTGTGTGTTTTTTCATAAATATTCGTGTGAATGTGTTCCACATTATCAAGTGAAAATTCACCCATTCGGCAAGAATCAATTATGTAGAAAACGCATTGTTCATTGTTCAATCATTCCACTCACATCCAACAACAGTCTTATTTACATCTACACTATTTTTTTTTACTATCATATAGTCTTGCGCATATTATTTCATTTATTTTGATCGCCGAAGCATGCATTGGTTTTTATAGACACAATGACCACACATTTTCCTCTGTTTCTCTCAATTTGAAATGCGACTCCAATTCAATCAATTATTTTCCGTCTCAATTATTTGTGGTTTGCTTCAATTTAAACATCTAAACATAAATATTCTAGTATTAAATTTTTTTCTCATATTGATGTAAGGATACGGTTCACATGAAATCAATTAACTTAAACATTTTTACAATGAACCCCTCCTGTACATCTGTACCATTCTCATCTGATGATTCGATTGCAATCAATTTTGCACGTTTCACACTTTTTCACGTTTGTTTTGTTTTCAATCGGTATGAATAATTTGAGAGTTTCTCTTTTGGATTTGAAAAATATGCGTATTTGACCGATTTCGAAATATTTTCAATTGTTTTTCGCCAACATCACTGAATTATTCTGCTTGAATGTAGTTTCATATTCTATGACTATTTACAAATAATTTCTATAAGTTAAACATAAGAAAAAAAAGTGAAAAAAAATGTAAACAAAATTGTTTCGATTCTTTCATTCTCACATTGAGCATCGATTTGAAGTCTAGTATAATGCTCGGCCCAATCAATTTATTTTATGATAAACTTAGAAAAAATGGACTTAAAATCATTCTCATGTTTATTTTTTGGAATTTTTTTTTGTCTGTGTACACAACAGTTTAGATTGCACTATTTTGAACAGTTTTACTGCCTAGAACGTAATTGGATTTAGTAGTCCCATCGATCGTTATCTTCGGTTTCTTTTTTAACGACGGGCAAATCATCGTTATCATTGGAGTTGGACTTTTTATCAGAATCGTTGGCTTTGCCATCTTTTTCAGTCGGTGTATCTGTATCCATGTCATCATTGTTTTTGGTCGATTTTGCGTCATTTTCGTCGTCAGAATGAGCGGCGTCATCATCTAGCCGATCAACTGACTGTGGCTCAACTCGCATTGTTGAATCGTCTGGATCGAAATCGTTGTTTTGTTGCATAACACAGACTCCATTGATGATAACTTCATCGTCGGTTGGTGCACGATTTGCGGCAGTGTTTGCATCGGTATTGTTTGCACTTGATGGTCCTTTTTTGTCATCTTGCCACATCGGATTCAACCATTGTGGAGCGGCTGGTTTGCGGCGTGATGAACGCACATTTGATTGAATCGCCATTGGAGATGCTGATAAATCTTTGTTTGACTCCGATTTATTGTCAGCATTGTCTTCATCTTCGCCATCAGACATGTTATTATCGGCTTCACCGTCGTTTTCATCGTCCGAGTACTCATCGCGTTCACGCTTTAATCCGGCACCCATTGACAAATCCAATCCGCTCATTTGCTCTTTGAATGCATTCAATGCGGCCAATTCGGCCTCGTTTCCTGGCAAAAGACCACGGCCAATGAGTGCAGCTAGATTTTGATTTGCGAAGAATGGTGGATATTGCAACGGCACACCCGATAGACCGATACGTTCCTTCTGCAATTCCATCAAGCGCTGATTCAACAATAGTCGGAATTGGACTGGATCGAATGGAGCGCCGGTTTGGTTCTCGCGCGATGGAATCGAATCACTTGGAGCGCCGTGAGGAACTTGTTGTTTTAAGCGCATGCGATGATTATGGAACCAATTGGTGATTGTGCGAGTAGAAAGTACGAGCTCAGTGGCCAAAAATTCAATGGTTCCCACGTTTGGATATGGATCGAGAGCAAAGGCAAGCCGAAGTGCTTCTTTTTGTTCCTCGGAGAAGAGAACGCGTTGCTTCTTGTTTGGTGGTGCACCAGCCGATCCAACTGAACCGGGCCCTGGTGAATTTGATGTATAAAATTCGGATGTGTCATTGCTGCTGGTGTCGGAGCTGTTGTCTTGCATTCCTGGACCGGTTGAGCGACGACGCTTATTTGCTTCACGTCGTTCATTCTTCAATGCTTGCAAGCGGTCGACGTTGTTGGCGTCCGACAACCACAATTGCATACGTATAAATGGCTCACGACCCTTGATACTGAGCATGTGCCATGGCTTTGGCTTCGATAGCAGTTCAGAAACAGAACCTTGAGACAAACCCAAAACGGCTTCACCGAAAATCTGTGTAAAATACAGTTAGTAAATTAATTAGTGATGCAACTCAAAGAAAATAAATTCATGAATTATAATCACAGATTGATATCGATGATAATTTACCTTTTGTCCAATATTGTTGGCCATGAGTGCTTCCTTGATTTTAGTTGTGATTGTTTGAGTATCCATGTCTTGAGTGAGTGCGGCCATTTCATAAACGGTCGGCGACATGTGCTGATGCATTCCGCGCATTGCATTGTTATGCTGCGGCGAATGAACTGGAACCGGCATTGGTTTGATATCTTCTTTTGGAAGTGTGACGCGATGATGTGGTGGTACGCCCGGTGGCGTCAAAAGCATTCCTGGATTTGGCATCGATGATGATTGAGATAATGCCGATTGTCCTTGTGACGGCGGTGGTTGCATTTGTACCGATGGAATTTGCATTTGTTGAAGATGCATCAAGTGTTGCTCTTGTTGCATCTTCGACATTTCGCTAATCATTTTTTGCATTGGTGGCATTTGTTTGGCAATACCAGATGGAATTTGCGGTGATCCACTGTAATTGCCTGTTCGCATTAATTTCTCTGGGGCAATTTTGTATTGGCTGGCAACGAGTTTGTGCACAGCATTCTCATCTTCCAAGAACATTTTCATGCGAATGAATGGTTCGCGACCTTTTTGAGTAAGCATATGCCATGGTTTTGGACGAGCCAACAAATCACTGACGGAGCCTTGGGACAAACCCAAGACTGACTCGCCAAACAAACGTTGGCTGATCGAATACTGTGACAATGCTTCTTTAACACGGCGAACAATATCTTCGGTATTCAAATTGTTGAACATGTCGAATTGCTGCTGAGTGATTGGTGGTAGAACGGCTTTTAATGGGCGTTGAGCAGATGAATGATGATTGGGCATCGGTGCTTGAGTGATCAGGGAATTTGTGATTGAAGCCATGCGCTGCAATGGGCTAGCGGCGGCGGAGAAATCGTCGGTTGGTGTCATTGCGGGTGGCAAAATCGAATTGCCTAGTGGGCTTGGTGCAGCCGATGATGCTGTTGTGGTTGGTGTGGTGCCTGGTTCAGCCTTAGCACGAACCATATTGAATGCAGATAGCGAGTTACGTACGTCATCTACGTCCTTTTCTTCGGAGCCCGAATGTTGCCCATTCAACTTCTGTGATGATTTGTTCGAATGCGATTGGGATTGTGCTTGGGCTTGGGCCTGGGCCTGTTGCTCTTTTTTAACCGACAGATCTTGAGCACCGTTCAACGCTTGTTGCTGAAGTGCAAGCAGTCCAGGAAGATTTGGGAAGTTCGGAATATTTCCACCGCTCTGTTGCAACTTGGCCAATTCACGGTAATATGCTTCAAGAGCCATACGAATGTTATCCTCTGGCATTTGAGATGTTGCGGTCGACGTGACCGGTGGCATGCTACCACCTAAGAATTGTGGAAATAGAGAACTAAAAAGAAAAAAAAGACGTTAATGAATCGAGCCCAGAAACTTGAGATCTCTGGCTAACTAAAACGGAATTTCATTTTACTAAATACTTACTTTGGGAATGCGTCGCGTGTCATTAGTTTAGCCAATTCTTCTTGGTAAATGCGAGCCATTTTCTCGCGTGAAATGTCATCGCTTTCATATTTGCGCATACGGCGAGCATCCTTCGAGAATGGTGATAGGCTTTGGTTGTGTAGTGAATCTGAATCGTCGTTGCTGCGAGAATCGTCGTTTTGTTGATGCGAAAGTGACATTTGTGATTGAGATTGAGAGCCACCGAGTGATGGTTTTATCATGCCCGAAGCTTCGGACAAAATGTGTGCGATGCGATCGTCGCCCATTCCATTATCATCCCCTCGACCGAATGGTGGCAAACCAGAGTCTGCAAAAGAAGAAAAACACAAAATTGGATTAGTATTTTTTTATAAATAAAAAAGAATATTTTGTTCTCTACTTTAGTTCCCTATTCGCTTCTACTTTTATTCGATTTATTATTCGTGGAAAAATTCTAAATGTAGCACCAAGACACTTCATGCAAGTATCACATCAAGCATAAGAAAATGACGGATTGCCGTTGTGGTTCGGTGCACTAAACATGCTCTATCTGTTGAAATTAATCAACGCACTGAAGCTGAACACAACACAAAAAAAATAATACACTGACTGAGCCAAACCACCATTGACGCTAGCAATAATAAGAACGATTTCATCAATCATTTCGATTTTTAATGATGTTTTTCGGCGTTCATTCTTTTGTTGAATATGCGTTGAATAAATGACGGCCGAAATGTATCGATACATGATATTAAAAGTATACTTTTTTCGCATCCGTTCATTGCGTGACGATGAAGTGCCATAACAAAGGAGTAGCAAGAGAATCAACATGCGAATGAGATTAGAGTTAAATGACCAAAAATATCGTATAATTAAAATTTAGTTTTTGGATTTTAATAATGACAACGCCAAGAAACAGCCAAAGCCGTCGAAAACAATACGAAACCGAAGTGAATCGATGCTATCGGCTAAATTGGACCAAAAAATGGCCGAGAAGAATCAAAGATGAAGAAAAACCAGATGAACAACGGAAACCATCATTAAAATATAATTTGTCTAAATTTCTGTAACGATGTGGTAACGACACACGCGTCGCCACCGAAAAAAGTACGATCAACCGCAACTTGGCTGTGGCGACGATGACCGTCCATCATTGGCATTAAAATTAAGTAAACAAAATATATTCTATTGAAGAATATCGGCTTCGGACAACGAGATCGTAAGACACTCGAAATTATCAATTTACAAATTATGGCGCTAAACCTGAAAACATTATCGTGTCTGTGCACGGCAAAAAGTGAATTCAGGGAAAAAAAAAGTCAATCTATTTTCAATATATTCTATACTGTTTCCCTTCTCGTTTTATATGCCATCTAATTACATTCAATCGCCGGGGACTTCGACAAAACAATCGACTTGACGATAGAGATAAAAAGAGAGAGGGAGAACAACAAAAAGTGGCTTGGATGAAACGCATCAAATGAGGCCGCTGGCAAAACATCTTCGACATACCACACTTGAAATCTATTATTTTGTATTTAGCGCGTAGCGTGAACCGTTTTTTTTTAGGGAAGCTCGAGTGAAAACAAAACAAATCACTTCGACGCCGCCGTCGTTGTCTTCGTTGGCAAGAAAAAGTGTCCAATTTGTAGCACACGAAGAAATGATGTTGTTTTTCAAAACCATGATTCGCCCATCTCCCAATCAGGAATGGTATCAATGTGAGCGCCTGTGCCGTCGCCATTCGATGGTGTCGACTCGTGTTCGGTTCATTACATTAGAAATTACTTTAATGAACTGAAACAAAATGCACGGCGGGCAACGGAACGTGAAGTCGGCCAGATTGAGTAGGAGATAGAGATAGAGAGAGAGAAAGACAGAGAACACGTGCGACCGCAGCAACAGGCTTACAAAGTATCAATCAAATTAAAATCCATCAACTCTCGTGACAGATAGATTCGGTTGTGCTGGGTTTTCGACAAAATCAAAAGCATTCTTTGCCATTTGTCCCACTCTATCTCTCCATCGTATGAAATGTACTTGAGATGACTACCGTCGTGCGTTCTGCCTAAAAACTCGAATCGATGACTTTCAATTTGATGGACTGGAAGGCACAAACGCTACAACCATTCCAAATGGATCACTATACGCTTCATTATTTGTAATTATTTATGCGATTGGCAACGGATACTCATTGATCTAAATTCGGTTGGGCCGTTCCACTGCTACTCTGTTTCGATTCGAAATAATGAACTTTGTATTGGAATTACATCAAACAAATGTCAAAATCACGTGTTCGACTAACATTTTGCTCAAAACATTCATTCAGATGTCTATCGTCGGAAATAATCACTCGAAATACAGAAATTGTCTATTTTATGGAGTTGCAGTTCGAAATGTTGTGCGCAAACTTAATGAACGAACGAGTGTTTTTTTTCTCTGCCGCTCCATGTGCTGTTGTTGAAAATTTGCTGTTTATCATTCAATAAAAGCGTATAGAAAATTGCGTTATTGAAACAAATTCCTGTAATGCGTTCACGATGAATCATGAGACCCTCTTCGTGATGTTGTCAATCAAAAAGCAATTTTACTGTGTATTCATTCATCACATTTTCATTTTCGAGTTCATTTCAGTTATCAACCGTACCATTGTCCTACTGGCAAGCAAAATTGGCAGAGAATATAGACGGATAGACGTTTTTTTATCAGATTTCTAATACGTCTATTTTGCCATCATTATTCGATTCATAAAATTATATCATTTAAAAAAAATAGATATATATATATACAATGATGGATTACGAACAAACGGAAATACGCAGCGCAGAATGTTACTTTTTTTTCTCTGTCTCTCGCTTTCGCATAATTCCATTTCAGTTGGAGCGCGCGCGTACCAATCGAATTCAAATCGAAAACGGGCGGATGAATTGAATTGTATTTAATTAGAATGTGAAAATAGAGCAAAGCAATTCAATTGAATGATATGAACTTCAAACTGTTTACAATCCACGCTTCAATTTTTCAGACGTAATTGAAGTTTCATAAAGAAATAGATAGTACAAGTTTATTGAGCAATGCCAGTGCGCTCTATTTTTAATTCAAAATATTCAATGTTCATTGATTTGATTGCAATAACCGCGTTGCTCTCTTTTGTTGACACCTCATTAATTCTCTTACTCGGTTCGAGGCAATAAATGTGAGCATTTCATGACTAGTAATGATTGAACGAGCGAATAAGCTCTTTTTCATTTGTCACTACGAATGTGTTGATTAGCAGCTATATATATGAAAACCTGAACTGGATTTTCTGAGTCACTTTGATTGGCATATTTAATGAGCGATTAATATGGCTGCTTTCTTGTAAAGCTACCGTGAACAGTTTCGAAGAAGAAGAAAAACTTGGTCAGTGAACGCGATTCATGAAACAAGATTTAATTTCAAAATTTTCATGAAATTTGTTGCATCGTTGATCCTCACGGGAATGTCATTGCGAGACCAATTTCCCGATGCGAAAACTTTTAGCAAAGTTATTAGACAAGTAATGTTCGATGAGAGCCACGGCAATCGAAGCAACGCACCAATAATTTCAAATTGGTATTCATAATTAAGTTATTACTCAATGCAGTACACAACAGCAGATAACACCATCGTGGGGCAGCGGGAAAAAAGTTTTCTAATAAAAATAGGAACGAATTTCCATTTATACATCTTAATTTTCACCAATTCAAATCAAATGTCAGTTCTTTTTTTCGTCGAGTGCGTTTTTTTTTGTATCTCTTTCAGCAGTGAAATATGCTGTGCCCAGTCAATTTATTTTTATTGCCATTGACGAGGAAGAAAAATGTAAACGCAACGAAATAAAAATGGAATAAAATTCAAAATGAATGAAATAATTTATTCACCCTGATTAATTGATTTCACTTGTTATGCTACCTTTATCAGTACGCCAGCAACTCAAGTGAATCAAGAGACGAATTCGAAACAAAGCACAAATTTCAACCGAATTTATTTCTTCATTTCAATTTTTCTCCTAGTTCGGTATTCAAAATTATGTGAATGGCAACACGCAGAAGGGAACAAAACGACCGAGAAACCAACGAGCAAAAGCAATGAAATGGATATTGACAATTGCATGAAAATGGGGAAAGTCAAAGTAATAAGGATAAAAATATGCAAACATAAATCGGAGTCGAAGTTTATGCTGAGGAGAGCAAAAGTTTTTGGGGCCGTAAATTAGTGCGTTCGCCTCAATCCATGTATGTGTTTGTATGTGTGTGTGAGTGTGTGTCTATGTGTGGGTATATAGTTCACGCCAGTCTGAATGAGTATTTCCTGTCGATTCGGCAAATATCAGTCAATTTCTAGGCCGAATGATATTGACTGTCGTTGATTTGAATGTAATTTTAGTCGATGGCTTTTGATAATGTACGTCGTTGGAACATAAATAGAAAAAACGCAACAGCAACAACAAAACAACCATAATAGCCATATAACATTCATATCGACGCCTCTTTAAAGGGAACAATCGTGTTCGAGCGCCCACAAAACCGAATTTGTATATCGGATTGAATTGTTCACAGTATCGATAAAATATATTTGTATCACGCCAAATTTCGAAGCAAATGAACGAAGCAGTTTATTTTCGAAAAAGGCAAAGCATTTTCAATATACATACAAATTCACGTTTAATCACAAGCCACTATCAACTCATTTTTGTTGTTGTTGTTGTTGTTGTTGTTGTTGTTGTTGTTGTTGTTGCTGTTGCGTCCGTATGTGTATTTGTGTTCAATACGATTTTTCCGATAGCAATTCTGCTGTCGTGCTTATTCGGTATAAAAGTGTATGTGGAGAGGGAGATGCGAAAAAACCGAAAAACAGCACCACACAATACAGCAAATAGCACAGTGTGGTAAGTATAGAGAGTAAAAATAACGCAAAGCAAAGAAATTATCGGATTAAAGGAACGAGAAAAAAAACGCTGAAAAAACAAGGAAAAGGACGAAGTCGTATATAGCGTGATTTTCAATCAAGATTAAATAATTTCGTTTTTTTCACCATTCGTTTGCCATACAATCCGTCTGCGAATGTGTGTTCGAAATGAATAAATATTATCGCGCTCGTCGCGCGGCGGAACAGTGCAAGCGATCAATTAATACTTTTGACTCGCGCAATCGTTGAGGTCCACTTGTCACACACACGTACCATGTTCGCGACCACCCCATTCGGTTCGGTTCACAAGACTGATTTCTATTGACCACGCCGACATAATAAAATGCTAATAAGAAAGGAGTAAAACGAAAATGACCGTTCTATTGATTTTCGACTCACCACCACCACCACCATCATCATCACCACTACAATTACTCGAGGGTATCGAGTCAAAGTTCGCATTATCGAACTTCAACAACTTGTGAACAGTCGAACTCGAATCAAAAAGAAGAAAAGCCATTTCTTATATTGTCACAATGAAATATATCTCATTGAATAAGACGGAGCCCATCCCTCACATTAAAAATGTTACACATCTTAACTTCTCTCCCTCCGATCAATTTGTTTGCTAAGCCATGTTCATACATCGGTTCTCAATATGTTATTGCTTCACCCAATTGCAAATGTGATTTGCTTTTTTTCAACAGCATTTTCTGTTGATCCCCCGTAATTCGTAGCCTATTTAGTACAATTTGGTTTGCCAAATGTTGGTGGCACACATGTAAGTAAAAAATGAAGAGCACATTCGAAATAAATTGAGTTAAACTTATGCGAACATTTGAATAAAAAGCGCAAAGTATTTGTGTACACAAAGGCAACAAGCGAAAATCATTCAATCGACATACAATTTCTTCCCCCCGCGCGCACCCACACCATTCCATCCCATTTTACACCATCATATGCATGGTATGTTACATATACGCGTTTTTGAGGAATTTTTTTCGGGTCTCTACCGAACATGTATTTATTTGACGTCACGCCACAATGCTAGACGATTCGATTTATAGGTTTCGACGGAGGTAATGTTTGGTGTGTTTGCAAGCAACGATTGCGGCAAATAAACGAACTGTGTTTGGGCAATTAAATTTAATCGAAGATTGGTAAAGACTTATGCAAATGATGTGGCTTGTGTTTTTCTATAAATCAAATTGCCAATTGCCAGTTGATGATGTAGTGGTTGAGCGATTAACCAAGCAACGATGGTGGTGGCTTCGACAAACACGGCAAAAGATTTACCCAAGACAAATTTGCCGCGGTTTTCATGACTTTTATATTGATGAAATTCCATACAAACACATCGAAAATGCGATTATGCGGCATTCCTTGCGACCATATAATTCAATATAAATGATTTGCCATTAAACGTATGTAAATCATTTGATTTGAACGCGCACGCTCAAGCGACAACCACATCGTATGCAATTTTTGTACGAACCAACTGAAAATATGTAGTACGAAGTTTAGAATGTTTTCACCGCGCACTCACTGTATTTGGCGCTTTATGGGTTTTTTATCAATAATTTCGGTACCATTTCGATCACAAAAACCACACACATGTCGTTCTCAACCCGTAATGCGAACATGTGAGGATCGGATATATTACGGTATGTAATAAATTAACTTGTAAATTGTTATAAATATGTGCATATAAAACCCCCGGGCCTTATTAGTATTCCATCAAGCGAACGAAAACTATTTTCCATTGACGATAATTGTTTTGTTAGTTGCTTCAGTTCGGTTTGTTTCCGCGTTGACTATTTGCCATTTGTAAACTATACTTTGATCGAATTTCGTTCACTTTGATTATTGCATTGAAATATTGTCAATGGTTCGCATGCTACAGGGTGTCATTTGGCGACTCTGATATAATCCCAATTCGACACATGGAAAAAGTACACATTTCAATCGTTCGAGTGAGCGCCTGTGGTTTCTTTGCTGAATCACTTGTGCGTGTATGCAGAAAATATGTTGTTCACAAAGTTTCTTATTCATTCTTTTGCAAGCAAAAGATAAACTGCAATAAATAAATGACTTTGCTGAAAAATGCACTCGCGTTCACTCGGTTAACACACAAATGTTCGATAAAATTTTGCCAATAAATCGCCTAGAATTTAAAATTGTCATTGTATTGCAGTGCAATTGCATTGCATTGCATTGAGATTGCATTACTAACTGTTTTTCCCTTAAGTTACTAAAGTTTTTTCCTCAACTCGCATTTGAAATTATTTAATCACTGTAATCATTCGATTGTTGTTTTCGAATAAAGTTGCCATTTTTCATGTTGAATTTTAGCATAAATTAATGTGCATGAAAGAAAAGAAGAAGAAGAAAAAGAAAAATGCTTGGCTAATCAGCAGAATCAGTTGAATGCAAGAGAGCGGCTCTTTTGAGTGGAAAACGATTATAAAAATGGCCTCTAATTTAATAGTAAAAAAGAGGAAAGGAATATCGCGCCGGAACAGAGAATGAAATATCCCTTTTCTATGTGGCTGAAAACGCTCATTCTCTTGCCATCTCCTTCACTCTTTCCACAATTATTCCGAAGTTGTTTCCAGATATTCTTGAAATTTATATATTTTTTCATTATCTGGATTAATTTATGATTTGCACATGAAAAAAGACGACGAAGAGTAAATGTCACCGAAAAATGGTCGAAAGAAGCGGTCGAAAACGAGATTACGGAAGCAGAGTCACTAAAGTTTTTTTTTCAATGAAAAGCTGCAAAAATTATATACAATTTGCTGACTTCATCACCATATCGCACACACATTATAATCGTTATGTAGCCGCTTGTAGTTGGGTCGTCGGCCGCGCGTGTTTCCTTCAACCCAAATAATTCCTGATCTGGAAATTGCCTTCGCTGCAGCTTGTTGTTCTCTGTCGCTGTCTCCCTCTATCTCTCTCTCTCGTTTGCTTTATCATTTGTGATACGGATACTTTAATGTATATAAGGATTCTAATTACCAAATATGTAAATTATAATGTGCTCATTTTTTGCAGTGGTCCTGGTAAAATATGAATTATTGTAATGTCTCGCGCGGGCGCATCGTAATGCCACGAAGTTTGTGCTTTTTTTCTCGGTTTGGCGGCTAACAAAACACACCCGAACGACAAACGTATATTCAATAGCATAATAGCGTTCACAACAAAATCACAACCAAAAATCATGGGATCTAACGACAAAAAAATTGTTTAAAATTTTGAAATTTATAATTTTGTAATTTACAACAATAAAAAGGCATGCCTGTGTGCGGTGACACAAGCGGAGAGTTGGGGAAGAAGAAGCAATTGCTGCCACGTAGAAACAAAAAGACATACATTCACGACGAGCGGCGGCGGCGGGATGTAGGATTGTTATGTTTTGATTGTGTGTGATATTCTCTTTTGCACGGCCGTTTAAGAATTTTCATATTTATGCATATTTATTTACGTTTTGGTTTTGGCTTTTGTTTTTGTTCGTTCGTTCTATCGGTTGAATTTTTCGGCGTCCCGCTTCCCCCCGGATCCTTCGCCGAAAATTCAAAACTGTCTTCGGCACACGGATAATAACATGGAAACGCGAAATAATGTATACAAAGATACGAACAAATTTATAAGTGCTTTGTGTGTCTTTTTTCTGTGTGTAACAGCTTAATGACAATGCTGCAGCTAACAACATATCGTTGTAAAAGTCTGTAAACATCTGAAATTTGTTATTTCGCTCTGTTTTTTTCCATCTCTATCTTTCTCTCTCTCTCGACGCTTTTTAGGCGAAAATTACGACGAGACCACAAAAACACGTATTTCGTGAACCGATATAATATACAATTAAAAACGTGCCACATGCACTGAATGTACACGGTGATACGATCCGTTGGAATTGAGGAAAAATTGCTTTCTAGCTTCAACGACAACCTATGAAATTACATGTGCAACGCGTTTTTCGGGCGCTTTAAATATACGGTTTTCATTATGGAACATGCCGAAAGACATCCGAATATATCGAAACTGATAAGAATCTCTTAACCTAAGCGTGCGACAATATGTTTCGTTGTGCGAAAAATTATTTCACCAAAAAATAATAAATGATTTTTTTATGGTAAAATGGTACACGGTCGGTAAATACCGTGTGCAAGTGTGCATTTGCAACCGCCGTGTCACATGAACGCAATATGCGAGAGACACTCGAACAATGGGTTTCCAGTGTGCTAAAATTCATTTTCATAGAATTTGCTGATTTTAGATTTCAACATTTTAAATTATGAAATTTTGGTTTTCTATTCAGGCATGAGTTGGGAGCGAGTTTTACCTGGCTTGAAAAATTCACGTCATAAAACTATAAACTGTTCATTTTTATGGCCATTCAAAGATTTTTGCTTTATTACCCATAAAGGATTCAAACAAAATCCATCAATGATATCTCGAGGAATTGAGACGTTTTATCAAATCTCGGAAGAATTGAAAAACTTGAACACAGAGTGCAATGCAGCCCCTCAAAAATGTGCTATTGTCAGGCAATTAACATATTTTTCACATTATGAAACTAGCGGAGGAAGCGTCTCAAGATTCATGTCGTTAAAGTTACAGCAACATTGTCGGCATCACGGAGATTTTGGATTGCAATATGGTGGAAAACAGAAAAATTGGTGCACTCGTTGTGGGCGCGTTCCAAATTACTGCTCGATGTGAGTTCAAAATCAAACGCTGATTACCTTGAAGCTCTTTGCAGTCTCAATAAAGTCAACTTTTTATAGAATTCTATAATTTGTGGTGAAATTTATGAGTTCACATCGCCAACTCAATCGACCAAACCTCAAGGCGCGAACAGCGTTTTATCAAAATGTAAATGTCTGCACTATTGAGCTGAATGTTCAGTCCTTTTGTCAGTGATAAATATGTCATCACATGAAATGAAGCGTCACCGTTCCGTTCACTGAAATCCCTAATTACACTTTGCCAGTCACGAAATTCACTTTTCTATAAATTGAAAGGAAAGCGTTTTAAATTAAATGGCGAGCGGGCGGTGAGGAAAAGAAAGAAAGTCAGCAGCAACAAGGCCGCTTTCTTCTTGACATTTTTGTTGCTAAATTTATCGTTAATCGTTTATTTTGTGTGCATTCAATTGAAATATTATAACGATTATTGTCTGCTTGTAAGCGATTTCTTTTTAGTGGTATCATTTTTTTTGTTCAGTTTGTTGTCTCGATGTCATTTGTGAATTGTGAATTGTGCGTTAGGCTATTTATTGGCACGTAATGTGTTTGTGTTATAAAACGGGCGTTTCAGTTTCATTTTTAGAGAGAGAGAGAGAGAGAAAGAGTGTGTTCTTTTCGCTTCGAAACGCCTCATAAACACAAACATTTATTACTTTTGAGGTAATGCCAAATGAACTAAAATGCTAAATGTTTCATACATTAACAATGCGCCGCACCACATCACATTCTTTCGAGAATATTGGCAAAAATGAGCCGTGTTTGATTTCAGTCTATCGAGAGACTTGTGCACGGCGAATGATATCCGAGCCATTCAATATTGCGTATTTTACGAACAACAGCTATATTTAATAATGAGATCGAATTAAATGAAAAATCCAACGAACACAAAAACCATTCAGTGTAATTTATTTTTTAATTGAATTTCGAGAAAATGAGATCGCAAGTAGACATAAATATTCGTTTGCGATGCAAATGAACAAAAGCGACGATTGTTGATGGCGATTTCATTATTTTGGCTTTTGCATCAGACATCATAGTTTTGATTTCTTTCTTTCGTTCCTTTTTTTTGCAACACAAGACTCTCTGGTTCTTAATCAGACGCGCGCACGCACATGCCACTGTCTTTCGTCGGTCACATTTCAAGAATACCAATTTCGAACTCGGTGAAATAATCAAAACGCGATCAAAAATAATGAACAAAATGCATATTTTTAAAATGCACTCTCGATTTCGTTCAATGAAATAACATTAATTTATACACTCATTTGGCCTGTTCGACTCGTTTTATTTTCCGAATTCACTCGACTGAGTCCTAAAATCGCAGCGCTGTTGTTATTTTTTTTATTCTCAAATTGTAGATTCAGTTGTGCGCTCGTTTGGTTCGCGTCATATTATTGTTATTACCAGTGACGACGCATCGCTATCTGAGCAGTCGACGGCCTGCGATCAAATTCTTGGTTTGTCGCCAAGAAAGTAAAAGTATATCTCTCTGTTTGGCTGACGGGCTGTGCAACATTCGTGCTACACGCACATGCACACATCAGATTCAGTTCCGTTTATATTTATCATTCATGGTCTCGGTGTGCATCATCTATTCGATAATTATCGCATTCGATTCGCAAAAAACACACACACATACACAGTGCACACATTGTAATTGCTCTTTCGATTCGTTGCATTTTTTGCTTGAAGGATTTATATCCATCATCGGAATTTGATAGTTATGCAGCATGTCAATGGCTTTTAAACTCATTGACTGAGTGCGTTCGTGATCAAGTGACTGAATGCGGAGCACATGAACTCTAACATTGGTTCACAGCGTCAATTGCAGTAATTTAACGAGAATTCTTTCGGGCTGTATTAATTGGCTAAAGGGAAAAAGAGCGCAAAGCGCATCGTTGCCTCGTTGATTTTTTTTTCGCGTATCTGCTGCAATGAGTCATCGTTATCATTATCAACATCATCGACGAAATGCATTGATTGATTTAATTAATTTATTGGCAATGATTGGTGCTATAAACGACTTTGGTCAAATTAAAATCCAATTGGCCCAATAATTTTGGCACTAAAAGTCATAAACTTGGCATTTCATTCGTTGTCTTCCAATCGATTGCACTTGTGCTGGGAGTGTGTGAACAGAAAACAGAAAGAAAGGAAAAAAAACTATAGTTGAATCGAAGCGAATCATGACTCGTCAATTGGATGTGCATAGCGTGGTAGCATATCGGAACGCACGCAATCGACTCTGATTGGACTAAATAGCCATTCAATCAACAGTGAGTCTATTTATATACCGATAAATTGCTTTGAATATAATGAAGTCGAACTCATCGAATAGCAGAGGCGAATCGATACAATCGGCTTTCGAGTGGTTTGACCGAGGCATTTGATTGGGAGTGAGTATGTGCAGCTCCACAGTAAATAGTTGTATCCAATCACAATTCAATTTAATTATTCCATCAATGCAATGCTGTTTACACTTGCCGTTCCTTCTCATGTGATTGATCCATTCGCTCAGTTAATGTGCTTTTTTCGGGTTTCAATTATTGACCGAATGTATATATGTGTGTGTGCGTAATCACTCCACGGAAAATGTAAATTTCGTTGAGAAACAGCCAATTTTGGCGGAGCTGTGAAGTCACAGCACAGTATTTTGTTATTCAAATTCAGTTGTTCATTATATTAGTGCGTCGCATCAGTGTACAGCGAAGCTATTTGGAAGCCATCGAACGATATGAGTCATTAATTTCAATGTGAAGGCGTTCAAGCTGAACGCGATTTCATTTTATAGTTTTTGTTTTTTATTCCGCGCTAAAATATCCGCAGCCCTGTCTCTTTATTACTTCACCGAATGAAAAGCAACAAAGAAAAAAACGGTGAAAAAAGGTTTTTATATTTATATACGATTCGCGGCAGCGTTGAGCTGAAATCGGCGCAATTTTTTTGGTGTTCGAATCGGCGCAAACAATAAAATAAAAATGCCAGTACTCACAAAATCAAAATGCATTCCCATACAATGTGTTTGAATACCTGTATATGGTTAATGATTGTGAATCACATGTTCGATACACAATGAAGACCCTAAGTCGAGAGAGAGAATCGATGAACAATGTATGACGCGCGCGCGCGCGCGTGTGTGTTTTTATTTTCTCCTTTCTAGTGCTGACGGACGGCGGTTAATTAAAAAAAAATCGAAAACACACACGTCCAACTGACTGAGAATAGAACAATGGGCAAAATAGATTTAATTTTAATATATTCGAAGCGAAATAAACAACAACAACAACAACACCACCATCGCGAACAAATCAAATGAGAGCGAAAAGCAGAAAATAATCAACGGCCGAATTCGAAACAATAAGCACAGTCGAAACACAGCACACAAATTATGTGCGATTGACTCGAGCGCGCACTATTTGTTTTTGCGTTGTTTTCGTTCGAATGAGATCTATAATTAAATGAATCGCTGTTGGTTCTTGACCAGTTGATCGTTTCCCCTCTTGGTTTTGGCCGTGTGGTCGATCCTACAAATTGAAAGTCGTTTATTGAATGGAACGACGAATGGACATGGCGAAGGTGTCAGTTAGAATTATTGCCCTTTACCCAAACACAGACGAGAATCTTTATTGGTATTTTAGTTGCTCTCGGTGATGTATTGTGTGCCCATCCGAGTCAATAGACCATGCAACGCCCGCATCTAAAACTATCGGACGCAAATTGCTATTTTCACTCTTTGCACCGCGCGCATACGAATAAATTCAATTCAATTCAATTCAATGAGCTTGTGTCAATCGGCGATCGTGCCATTCGGCATGGGATTTTCACTGTTTCATGCCTCATTCAAAGGAATGAACAAACAAAAACCCAACGGCACTCTTTAATATTGGTTACTTCTGTGGTTTTATGCTTTGTTACCTATAGTAATATAGTTTCTCCCTTTCTGTCATTCTTTTGTGTCGTTTTCTGTTTTCTGAATCGCGACTTTCCAACCGGAACCAAATAGATTCGTACATTCTTTTCTTTAATGCAATTTCGTTGCTGCTCACTAATCGGCACGATACTGCTTCAATTTTCGAACCGCGCGCTCACGACACTAATGAGATACATAAAGTTCGAACGCAAACAATCAGACAGACGCACACAAATACACACACACGTACATTTCAATCATCAACCATGTTAAAACAATGAAATGTCTCTGTTCAACGTATATTGTATGCTAGGTTAATTGCGTATTTTTGCGCGTAACATCCCAACGGATGGTGTTCTTTTCAATGCAAACTAAAAACTTCCATAAATAAAAACATAATTAAAGAAGCGTGTTTCAATACTAATTTACGTCTTCTCTGTCTCGACCGCACTGAACTCCGGATGAAATCACTGGGAAATTTAAGTGAAACGTCATCTTTTGAACAACTGTTGATGGGGCTGTTTCATCGATTTCTTTTATCCAAACACAGCAATTGAACAAGATCAAATGTATGTTCATTGAAGTGACATTTGTTTATATAACGCATAGTTATAGTTTGAATATGCTGATGCGGATGCCATTCTAAACGAACTTCAACTTATAAATTCACTGTAGCAATTTTGCTTCTCGTTCATGTGTCACTTTTACATAAAATTATGTTTATTTGTTTTTTTTTCTTCCAAATATCGCTGTCGGTTAGCATGTTGAAATAATATCCGATTGAATACGGCGAATACGCTTGAGCGCTGCGTAGTTAAATGATGCCGACGATAAAAGCGATGCGTCCAATGAAAATTCAATCGTAAAATGGCAAGAAATAAGATTTTTTACGATTTTCGAATTGAAATTTTTCCTTGTCCCACGTTTGATGTTTTAATACTTGCGTTCGAAGAAAACCTAAAGTGATTAATATTCACTGTATTAAAAGCGTATCGGTCGCCTTTGATTACATCACCATGATGAAAAATGACAGCTCAAGTGGATTTCAAAACGAGCTGAATATTTCAAATCAATGTTTCAAAGCGATACGTGTAAATCGGTGATGATATCTTTATCACGGGAGTGTTTTCAATCGTTGTTGAAAAATTCGCATGACATGTCCCCTCGTTTAAACATAAAAAGACAACGCATATTTTACCACGTAATCTTTATCAAATTGAAGCGAAGGGAAAAAAAGTTTACAAACAAGAATGAGAAAGATGAAGTTGTGTTATGAGCAAATATTTCATCGCCAAGGTAGAAAAAGTGCGTGTAAAAGAGAAAAAATAAATCGTTTGATGTCAACGGAAATGAACGTGCCTTCTTTATTAGACATGGCATTAGCATCAGTCGAGGGCAATTCGCTCATGTAAAAATCGAGCAATCAATTACGAGCGCGCGCACTTGTTTGTCTATGGCTCAAAGTAATCGAAAATATATTAAAAATGTGTACGATATTTGAATCATCATAAGACATCGTCTCGCCGCTCGAGCAACAAACACATACATTCTTCAATCATATTCGATCTAGGATTAACCGTGTTTTAAACTAAAACGCCTAAATTATTTATTTTGTAATTTATCATTGGCAATAAAATGACAAAGTTTTATTTTCCGCTGCGTTGAAAAACGAGCATAAAAAATTGCCACGACACATGTTTTTGCGTCCGATAAATTGGCTACATGCCAAACGATTAATGTTTGATTCAACATTAGAACGCTGAAATTGACTTCCATCAAAATGAATTTTTCAGTAATTTGCCAGCATTTTGATATTGGGCATGTGTCGGGATTTTTTTCTCAATGCGATCGAAATTCTGTTTGGTATAGCTTCTCGTTATTTTGTCATTAAATTCAAAACGACAAATTATTTTAATTGATTCGAAACCAACTATTAACTATCCGATGAAATGTAAGACATTTAATTAAAACCAGCGCCATCCTTCTCGTTTCAATGCTCGTTTGCATTCGGCAAATATGTATTATCAAACAATTAACCTGGCCCATGAACTCCGGCGAGAGAAGAAAAAATTAACCCTCAACCAGTTTATTGGATAATTACACACGCTCTTGGGCTAAGAGGATCCTTGTAACTATCTCCTCATTTGCCTCATCGCATCCGAAAGGCACAAATTTATTGGGCCGTTCAGAAGACCCATCGACAAAAAATGGAATTTACTTGCCATTTTATTCGAATAACGAACGATGTTCATTAAAAATTTCAACGATATAACTCTTCGAATACGAAACAGTTTGTGCGATGTTGAAAAAGAATGTACACCAGCAAATGGATTTGACCGACACCATACATATTTCTTTTTGGTCCTTTTTTCGATAGTTATAGAAAATGTGGTGTAATTCAAACTATAGCTGTGCTCGAATCAAATGTGCACACAAGAATGTCGGCATAATTGGTGAAGAGTTGGGCAACTGAGTGAAGGGTTTTTGGAGCCGAACGAAAAATTGTAACATTAGAGAATTTACCAAATTTGCTCGTTGCTCCTCTTCGAATCGGTCCGGTTTGGCGTCATTGAGATGTAGTTAGTCAGTTCGTATGGAGCGAGGCAAATGCTTCGCTTGACCGACGACACATCCATTCACACTGCTCAATGAGCCTCACGTAAACTGTGCATCGTATGAAAATGACCAAAAACCAAACCCTATTTTTAAGCGATAACTACATTATGCTGGTTGAACATAACATTTGGTATCTAATCTTCAATTTACCCCCTTCGCTCAATGCCATCGTTATCTCATCCATTCATTATGGCTTTGAGTCTTTGACTTCGGAAAATCTATACTTCATTCAAATCATGTGCCTTGCCGTTCGAATCTATTATCGTTGAACAATGTTCACATTAAATGTGCGTTAATCTATTTTTATGAGTATACTTTGTTTTGAAAAAGAAAAAGAAATGAAAACGTTGCCAGAGAGATATTTTCACCAATGAAATTCTCATTCGAATGCCCAACAAGCGCTCACTCACTCGTTCACCCAAACACAACAATCTAAATTACATTTGGTGAAATTCTGAAAATTTGGTTGAATATTAAATTGTTGAAATATAAATACATTTTTGCATAGAAATTCAAATGAGATGGAGAGCTAGTGGGCATTGTTTGGGACTCGCAAAAGTATTTTGACACAATATTAAATGGAATAAATTTGGTATTATATAAAATGTCGAACAACAGCTATTATACGGGAGAATCGACTTTTTCTTTGTTCAAGTAGGGAAAGATAGACTGAGGTGAATGAAAACAAAACGTATTTTTTGGTGTTGAAGTTGCCATTTTTCCATTTCTCCAATTAAATAGGTGTTCGTTAGTTTCATTCGGCAGCAGTTCTAAAAACTAAACCATTTTTGAAAATTCATTCGTTTGACCTTTTGATCCTTCAATGTATTAGATAACTGCAAATGCGGTACTCACTCACTCGCTCTTAATTCACAATCTATTCGGTTACGTGTTCTTTTTTTTCTAAATTGAAGCCTTAATTCGCCATCATTCAAGGTTTTTAACCCTTTTCCCGAGTCGTTCCTTTGAAGTAACGCCATTAGTTTAACTATTGGATCAGGAAATTGTATATGTGCATAAAAACACGAACCTAATGAAACTCAGTCGTGTTTTGTACATACATATACACGGTTTCGCTTGAGGCAAAATGGAACACATTGAAAATGTCCCGTAATAGAAAATTCCCATTTAATTAGCGCGTATTCCATTAACCTAAACATTGACCCGCATTCTTCGAGCACCCAATCGCATTCGGGCCATGTTTTTTAATTAATTTTCTTTGAAGTTGTGTATCAATCCGTTTAAATTTTAGTTCGAATTTGGCCGACCACGAAATATCAAGGAAAATTGTCGAAAATATTTGCCCATTGAGAGCCATACTCGCATTCGGAAATCCATGGACGAGTCTCGCAAAAAATGTACAACCGAAAGAAAGCCGCATATTTTAACTGTCATAATACGTTGTGTTCCATTTCCTGTTGTTTTTCGCTTTGTCCTCGCCTTTTTTTTCTTCTTCTCCAATTCATTCGCATTCGCTATATCGAAGCCAAGTGCATTAGAATGGTGAACAAACGGCCATTGAGTGCTGTACACTCGTAATTCTTGTTTGTGTACACGCTGAATCGCGTCCTCATCGCATAAATCCGTTGTGTTGAACTAAATGAATCAATTGAAAAGTTCAATCGTTGCCATGTAATGTGTGGGGATTGGAATCGAATCAACTGAACGAATGGTGGCAACACACACATTTAGCCAAAGCATTGAATGCATTTGGGAAAACCAATGCCACTACCGCTGTCATCGTCGTCGTCGTCGTTGTCGAACGGAATGACAAAAAAGTGCATTTGCACAATCGGGACCATTTGCAACGACAAACGTAAATAAAGTCGGAAATTTAGATGAATAATGGCAATGCAACGAAACTTGCACGAAGTCAGAGTGCACAGAGAGATTCACTGGTTCAATGCAAAGGTGAATAGATATGCATATTCGATCGACCACACACACACACACATTTACAAACACAGGAAATTAATAATCGGATCACATCGCAAGGTTGGCGTTGCTCGGGCTCAAGAGCATTCACAAGTTACTCATCTCAGCAGCATTGAGTCCGAGTGAATTGTGAATGTTTTCACACACAAAAAAAAACCCATCGCCATTCGATAAAGCAGTCAATGCGGAAAAAATGAACTCGATGAAATGGATTTTTCATTTGTCAAGTGGAAGCACACGACTTGCGATGAGAAGCCGCACCGGGATATTCGTCTATTGAAAGATATGAGTCGAAAACCTAATGAATATGAAGCGATGGATTATTTTTGCAATCCCAGTTTTTTCAATGCAATCGAATCGAAGTGATTGACAAATCATGGGCACTTCTCATAAACAAATTACGAATGGTGCAACGTGCGAGCCAGCGATATCAAACGAATTGCCAATTCACTAATCTCGGTCTACTTGATGATCGCCGAATGTGAAATGACAGAACAAATGCGGCAAAAAAATATTCGTAAAGTAAACGGTGGAGAGTCTGATGAAAACCGTGTGCACTTGTCAGTGAATGCCGAGATTCAAAAGGATTATAAATCCGATAGATAGACGCGGACCAATTATTTTTATATGAATTCATAAAAGAAAACGGTGAATGGCTGACTGATTCCGATAATAACGTTATTGAACGAATACAACGTTGAGCAGAACAGTCGCACAAAAAAAAGAAATGGTCGAACAAATGAAAACCCATGAGAGCATGAGTATGAATCGGAAATCCGTTCGGTTTAAATGGTGATTTTGATTGCAGCACAACGCACAAGATGTAATGCAAGAAAACCAGAAATGGGAGTCAAGAGTGGAACCAAAATCATTGTTATGAATGTGAGAGGTGTTGCGCGACCCGCAATTCCGATTGACAGTGTTCTGTCGGCAATAATGTGGTCGAATAAATAGTCGCTTTGAGTGCATTAAGAATAGTTTCAATAATTTGGCTTCGAAACTTCACGCCATTATGATTATTTGTATTCACGCTTTGCTGCCAGCGCATTCCGGTACATGGCAAATAGGGAAACCGAGAGAAATATGTGAGAAAACTTTCGACACATGAAACCAATTTTTGATTTCATTTCATAAACTCACTTGTTCATGATGTTTTTCACATATTTTTTTCGTTCTGCTGCTGTTGTGAAATCATATGAAAAAGTTGGCAACCGAGTGTCAACAGAGACTGATTAAACTTATTCAGATATTAGAATTTAGCGAACTTTAGACAGCAAAAAGGTGATTAGCAAACTGTCTGGATGCGACGATTTATTCAAATATTTATCATATAGCCAGGGAGGGAAAAACAAATCTACGGAGAGGTTGCTAAACGAAAAACTGTTAATCTCGCTGGCAATTTTCAATTTTCGGATATGTTGTCATCGGGACAATTGTTGGTGAAAGTAAAATCGAAAAAAGCAACTAATGTCAGATGAAAATGTCGTGTTGTCTAAATGGGGAATTTATGTGGAAAAAAAACAACAACAAATATTGAGTAGAAAAAAGTGAACTTACCTTTTTTGGGAATCAATGATTTCAGCAATAGAACAGCATTATCATCGCATGCCCAGGCATGCATTTTTCGATAGCTGTCACGTCCTTTTTCAGTGAGTTTATCCCATGGCTTTGGTTTTGATAGTAGTTCAGAGACGGTGCCCTGTGATAGCCCGAGCACATATTTGGCGAACAAACGTTGGCCAATATTGTGCACTGACAGTAGTTCTCGTACGCGTCGCGATATATGCAATGTATCGAGATTTTGATTTGCATATTTGTCCATGTTGTAGCGCAGCATTTCTTGTAGTTTGGCCTCCATGGGATCGCTTTTTGGTATAAGGGAGTCGCCAAGCCGTCCGGCCATCGAACCGGGAGTCAATTGTAATTCGTCGCTGAAGCGATAATGTGGACGTTCTTGCATCGGATGATGGAACGGCAAACCAAGTGGAAAACTAGGACCATGCGGCAATGCGCCCAAATGATTATTATTATCTTCTTGCGGGCTCTTCGAAATTGGCAACGACATCGGCGTCATACCACCATTCTGATTATCATCGTAGCGCGAATCCTGAAGAATTGGCGTACTTGCTGTGGAGGATGCATCATGATGGCTGCTTTTGTCATCCTGTCTATTTCCATGATCATCTAAAGAATTTGAAATCGTATTAGTTTTAGTGTCCATTGCTTTGGCATTTTGGCTGATGCTGTTATGGTGTGATTGCAAACGATGCGTTTCGGCCGAGTTTAGATAGGTCGATTGCATTGTAGCTGCTGCTGCGGCGGCGGCTGCTGCTGCTGCTGCTGCAGGATGCATTTGAGCTACATTCGGCGGAAGCTCAAAACCTCTACGCCAATTGCACACTATCTCCTCGCCCAAAAATGATCCGAATGTGTCGACAGTTTGCAATGCTGACGGCAACATCGAGCTACCGGCCAATATCATATCTTTATTACGGCCGACCAACGGATTGGTATTTTTTGCGTTTGCATTTGTCATTGGTGTCGATACTGATGTGACAGTTAACGGTGGGGATGCATGATTTTCTTGTGGAATGGTTACAGCTGAATACGAGCCTGTAACACATATTCAAGTGGACGGGAATGCAAAATATTTTAGTGGTGACACAAAAAAGAACTTGGTGGATTTGGATTTGGTTTTTGTTTGTTTGTTTTTTTCGTTTAATTTAAAATAAGGCAGAAAAAAATTGTTATGAAATTGTTACAAAACACCACATCCAATTATACTTGAAATTTATTAAGCATTGCTTACAGTTATTTCAAGTATACGTAAAAAAATTATTAAATTATGTCCAAATGAAATCTACACGTGAGCGAAAACATGCAATAAACATGTCTTTATGTCAATAAAATGTACGAAACGAGAGAGGAAAAAAGATTGGAAATAACGAACAATTTAAAAAAAAATGAAAGGAAATCATGGCAATCATGAGTGACATGACTGCCGAGTAGAGTAAATGGAAAACTATAGATCGTGAAACGAGGCAAAAACGATAATTACTAATAAATTAATTGTTAATTGAATCAATTTTTCGTGTATTTTTCTCAATTCCGTTCGTTTTGTATTCTTTGCTCAGCATTGAGACAAACAAAGAAACACACACAAAAATACCATTGCGAATTGGCTTTTCATTTCGAACGGTGCATGTCATTGTTTACATTTTTCTCTGATTAATGCGAAAGAATTGAACAAATAGCAATGAAAATCATGCATCAGTTTTCGTATTAATCTGACAGCCGATTTCTTCATATCATCATTGCAAACAAATCTGTATCATGCAAGCAAACATTGTGGTGGTTGTTCTCTGTATATGTGTTTGTGTGCGCACAAGCACGATTACAACATGATTGAATAAAAAAAAAGAAGAATAAACGCTAAAGTCTATGGGAAAAATTACACGATCGTCGACGCAAACAATGGATTAAATGGTTCAAGGGCGATAATTCAAAGTAAAAAATCGAATCACAAGAAAGAATATTTGTTTTGTATTTCTGCATGTCTATTTTTGGCATCGAGATCACAAGCCAGCGCATAATAGAATGGTGGGAAATTAATCGATAATGTGTTAGAATAAAAGTCAGCCAAAGGTTTGTTGTTGTTAGTTTTTCTGTTCGTTCAGTTACCACATCACGTCAGCAATGGATACATGTTACGATTGTTCCGTCTCTATCTCTTTTGCAATTGTAACGCATTTATTTTTCTATATTTTTTATGGCATTCCATTTGATTTGCACGGTGCAATTAAAGCCAATGGGAAACATTTTTGCAAGTCGTTTGCTAGTCGAGCGCGCACGCAAATATTTCCATATGTAATTTTCTTCTTCTGAATGAATGAATGGAAATCGTCATTCGAAAAATGAAATACTACCACATTAAATACATTTTCTTTGGAGTTGGTGTATTTCGGTGCGTTTTGTTCGGGCGCGATTTTTTGTTGTTGTTCTTGTTGTATGAATTTTTTATAAATTTTGTGCTGAAGCTCAACTACCGTTGTTATTGCTGGTGCTGTTGCTATTGCTGCTGCTGCGTTGAATAAAATATCGTGCAATGGAAAATGGTTTGGTGCGTTTTGGTGATGCCGTGTAGAATGAATGTGGTCGCGTTGCAACCAATCTTTTCTCTATATCTCTTTCAGTCGCGGCCCAAAGAACCGGTGCATGGGAAAATCATTTGCATTGTTCGAATGAGCAGCGAGCAACCAACAAACATCCCAACACACATAAACCAATTTCCAAACGGAACGAAATGAAACAAACTGACGAAAATCGGCGAGAAATAAAAACAACAGCGCTAAGCTTACTCGGAACACACTCAGCCAGTCATTCTCTCTCTTTGTGTGTGTATCTCTCTCGTTTGCACCCGATCTGCCATACACATGTATGGAAATGTTTGCATTTAATTTACAACAAGCAAACTCTAAATACTTTATTTCATTATGCTGTGGAAAATCTATTTATGCGCATTTATAATTCTGCATTATTGCTAAGTGCTAAGACATTTGCAGACAACAAATCCACCCGATTTTTTCCACTTCTTTCGCTGTTGTTGTTATTTTTCCGCCTCTCTTCTAAATTGAGATCAAATTATATGCACTGGGTTTTGGATTGGAAGCATTTTCGGTGTTTTTGCAGCCAGCGCACAGATCCAAACCACGACAAATGAATAAAAAGTGCAACAATAAAATGATTTCATTTATTGAGCAACTACGGAATTTAATTGTTTTAATAAACGATTTTCGTGTGTCTGCCTGTCTGTGAGAACATGATTAAAATTCTACCTTTAATTCCCCTTCTTCTTCCTTTTGTGCCGTTTTTGTGGCAGAGAATATGTGCAGAATTATGATTAGAGAGAGGGAGAGAGTGAGCGGAGAATGCGAACAAAATTTTTTTTTGGTCATTAATTGCGTTGAATGACGAGTGTGTGAATTTTGCGTTTATAATTTTTGCATCGTCTAGCGTCCAAATATAAATTGTGTACGATAAATGAACGGTGTGAGTATGCGGATTTGCAAGAATTTAATTAGGAAATGGGCTGCCAATTTGTGTGGCAGAAATACAATGTACCAACTCATATGCATTTGACTTTGAGTTGCAAGTTTCATAATAATTTATCGTTCTGAGCACGAATAGCCGCCGATTTTACACATGCATACAAACACCATTCAAATATCTGACGAAATCAAATCAATTAAAAATTTTAATTTCGAAATGATAGAGAGAATAATATAATCAAAAACACAGACAACAATATAAAAGAATAACAGCATCAAACAAAATGCGCGTTAGTCGTTTTCTTCAACATAAATTCTTTTTTACGAATAAATATTTGTGGATTAGTATTTTTTTTTTTCTTGTTCATGTTTCTTTTTCCAACGAAACTTACCATCTGAGTTTGATTTGAGTGCTTCTGCTTGAGCCGCCAATGCCTTGGTTCGCTCCAATAGTAGTTCTTGAAATTGTTTTGATTCCGATTGTACGTCTCCGGATCTACAAAGAGATAAAAATCACAAAAAAGAAAACTTATCAGTATTTATATTTGCCGTTTGAATATCCTTTTTTGTGCATTGTTTTTATTTTTTGTCTGTTTGGGCGTTTTTCGGTACAATGAAAGTGATTGTGATTTTTATGACTGCAACAATCATAAAATGAATCTTGTTTTTTTTTGGAATATGCTTTTATTGAAGGGGGCACTTTCCAACAAATGTGGGCATTGAGAAGTCGGCAATTTTTGATGTTGCCGATATCTGTTCACATTTGTGTTTCCCCGGCAAACATGTAAATTGATGCAATGATTTGCTTTCAAGTTATATGACGTCTGTGTCGACACAATGACTCCGTTTAGGACCTCTTTGCCGATGAAACAAGTGCAATTCAGATGTTGATCCAATTTTTAAGGACAGCACAAATGTTGATTTGGGATGCAAATTGTTTACAATTCACGTGAAGCAAGTGAATTTGGTTTATTTCTTACCGATTTTCCTTTTTCACGTCATCGTAGTCGGTTTGTTTGTCCAAACGTGCTTCGAGTCTCGATATGTGTTGTCGCTTGGCTTCAAGTCGTTCCTCGAGCTGTTCTATTCGGAGATTGTGCGATTCCTGCAATGCGGCCAATGCGCTTCTCAGTCTAGAGATTTCTTCAAGTAATGCTACAATCTGAAAATAAACAGGAGACAAAATGACATCCAATTAAATTCACTTGAAAATTGAAATGAAAGCGAACATTGTTCCTATTCGCATCGCATCAATATTAGTTTATATTCGTAAATAAACACAAAATGGGGATTGGGATTTTATTATATTTGAGTGTGTGTCTAGCGAATAGACAATTCATTATTGTTGACAGCGATAAAAATTCATCCGTTTTGACAGAGTGTAACGACCGATTTGTTGCGATAGATTGGTTTGGTTTGGTTTGGTTTGGTTTGGTTTAAGAGCATCATCTGCACCGAACACATGTTTCACAAGGAGCTTGTCTGTCTGCGTTTTGGCAAGACGATGCCACAATATGGTACGGGCTGAACACAACGCAACGCATCACAACATCAGAATTGATTTCGACTAAACATTTCTTTACATTGTCGTCAATATAGTTTGGAACAGATGGCGCTTATGGCAAAGCAGAAAGGGTGAAAGCAAAAAAAACTTCCCATCAAAATCAATATCCATTAAATTGTCAAAATAATTAATAAAAACATCTTATATTGCCATCGAAATTGCTTCATATCCGCGTATAGGTTTTTGCACTTTCAAGTGCTCGTTCATATCTATTTATCCCATGCAGACGAGATGCTGTGTCTTCTTCAGTGTGCTCGAGACATGTTTCCACACAAAACATAACCGTCTCAATTAATTATTCGATACACATTCGCAAACTTCAATCATATTTTCGTTTAAATTTTGAGGCAAGCACAATGTACGCCGCACCGTTTATTGCAGACAAATTTACAACAAAGACGCGCACTGATTTGATAAAATTCCGCACAACGAACAACAAAAGCAGTAGCAGCAGAGGCAGCACCAAGCGTAAACGACATCGAGTTGAGTGATTGGGAATGGCATACGAATACCGAGTATTTGCACTTGTTTATTTCGGAAACATCAAACTACATGCGAAAACCAAAACAATGAATTCGATACGGATTCGATTCATTAATTTTCCGTTCTCGTCTTTTAAAAGGACGATAAATCAAAATCGTTGTTTTCGCAGATGAGTTTGTGAGTATGTGTGTGTGTGCGGTAAACACGCTTGACTGTGTGCCAATGCTATAGATGGGTTGAGGCACTGTGTTCGCTTTCATTTTGACAAAACCAAAGTGATCATTCTTCGAATCTTATTTGCACCCCTATCAATCCGATATAAATAATAATAACCGACGATTTTGTATCTGCTTCAATCACAGTCATCACACATTTGTCTCATTCCATGCGGCGCGATGGTTAAAAGCCGCCAATGCTCAACGTCGCATTGCCACCGCCATGGAAATGTAATCAATATAATTGTAAAAGTTGTTGTGCTCGCCCGCCGAAAATGAATTGGCAACGATGCGCTCAGACGCTACACCCGTCTACCCATTCTATGCGGTACTTGGTCGAGCACAGCGAATCGAAACGGAATTGTAATTATTATTTTGCGGGCAAATTTATCAAATATTGTATGGAAATCACAAAAGTGGCTCTTTTCAGTCATCAAAATCAGGTGTACAAATAAATGCTGGGTTCACGTTTCAGATAAGATATCAGTTTTGTGTGGGTGTATGAGAGACGGTCGTGTTTTTTTTGTTCTGTCTCGGTCGTCGCCATCAATTCACATTCTCTGAAATTCTTCAGTATTGGTTTCGCCAATTCGACTGAAAACACCATACACCTATATATGCTCGGGGGTTGCTTCGAACAAAAAAAAATGATTCGAATCAACAAAAAACAAAAACCCGAAAATAATTTTCTGTGGAAATGTATCCGTTCAATTATGAATGGCTTGTTTGATGACTTGACTATCACGTTTGGCAAGATATGAGCGGAGTCTCGTTTCGAAGATACTTCATTTGCTGTGTATGTGATGGTAATTATACGGACGTGGACCAAAAAAATCGATGAATCGGAGCAAGGGAGCTAACGGATCAGCAAAACCATAGCAAATTGTTGAACGGCATTGCCGAATCAAACAGTGAACAATATATTTATTATTTCATTTATATTTTGTATGATTCACGTTATTCGAATGTGCGATTCACATGCATGTCGGACGACCACGACGACGGTGTTGTCTGTGTGTAAGGTTTCTCTTAACTAATTTTGATTGGAAAAATATATCATGAATTTCCTCTTGAGCTATGAAAATATTTGTGCACACAAAATGCAGACGATTCAAGCTCAAACCCAAATTCTGTGGCTCTCATTCTTCAGACGCGGCAGCATATTGAGCACTCACAATTCAATTTTTCATTCATTTCATAGCTTGTTATTGGCGTGTGCTCCCATTTCACCATGGCTTAGCATGAGTACTGTCAAGCGCTTCGTTTTCACCATTGTATTCACCGTTGCCGATGAGCATCGTTACGATCTTATTCAATTGCAAACAAACGGTGAAAAATGGCAAGAATACTTTTGGAATGGATAGAATAGGAAAAAAATGAGAATACATACTCATATTTTTTGGCAAGGATCGAAACTTATACGATTACTGAGTGAATGAATGCGAAAAAGATTGCCGATTCATCGCCACCAAACCCTGACAGCTCCAAATGACAGAGGAAAAAAAGAGTCATGTGAGCAGCACACATGCTGAATATTCAAATGTTACCATTGCGGTGTACATAAACATTAAAATAATAACCAAATTGCGTTGTGTGGATGCAAAAAGGGTGCAATTCGAATGAAGAGAGTGTGGTGAAGAAACTGTAAACTTTACATACACTGGGGGGAAAAGCAAGACAGTCGAAGTACAATCATCAATTTCGTGTTTTTCCGTCTTTCGCATTTTTTCTGTACAAGGTTTTATCTCTTTCCATTTGCTGTTGTGGGTTCCGTGCCTGCATAAGCCGTATCATGGAGCAGCACCTCGAGCGCACACCGAATACAATTCAAGTCAGAAAGATTCACGAATTCGACAGTCGTTCATAAAACATTTATAAACAACAATAGTCGAAACTGACAATAATATATCGCTAAAAGGCAAATTTCGGTATTGTTATGCAACGTCGGTTTGATGTCAATGTGCCGACGATATGTGTGTGTATGCGGCTGTGTATGGATTCGATGGGATTGCGAGGGATTCGACGAGTGAACACAGTGGCGATGGAGAAAAAAAACCGAAACGGGATTTACATTGGCGGTTCATGGAAGAATTTGTGCCGTTGAAAAATGAAGATACCAATTCGATGGCTGATTTGGTTAGAGAATAATGACAAACGACAATGCCAAAGATTTTAAACCAAAGATATGTGCTCGACGAGCGGTAGAGCAAATGTCACCATGGTGAATAATGTTTCGATGCTTGTGTTTATCGCCATACGTATTGATTTGAAATTATGGTAAATCAATAGTCGTTTGCATTGCGAATCGAATAGCCGGTAATGAAATGCGTTCGGCCGAAATGAATTCGATTAAGAGGCATTTTGAGGCTCAATGGCACAAATAATTTTTGGTGTCACATTGCTATTTTCAGGCTGATTGCCCTCGCTCGCTTCCACTGCGACTATAGCAATATTCGATTAGTATAAATCTTCTTGATTAATGAATTTATTTCAATTTTCAATTTTGATTCGGAAAATTGCAGAAACCATTGAATGCACGATAAATAGATACTTGGGATTACATGTGCATATGTGCACACAAAAGACGTTATCGATTGCATGAGCATCGCACTGCATATTCCGTTATTATACACAGATACGATGAGACAAGGAGAAATATGAATGCAATGCGATAGATTCGGAAACCGGGAACGGGCGCTTCCGAAAATTGTTCAACATCGTGAAATCGTTTATTATGAAATATTCCCTGGCATTATATCATTTTATCTTGCAATTCACCGACAGCATTGCTTTTCGGCTTTAACTTTGGCTTCGGCTCAAACACGAGTCACACATACACACATGCATCGAAAGAGAGAATATGTGCATGGCAAATGGACGTCGTTAGATAGTGGAACAATTAATGAAACACATGAATATATTCTTAAAGACATTTCAATTAACTCGAGATCGAAATCAAAATTGTATTGCACCAGAAGCGATGCTGATAATTTTCAGCTTTCGTGCCACTATTCAACGAACCGCAATGCAAGTTTCAATAGAGGTTGCGAGACGTTGGAGTGTGGATCTAAAGTCAAACGAGCACTGAAATGCAGTATGTGTAACATCAAGCGCCTTTAATTAAAATGAATTGATTTTGATTTCGGATTTCGGATTTCGGTTATCTAAATGCATATACTAGGGAACGATGATTATTTATTTGTTGGGAAATATTTCATATTTTGCTTGAACAATGATTTTTGGCTTGTGTTTCTGATGGCTAAAGCTCAACAGCAATCGTACTTGATATGCGAGGCAACAAGGATTTGAATTCGATTACTATTGATTCGTACTATCATCGTCGAGGTTTGGAATCTTAAATTTGCATACCAAACAATTACGGCACCCAACAAATGACCAAAAATACGCCTCAATCTGGTTAAATGTTAAAGTATTGATTGATATCCTCATGCACACTGCTGGTGAATGTGATATCGAGTGGATGGGGGGGATACACACAGAGAGAAATTGCTGCTGGCTGATCAAACATTTGTTTTAACGATGTTTTACAAGCACCGAACAGACCAATCAGCCAGTTTGACGATACGAGCCGTTGTTTGCATATGTCTTCAGATGGTGAACGTGTGTCATTTCCATTTTGGTAAAAGTTTTATCGAAAATGCAGTGAGGCCGAAAACCACCGTGAGCGAAAAAGGAACGTGTGACCAAGAATCCACATTCTCTCTGGCAGTGTGGTTATGTGCGTGTTTGTATGTTTTTCGAGACAACATTTCGCACACATCGCACATATATTCGCCACACACACACACACATAGCTGAAAGGGAATGCCATTGTCGAGGAGCGTGAGTTCGATATTTATTTGTGTATTTGATGAGGGTTTTGTGTTCAATTAATGATACACGAACAAAACAATGAAAACCCATTGAAATGTATCAATAGTTGGTGCATGTAACCGGCAGACAAACGTCGAAATCGACAACCATTGAAAATGCAAACGAAACTTACAGCAGCAGCTCTCACACGACCGACCAAAATAGATGTATGCGATTCCGATCTAATGCCTGTGTTTGTCTTGGGTTTTCGTTGCTTTGAATCACAGCTCGAGACAAAGTGTTAGCCCAAATAACCAGCACAGAATGTTTGACTAAAATGTTGAAGCATTGGCACGCTAAATGACGTTGTTGTCGGTTAGTCGCCTTTGTTGCCGCTATCAAGTAGTAGTTAACGACAAGCGATCGGAATTGCTTAGAGAAATGTGTGGAATCGAGGCTTTGCACAAAATGTACATACATACATTTGTGTGTGCAGTGGCGGCAAAGACAGCATATTTAAAGATGTAAACACGTTTGGCACTCGATTGCTATTCAAACAACGCAACCACCACACAAACGCGCACACATTAAATGACCAGATATTTATGGGAACAACGGATTGATGTTAATCATTTGATTTGTTTAAATTGTGCCGTTACATTCAAGTATTTTAAGAGTTGCTCACTCTCACTCTCCTCCTTTCGCTCCATGCGTGCATGCATGTTCCAGGTTGGTGTCGTGGTAAAGCACATGTCTCATTGTACACGTATCCTTTTTTTCTTGCTTCGCATTTCCGATTCAAACTCTCTAGCTGGGATTTCGTTTCGTCGGAGAAACCGTGTTGAGAAAAAACCCAACTGAAATTAGCCAGCTCGCTTATTATTGGCACAGGTGATACAGTTTCACAGTGAATGAGCATATACGCCACTTTTGTGATAGCCCGGAGGCAAACTCAAATACCTTTTAAGCATCAAACTCCAAAGTCTTTGCATCAGTTTTGATGACAATGAGTTTAAAAACAAGGAGAACGCAATGTGCACACAACAAAGGCGTCGCACGCACGACAAAAGCGTTTCTCGAAACATTTTAATCCGCTGTGTGAATGACTATATCAATAATTATTATCGAGATGAGGGTTAGTCAAATATTTATTCAATTATTCAAGTGTTTGTGAACCAACCGAGTGTGTTCGATTCGCTCGTAGTTCCACTCGTTCGTTCGTTGTACTTTCATTAAATCTTTTGTTCAAACCACTGATTAAAAACTTTCAACGCATGAAAAATGTTGGAATTAATCCATCAACAAAATACAATCGAAGTGAGTTTTCAGCGCAAAAAATAATATTTTCAGTTCAGAATTGTTTGTCAAACTACTTTGAATCATCGAATCACCCTTTTTAATCGATATTTTTTTTTTTTGTTGAAGTGGCACTAAAAATGTAATAAGAACATTTATGTTGTTTGCAATTATTTAATTTTTATTCATTTTGCTGTCCATCTTCGATTATTCGAGTTCAGTGAATAAAAAAAAATCATTGGCAATCGAACGTTTTTTTTTGTAATCAGAAGGGACAGATTTTTTGTTCATCTCGAACAATAATAATAATTAATTCTCGAATGTACGATGATTTCCAGTGCTTTGCACTTGGGCCAAATTCATTTGAATCGACGTCGTCGCCGTAATCAAAACGGGTTCGCATGACCGTACTTCAATATTTTTTATCATTTGCACAAAAATTACCGCAGCAAAAATTACAATAATAAAACAAAAATGTTCATTCCTTATGACCATTGCGTGATCTGGATGGAGAGAAACATGTGCACACATATTCGACGAGGGTGGAACCAACCAAAATAAATGTATTTGTATTTCAAAAATCAAAAGAGTTATGTGAGAGCAAGTGTAAGCTGACGAATGGAAAAAAGGGTTTTCTCTTCGTCTACATCAAAATGATGCGCTTCCCGGCCCATGTTTTCTTCGTTGTGGATCCACCATAAATTTCATTATTTTTTAAGGACAATAAAATCATTGATGCGTTTTCATAATTTGTTCACATCTTTTCGTATACAGTGCATATTCCAATCGGAATGGCAAACCCTTTTTTATCCATCGTGTCGCTGTCGAGCCATTTCTCACTCTCATAGTCTCTGTGCTTCAAGTAACGCCATCAATATATTTTAACCACTGTACATGCATACATGTCGTACGGGTAAAATTATCTTTATGTGAATGTATCGCGGGCACATCTTTGCATTTGCATTTCAACTAATATTTGTGATACATTGGTTTGAGATACCCAATCTTTTAGGTCCCGATATTCCGAATGGTCTTTCGCTTTCTGTCTAGCGTCAAAGTGCGAGAATGGTTTATAATCAGTGTTCTGTGCCAAAGCATGTACATCATATACTGAGCTGTGCAGCATAGAGGGAGTATGCATTAAATACTCGGCACAATGTTCAACGTACACTATACGTACCGTCTCAAATCCGTCATCGTTGCCGAATACAAAGAGCCACCACGTGGTTGGGAAAACCATCATCGTCATCAAACAGTACAAAACACAGTGGAAAAAAATTGCGACAGAGAAAAGATACATCTATCCATCGCAAAGAATAAGCGAAAAACCTTATCTACACTGAAGTTACTGTGTTTCAGCATTTTTTTTTTCAAATCATTTTTAATCCCTCCGGCCGAATAATTTCCCAATCACCGATCCGGTGCGATACATACGTTTTCATATGGTAAAAGGCGAATATGAAGGGCTTATAATATTTGCCTCTCTTCCTCAGTGCTCTGTGGATTTTTTTCGCCATTGGCATTGGCCAATACCATCCACTGACTGATAGATCTGAAAATTGTCGCATGCATGCGATTGTGCGACAGAGTTTACATATTATTAATAAATATAACAAATACATATATTTTGCACGAAAAAAGGAAAAACACATCCCTTTTGTTTCGCTATTCTCTTGTACGTTTTTTGTGTATGCGCGCCACTTGTATGGTTCTAGAAGCCTTTGGTCGTTTTCGGCTTACACACGCTGCACAGACAATCGTTCAATTCTTTCATATTTTTTTCGTTATTGTGACTGCTAGCTACCTATTTTCGGAGCACATAATATTTATTTCACTCTCATCTTTATTACAAATGTATGATTGGGATACGAGGCTCCATTTCATGCATGTACACTTTGCATATTCGACGAGAATATGATTCGATATGGCATGGTCATCATAACGAATGGGTTGCGTTATTTTTAAGATCCGCCGCGCCGGAGAGTGAGAGTATCTAACTATGTTGTGAGTTTGGCGACTGCGACGCTCGCAGTATTTATTGTGGGTACTTTATCGCATGTACAATTTATTTATTTTTTTCTCTTCTCGGTCGTTTGTTGATCCTTTTTTGTCGGTTTGGGCATTTTGTGCCCCATTCCCGATTCGACGGCAAATCGAGGCGACCAGAGAATATTCATGTTCGAATTTCGTATATCATTTCAAATTTTTGCATTAATATTTGAAGTTGTAAGGCCCTGTTTTTTTTCTCTCACTCTCTCCATTCCAAATGGTCATTGGTAGTTTCTCGATGGCTCAATGCATGGTTGGGGTTTTTTCAGCAGCCACATTTTGTTTTGTTTTGTTGATGTTTTCATACCACGTGTATTTATTATTATATAGCAAATACCGTGCAAAAAAGGTTTTGTGGAATTAATAAATAAATAGAACGACAAAAAAATCTTTTTTTGATGATTTCACATTTATTTGGGCTTAATTTTTTATGTAGTCGACCAATTCTCGTTAGACCATTTTTCGCGATGACCATGAAAAACCACTGCCATGTAGAAAGATGCTGAACTTACTCCTTCCCACTTACAAACGTTTCCATGTGGGTATATTTCAACCAAATGAACAAGACGACTTTTGCTTTGAATGTGTTTTTATTTGAGTACAATTTTTTTTCTCCTTAACAAAGGATAAAAAAGAACAACAGCATCAACCGGCTATTGTATTTGTGCTGGATACGGAGTTCGCGTTTGCCATTGTACAGATGATGTTTGTTTGGTTCCGTTTCTCTTGTTTGCCTCGTTATTGTCAAAAATTATTCGGTTTGGCATATTATTCATCATTTCTGTACCCGCATCAATTGTTTTACGTCCGTTCGCATTGTAATTCTACATATCATGGCACCAAATTTGGTGTGAGAATGTCGTTTTTTACCGTAAGAATTAGACATTTTACTTGATGGGATGGCATCAAACTGTATCCAACTCATTCCATTTTGTCAAGAAGGAAAAAATGAGATAAATCAGGCTGGAGAGCAAATAACACTGAAAGCTATTGCAACTATTTGTGTGCTTATAAAATATTTAAATGGAAAATATAGGCTTATATGATCGATAATAACGCCACTCATGCCAACAGATTAGAATTACCGAAATTTGAGCAGAGGACTTCGGAAAAAGGAGCATTAAATATGTATAATTCTATTTGCTACGCATTAAAATCCCTTCAGTTTCATTTGCATGCGTTCTTTATTACAGAGCATCATTGCTGAAATGGTGACTCTTTTCCTTCATTTACTAAATATATATTAAAAATTTCAACCCTTTTTTTAATAAAATAATGGGACCATCAATACACACGCACATCTTATGTGCATGTGTGTGTGTGTGTATGTGTGCCGAAACAAGTTATTTCCAATTTGACTCTTGATATCGAGAAAAATCAACCGTTGAAACACATAGAGATGCTGCGGTGTGATGGTCGATATGCAAATACACCCATGTATATGTATACGTATATATATATATATCCATGACAATGGTAAACCAAATGTGAAAGATGCATTGAATCAACTATTCACGATTTAAACGGTAATGAGCCCCTTACATTAAGAAGCACATCGAGGCTAAGAGATACCAAACACACAGCCACTAAAATCAACGAAGACAAATGAATGAGTGGTTGAGCATGGATGTGTATGTGCATTTTATGTGTCAAGGGATGTTTTTTCCCTATGTATCCCATTTATTCGTGCTTCGGAAAAGAAAGCGCTAAATTAAAATACACCAAGTCAAAAGCGATGGAAACGATGCTGATTGCCGTGGATGAGCGTGTGTTGGTTGGCAAGAGGGAAAGGGGTTGGTGATCTGATTTGTAAATTGTACACGCGTGTATTCACATTGAAAACCATCGAAAATCATCGTATCGACTCTTCACATTTTTGATGATAACAAGAACATTCAACCGCCCCTGTCTCTTTTGTCATCGCACCATATTTTTGAAGTACGTTCGCAAGTGCCATTTTGATTCCCAAGCTCATCGTTGACAGAATCACTTTCTGTGTTGTTTTTTCCATCAAACTGCTGCCTCCCCCTATCTCTTTCTCTCTCTCATCATTATACATATATTTTGAAAAACCGTCACCGCACCACGACATTCTCCGAATCATTTTGGAAAATTTTTGATCTGAAATTACATCCAGAATAGCAGCAGCAGTCGGTCTCTATATCGGTATAACTTTTTGTTGGGACTCATCGAACGAAGTGACTTAAACAAAAATATATTCTCTCGAAAATAATGATTTGCTTTTATTCCTTATGCATATTCATACGGTTGAAATGAGATATCGAACAACTATAGTCATCACATACATATATACATATACACACACTTGTGCGCAATCAGTGTGGCAGGAATCGTTTGCGATGGGTCGACAATAAAAAGTTGTCGATGTGTTGGCGCGCATAGCGTCTTCCCCGTGACGATTTATCATTTATTTTTAGGCAATAATCCTTTTTTGTTTAACATTCAAGCGTCATGTTTTTTTTTTCTTTTCTATTGGCAGCCAACATCGCGACAGCTCAACTCTCTGCACATTTCGTTTATGTGACGAGTATTTAGTGCACATGTGAAGATAAGTTTCTAAATTATACGAAAACAAATCACAAACTTCAATACATAAGACAAACATGCGCTGCCATCGAAATTTGGCGACTATGGAAGCCGATTATCGAAAGGAACAGAACAGGAAGCCGAAAAGGCAAAGGCACAATCAAAACACATTCTAATCCATACACATACGCATACTCATACAAACTCAAATGTTGACGAGTTTATCTGTTTGCTCGCACTGGATGTGTGTTTGTTCTTATGTGTTTTCGAGTGGGATTTCGATGAATGCTTCACATTATATATTGATGGTGATGATTAGTAATTGTCATTTGATATTAAAATTTGAATAATTCAAAAATTTAATTTTTAATATTCGAATGAAATATACAGACTGAGATAGGAGCACACCCAAGGAATTAATGATGCAAATGCTTTTTTCGATCGAGTCAATTTTTGGTATTCCGAATGAAAATTGATGTTTTAAAATATTCAATGTATATATTTTGGTATTGAATGAAAAACAAAGTATATCTCCATGTCGTACACGTATAAAAAAATATGGAAGATACGCCGAGAGATGGTAAGAGAGAGAGAGAGAGAGAGAGAGTGAGAGAGAGAGGAAGAGAAACAGTGACAGCAATCGAAATACATAAAGTAAACTGCTGTTGACTACTGACTGAGAATTACACTCACAGGCAAATAGCGAGTGTGAGAAAATAAAAATGAAATAAAAAGTTAAAATGGTTGAGTTTTAACATTCGGAAACTTTATCCATTGCTGTTTTGCACATTGGCAACATCAACTCATACTTTGGTTATATCCAGCTATCGCCTCGATAAAATGATGACGACGAAACGACATGGGTTTGAGGTGTTGGGGTGGCAATACTGTGTTCGCACTCTGAAAACATCGATGAAGGACTGACTCTCTTCTTCCTCCTCCTTCTCCTCCTCCTCCCCCGTCTCCCACTCACTTTCTCCCGTTGAGAAGCTTTTGGCTTGATTGTATGAAATTTAAATTCAATATGTATTAAAAACTTCACCGAAAAATAATGCCGGAATCATAGCCAGCATGGTAACAGCAAGAACAAGAGCCACATCTCACCATCATCAGCAGCTTGTGAGCCACACTCGCACAGATAGACACAATATTTTCAATTTAATTTATTTCAATTCGATTAAAATGTCAAAACTCAGTGCGATGCGAGTGTTTGTAGTTGTAGAAAATCTACGATAGAAAATTTTTGATTGTGAATGAGAGAAATTGTTCGTCGGGTCTGAGGCAACATACCGAGAGATGTGTCTGAGCATCGCGCGCTGTGAATTATGTGCCAACGGAGGAGCCATGAACTTCTATGTGGTTCATCCATCGAGCTGGAGATGAAAAGTTTTTCCGATATTTTCTTGTTGTTTTTCGGTGAACATATTTTCATATATTTCATGCAAATCCTCTTGTTACACATAATTTCAGGCAGACGCCCTTTTCCCATCCGATGGATAGATGGATGGATCCACAAATAATATTGTTTTATTTCTCCTCGGTTCCTATCATTACTTTTTTGTTTGGCATTCATTTATCCAGAAATTACCACACATCCAACCACGTATGTTCTTGAGTTGGAACACGATGAATGAGTTATAGACAGGATGCAAATTAAAATTTTGCTCTCGTTTTCGTTCTTTCTTTTGCTTGACTCTTGCAATTAGATTTCATCTTACTGCAGCTAGCACCGACAACGACAACAACATCAACGGTGCTTCAGAAGGAGGTGGAATAGGAGAGAAATGGCAATGGTAACGAATGCCAGTCAAATTAAATATTGAAATGAGGTATTTTTGAAAGCCGAAGACGAAGAATTATGACGGAATTCCAAAATGGTTCCAAAAAGCTCGGGATAAGAAGTCGATGGAATTTGTAATCCAAACAACCGAAAACACTATAAAATTTCAACGTGTGCACATCGCACACAAACACGCACACACACAACGATACGCCACCAACCAAATTGAAATCATCGCACGAATTTTGCAGAGATTTCGAATTCCCTTCGCTCCGAAAACGATTGAAAACGCGTGTGCACGTAATCGGAATATTTATATCTGGTTTTGTATAGACAAAACAATGATATAGAGCAGATCCTGCTGCGGGTATGAACTCATCGAGCTATAACTCGATTCAATTTTCGAACAACAATATTCAATGAGATGAGAATCTTCGTCTCAAATTCGTCTATTCTCCGGCTCTCGCTCACTTTTGTGCTGCTGATTGAATGATGACTTTGTCTATAAACTATAGCACAATGCAGTACAATACAAAACTAATATATATCGAATATGTGTGGCTGATATGACGGCCGTATCTCGGTTGAGGCCACTGTATGTGCTCAGCGACTGTGTGGATCAAAACGCGAGAAAACATAATCATAGTTTAATAAATTCAAAACCTAAACAAAGATATTTTCGAATTGAATTGAAGCACACCCAAATTGATCGTTTCCTTATTTCGATTCCATTTTACTTGAAATGACAATAACATTTGTGTTGGTTGATTGTTGTTGTTGCTGTTATTGCCATTCGACTGCTGCTGCTAATGCTGTTGTGTATTGCCAACTGCCACTCTGTGCCGAATGAGCGTTGATACATTGGCTGGTGTGCTGTTTAATCTCTAGTTTTCATGCATCGTGTACGTAGCTTTATGAACGCATACACACACACACACACTCGCTACTCAGGGATATAATTTATGTTGCTATAATTTTGAATAGCTTGTTATTTGTCTGTTCATCAGTGATTTGAAATTCAGCTTCTCCAAACATGCCATGGCATTCGGAGACTGGTGGAATGGCATACCTATCGATACACCGTAAGTCACTTCGACGAAACGAAATCTATGGAATATCATTTATATTGTAGCTCGTTAGTGTGTAGTGCTCTCCTTCTCTTTATCGAATTGATGGGAGCCATCCCTCCTTCAGCCATTCTCAAATTCACCAAACGACGAACTGCTTTCGGCTTGTTGTTTCAATACTTGCACCAAAAACAACCGGTTGACATAAATAAATATGCACAATATATTTTGTCGACGAGAAGCAAGTGGTGCGAGAAGTAAAGTATTTAGCTTCGGAATTCCCAGCATCCATTCGGCAAATGACATACAAACCGGCAGTTAGCTGTTTGCTGGCATGCTTGCATGTACAGCGTGCTCGGGCTGTGATTGTGATTGCGATGTAATAAGTGTGAGAGTCGAAAATGTTAAATTGTCTTCAATGTTCGATGCACATATCTAATAGATTAATTTTCGAAAAACCTCTCATAAACTAAGCTCGACGTGAGATGCGAAATGTGAAATGCAAAAGGCAAGTGCATAAGGAGAGAGGAAATTCGAGTGATGTGGGGTGGAGTAGATGCCATTTTTCAGTAGCATTGATAGAAAATAGAGCCAAAACAGAATGGTGAAAAACGAATGTGTGCGAGCGAGAACTGACACAACAATCGTTGGCATTGGCAATGTTTGTGTGTTGGTTGCACTTCGAGAATCAACATTCGAATAATTTGAGGTAAAAGCTAAGGCAACTAACTGCCATTCGTTTGCTCTAAATTCGAGGCATCGAGATATGGATTGCCGTAATCCAATGACGACGAATAGTTTAAACAATTGAACAATAAATAATAAGAATGGCAACAAAATGAAATCGGTGTGATAGATAAAGCGATTTGAAATCGGCTGTGGCAACACATCACAGAACATGGGCACGAATCGAAACTTAGAGCGCGTGCATGTGTGTTTGGTGTGTTCGGGGTATCGTATACGCATTGGAAATTTGGCAAAGCGCAGGAAACTTCCGTTCTCCCCGCATCGATACTGACAGAGTGTGTGAGAGAGAAACGGTTGTTGCGGAGTAAGTCGGTATAAATTTTGCCTTGAAGAGGCGAATCATGATGTGCGTGCGGTTTGTAGAGAAAAAATCAAACGTCGGTTTCGAGATTTGGGACGACTTTCCATTCCGCAGTATTTTCTAGTTCAGCTGATACTAAAAAACAAAACAGATTCCGCTGCATTGTCAGCCGCAAATAGTAAAACACGCATTTTCAGCATAATGGAGTCACAAGCTGCTACATTTTGCAATTGTGCAACACCATTTGCTTCCAATAAGCTCTGTCGGCTGTATGAAGGCATGGGAAGTGAGAGATCGAATCATCAGTGGCGCACACATATACAAATACGCATACACACACGCAAACCGAACGAGAGAGAGAGAGAGAGAGAGAGTGAGAAGAGAAACACATGTGTAAATTCTATTGATAAATTTTCATTGAAATGATGCATGTATTTATTTATGCTATCAATTTATTCGCTCTATGACATACACGAGAATTCATACAAGAGTGAGTGAATTTTGATACACCGCATGAGTACAAAATGCATCTGCAATGCACACGATGGTCGCATTGCCAGATTCGAGAACATATGCAGTGCCAGAGACGTGCACTCGAACCGGTATCCGATTTGTAGTATTCGAAAAATGAAGCACACACGCTCGGTTTTTTCCGATTCGGTTGAATTATTAAGGCAATATACGGTGATGGTTGTGAACGAGTTGAAGCCGCCGCATGCACGAAATCCAGCACATAGAGAGAGAGACAGAGAGAAAGATCGACTCACTTGAATTATGACAATTCAACCGCTTTGACAATACCAACCATTCAATAAATAAATCAATTTAATATATCTAATTCATTTTGTTTTGTGAATTGAACACAACAGGAACTCAACAGTATGAGTGGCAATAGCGACAAACGGCAGCAGCTTACATCGATGTCATCGCACCACTTAACTCCAACTTTCAGTGGCAAAAACAGCAGCAGCAGCGACGACGGCAGTAGCAGTAACAGCAGTAACAAACAATAACGATTACGGTACACTAATCAAACCGAACGAATTATAACTGCTTCGTTACACACAACCAAATGGCAATGAGACACACAATCCAAAACGCACAGACAGTTTCGAGCCCAAATTCAAAAACACGCACACAAACTCACACACACAGTGTCAGCACGTGAAAATCAGCACCGCAATAGATGGCGAATAAATAAATTTCTATATAAAAACTGATTCAGATTGATTTGTTTTTCGTTTTCGTGTTATATAAAACACATTACAAATGGATGCATGTAGATTGATTCGTTGCTCAACCGGATGCAGTAAATTGTTCCCAGTTAAAGAAATTGTGGGAGAAATTGGCATATTTAATTTATTTCTGTTTGTGCCACTGTTTGCGCGTATTTTTTTCTGTTCGAGTGGCTGTGTGAGCTTCGTTAACAGATTGCTTGCGTCAAATGACTCGAATGCACACAAATATAAAATTGAAATTAATAAAAAATTTAACGCGCCGTTTTTTCGCAGATCATTTTATGGGAATAAAAGAATTGAATTCGTTTAAAGATGGGAATCGCAGAAAATAATGTACGATATTTTTTCGGTTCCCTTCTGTTTGTCATCAACTCAAAGCGTTCAAATATTGCAAAAAATAGTAAGGATGCATGCAATACATTTCATGGTTAATATTCATGGAGTGTTTTTGGATCTGTTCGACTGAAGATGAATGCACTTTGAGAATGATAATTTTTTTCGCTATAATTACTCACAGACATGGGCCGTAAAAATAAAACTGCTTCCATGAGATAAAATTTTATAGCGACAAGAAGAGGTTGTGACTAATTTTTCAATCAATTTCTTAAGATTTTTGATTCTGATATCTGATAATTTCTGAAATATGCATAAAATTCATTGAGCCGAAGTGTAATCAAATTATGTAATTATCCTATCTGCTTTGAGATCGAATTCTTGGCCGTGGTTGTGGTTAAATGAGGAAGATAAAAAAATCAAACGATTCTATCAGATTCTTTGACAAACCAGCCATGCGGAAGAAAAAGCCAGCCGTCAATTTTTTTTTATAATAATTTCATTAAAAAGGAATCTCATTTCAATTTGTTCGTGATGGTATAATGGGGAAAATCGTTTTTCCGAGCAGTGATTCCACCTTGATTCGAAACCGTTTGAGAGATTGATATTTCCCCTGTCATAGCAATCTGAACTAGTCGTGCATAATAAACACCAATCCTACCCTCTTTCGACGGAACCGACTTTTTTCTACTTCGCCAATGCCAATGTAAAGTCAATGTGGAAAAAATGTAAACAGTTATTTGCTTCGGTTCTTAACGGCAAGAAGTCGCCTCGTTTGATAAAAACGAGATAAATTGGAGTTCAAATAGAAAAAAAAATCAAAGCGAGGGTAATGGGAAAATGGACGCATGATTTATTCGAAAGCCAAGCAGTTGAATTAATTTTAAAAAGATCATTCAATTAAGACATTCGTCTTTATTTTATTGAAGAGATGCAATCTATCCAATGGCGTTCATCTTGAGAGAGGGTAATTCGAATTCTTGGCTGGTCGCTGTATACTTTTTTTGTCATAGCCATCTCATTTATATTCCGTTTAAAAAAATTTCAATTCCCCTGCTTGCTCTTTATGATCTCAAATTAAGTACAGCGCATACATTAAAAAAGTGTAACGCAACAAAAACAGCAAAATCTATCTTTGATGAACGTCGAACGATGAAGAGAAGGGAAAATGTGCACAAGAAAAAAATCGGACCCAATCCTAGTGCTGCGAGTATATTTACCGTTTGGTGTGTATTTTTTTCTCTTTTTTTTCCTCGCCTTGTTTGTCGTCTTGGAAAATGGTCGCAAATAAAAAATATTGACTTCTTCCGAAATTGATACTGTGTCGCTTTCCCTCGTTCACTTCTCACTCTTCGCCATTATCCTTGTTTTCGTTTCGATATACCCAAATCTAATCAACATTTAATAAGACGTGCTCAAATCGTTCGTTTAAGAATTCAATACCGTGTGGATACGCTGTGAATTTCCCACATTCATTGGGTTCACGCACTCTCTATCTCATTCTGTCCGCTTGGCTTTGGGTTCGACGGTGGATGTGAACGAAAATTTGTGTGAAATCATAAATTGACAATGTCCCAAGATTCGAGTGCGAGTGGTTATGTACTTTAGCATTTTATCGTTTTTTGCCGTCACTTAAGCATCCAGCAGAATGTTGAGCTGTTTGGATGTCGTTTAAATGAGATTCAGCTTGTCTCGGTGACTTGACAAGCGAACCGAAGGACGATGGGAGCGAGAACGAAATGGCAAATAATCGAAATATCGAGCTGAACTTAGTTTGAAGTGGGTGGTCAACGAATTACGACGTCAATGCTGCCGCGTCAATGACTCCGTTTAATCTTGGTTCGAATGATTGTGATTCGGCTGTGACGTGAATTATGCGGCCACGGAGGAAAGCATCACACAGAGAATGGGAAATTGTGATATTGACGAGCTCCTCCGATCTCGGCGGAGGGTAGATGGCATCGACTGATTCATGTCATAGATAGACGTAGGATGCGCATATTGGTCGAGCACTGCGACATTAGTCGCATCCGAAACCATATTAAAAATAAGTGTCTTTAATTGTTTAATTTATCAAACGAACCGTGAAAATTACATTGGCAATAAATGATAATAGAATTCCGTTTATTATTACATAAATTTCCTATTCGAATTTTACCATTAAATTCACGCCAAGCGACTATCACCCGACCCGCGGTATATTCGTATGGGTGTGCAGTTTTGAAATTGGAAATTCGTAGACAATTCTTTGAATTTAAATGTGGGGCAGATGAGAATCATCTCGTTTTTTTTCCGTTTCGAACTTTGGTTTCGAGGAGACATTTGCGTAATGGCGTCGCTCGTTTAGCTATTTAATACATTCGATATTTTATCCGATATGCCCTTTTTTTTCAAAGAAAAATATTGCTCCAAATAATAATAATTATCATAAGATGGTCATAAAAATTTCTGGCGCCCATAAATTAATAGATCTCATCTGCCATCACTTGATAATGGTTCTTTTGTCACTTGAATATGTGAGTGTCGCATTGAAATCGACGATGATAAAAAATACGAATACTGAAATCAGGTAGGTATTTCTCAATATATAACGATTATGACTACCGCACTCCGCCTCCTTCTCTTACACGGCGGGACAGCGATTCAAAAACAAAATTATAAATAAGATTAAAAAAAGCAATGGAACATATTTATTGCACATTATCGTGATTAATAATTACTCAAACAGAAACGATTATTCATGTTTATTATTTCAGCGCTCGCGCACGCTTATCATTAACAAACAAATTACCGTTAAGAAGGGAAAATGATGACAAAAACTGAAAAAAAATATCTTGAATGTTCATCTATAATGGGTATTTATCGTTTTCAGTTCACTTTTTTCTCTGATCTATGGGCGATAATCTCATGAAAAATAACGCATTTCAACAAGCAACGACGACGTCTTCAATATTTAAATTACATGCGACGTATTTGAGATTCAATTGTTTTCCTTCAGATAAAAACAACAACCATGAAATTGGAACTTCTTCCATTTTATTTTTATTTATCAAAGACGTTTCACAGTCTACGGTTAGTAAAGCTGTCGTGATATTTATAATCGGAAAAATTTTGAAATCAAACAAATTGGGGCGGCATTATTGTGTGATTGTGATAAAAACTGAAATTTTTGGTGGAACAATAAATTATAATAAAAATTCGATGTAATAAAATGACGAGCCCAAGTAGAACGTGTTTGGGCGAGGCATTTGTTATTTTATGGCTATTCAAAAGCTGCGACAAGGTGTTTATCGAATTGGGATGAGTTCAAAGAACAGGTTCAACAATGATTGACTGAGTTTACTGATTTCAATCCAAAGGCTGATATGATAATATAGACAATATTTATAAATCACTACCTTGGTTGTCTAACGAGATAAGCGTATACCCGTACACGCTCAATGAAGATCCCTCAAACTGTCTGAAGCTTATTTTATTTCATGCACGAATTGTTCCACAAATACGCGTCAAAAACTTTTAATTTCTATCCAAAACCACAGGCTGCAAAAAAATAGGAGAAAAGTGTATGCTGCACCAATGGATCCAAATGCATCCACACTCCCTCACGCTCTTGCTGCCAAACAAAAAGTTATTGTGCGCTGAAATTAACGTTGCGTGTTGCATTAAGAAAGGAGTGCAAGTTTGGCTAACCTCAAACCATTTTTGCAACGATGAACGCAGCACGATTTTTGTCATGTGCCAAGAACATCTCGAATAATGCGAAATAAAATGGCAGAGCCAAAAAGAATAAGGCAAGAAAACCAAACGAAAATGTTCATCCGTCAAGTGATGTAAATGGTGCAGCGATTTCCATTAAAACTGATCTAAAAAAAAAGGCGAAGAATTTCCATTTCTGCTTGGCAATCATCTTGTTTTTTCCTCCCTCTCGCATGTTGGATCCATACAGTACGCGAGATGTGATTCTATTTTCTTTTCGCTGAAAATCGTAGAGAGGCTGTCAGTTGAGTTGAACATTTAGCGCCATCACCAACTTCAATTCTCTGATGTCTTCAAAAGCAAACCAAAAACATAAATTCAGTTTGTTAATTCATCAAAAATACATAGCAGAGCACAGCATCAGCAGTAGCGAGAGAGTTGTATGCGCCAGTACGCATACACACACACACGCCGACTCCCGAGCTATTGATGAGAGCACTCGCAAAACGCCCCAAAATTACAATTTTTTGAAATGCTGTCGCTTCGGATGTGCTGCGGCTGCAATTCACTTCTTTTCACTTTTCCTTTCCTGTTACCGCACTTTCTTTCGGCTTTTCCATGGTTCTAATTCTCTTTCTCTGAGTCGCACATGGAAATTGTTTATGGAGCGGAATTTTTGTAGCCGTTCAATAGGACTGTGTCGACTGTGAAAAATACACAAAATTAAATGTACCGAATGATTGGATAATTTGATTGGAATTATTTATACCGACTTCTCCATCTCCCGAATACGGATTTTTTTCCATTCGTTGCCAGTCTTTTTCTCCGGGTTTTTCATTTCATTTCTTCAATTCTTTGGCTCACACAATCATCGTATGAACTAGCAATTGTTTGCCGAACTGGAGCCTCGTTGAGTACACAATAATTAAAATACAGACAAATACACTTCCAATTCATCACCAACATATACTTGAGTCGGTCGTCGTCGTCGTCATCATCATCTGACGAACGCCAACAACGACAAAGCGAACAAAAAAATCCAACATAATTATTTGCAGTGTTACAAATTTGCTTTGCATTCAAATCGAAATGCGCGAATTAAATACTCCCTTTTGTGTATGCGTGTTCAATTCAAATTGAAACAATAAAATCCAGCGACACAATCCATCGTGTCAAGTGTATGGCCCCATTTTAATGACTGAGCGAACAAAAATTCGATGAAGAGCGAAAACGATTGCATATCAAAATCAGATTTAAATCAGAAAAAGTGACGAATGAGTGCGAACGCAACCGCCCGTTCCAAATGGAATGACAGCCAAAGAAATGAAACCGAAGAATGTGTTCGATTCATTTAGCTTAATCCATGCTTAAGTTTCAATTAATTAATTAATTATATTGTTTTATAAAATGCACTCCAATGAAAATTCGATTAACCCTCGGCAAAAATGCTCCACAACTAGCTGGCAGGCATTCAGTCACGCCAAAAGCACTAGATCCAAAGCATCGACGTGATACTAGTTTGAGAATCGACAACATTTGTAGTAGCAGCAGCAGAAGTGCCATTTATTTGCAGACGGATACGGAATCATCGTGCTATTCAAATTTAAAATGAGATTAAAACAAAATCTAATGGCAAATAGAGCTGATATTGGGTTAAGCATTATGGAAATTGTTGAGAGCTGTGACACAACGTCCAATGCTATAAACAGTCTGATTCTCAATATCGACCAAAGTTATACATATTGCCAGTCGAGCACATGAGAGCTAATGCAAAACCAATTTTGCAAATGAATTTCGGTACGAATCCATTATTTTATCTGGAAAATGTCCTTGGATGCAAGACAGACATAAATTTAATAAGTGTCATCGAAATGATTTTCATATCGAAAACTTTCTTACGTATTTCACTGCCGAAGAAATGCCATATAAAATGTGTCGTAAAATATCGACAGTGCTAATCGCTTCAGTGAAATGGAATGGTCCGCGTTGAAATAACAGTCACATGAATATTTCCCATTTCCATTAAGTTGTATCAATAACTGTCCTCGAATTTTCTATAAATATAGATGGGACCGGTGTAATGGTAATGGGAAGCTTTATTGGCCATGAAGCCAAACGAAACATGTCGCAAATACCTTTTTGCCCATCTTATGGCAAAGAACATCTACCGCTCTATCGATGTCGATGTTGACGACAACGATAACGGAAAGAAAATCATTACCGGAGGCTTCACTTTTAGATTTTACACATCGAGATGACGATTTAATAAGTTTCAAATGAGATTTGTTACAGGATTAATTAAAGACATGAACAGATACACAGATCGGAACATGACATTTTCACCGGAACGCAGATAAATTTGCAAACGGAGTACAGCGCATAGCCCATGGCCACGGGAAAATGCAATATTTTCTCTCTATCGATTTGAGATCCTTTGCTATCCCTCCGATTCAACGGCAAATATTTGGAATTGAAAATAAAAATCGGAAGGAACTGTAGGGCCAGGAGATTTTCTTATCAAACTGTTCGTGTATACATGTTTTGCATCGCACAAGACGAAAGATTACCGAAATCCCATTCAAATTAATTTGGTGTGAGACCGAATCCCAGGAATTTGTAATCTTGTAGAAAGATAGGTAAAGAATCTGATTTCCGAAATCGAACAGCAAGACGGTGGAGCGTACACGTGAATAATTAAAAACTAATGACTGGCAAGCTGAGTGCTGAAATGGTGTTGGCGGTCGGTCGCCGTCGAAAGACTCAACTCCAATGTAGTAATGCGATTTGAACTCATTGGAATAAATAAATAATTTGCCGAGTGAAACGAGTTTTCGAAAACATGTAAATTTTAATGATATTTGATTGGAAAAGTTTTCGCATTCATGTCAAGCAGCAATCGACTGACGTAGAACAGCCCACGAAAAATTTAATTGATTGGAAATTTGTACTGCTGCCATGGTCATCACGATTAGGCGGACTTATCCATTTTCGGCGGTCTATGAGAACTTTTGCACCAAATGAAGAATAGTGTCTACGATTTCTTGGCCTCTGTCAATTCATTGAACTCAATTTTATGTCTTTCTTCTTCTCCTTTGATTTCCGCTTTGTTTTGAAATTCTTATAAATCATTTCCGCTGTCTTGTTTTTCCATTTGCTGGCGGTTCTCCTCGAATGGCAATGTTCTGAACGAGCATCAGATAAATGATATTTCTCTTGTTTTATTTTCCATTTGAATCCGAATGGACACACCATCTATTTGTAATTAACCATCGAAACACGTGAACGAAAATGTATCGGCTAATCCATTCGGTTGGTGCTGCCTGCTGCTGTTTGTTCATTAGCATCGGATCATAAAACCCGCTCAGTTAATAGACTGGTACGCGTATATTGACGAATAAATCATACTTTTTTCTCTGTATTTTTTTCTCAATAGCAAGAAAATATCGTAAATTTTTATTGACCACAAAATAGCAAAGTGAAAATAAAAATATCAAATTGAAACGCGCATATAAATCAGTTTCTTTTTCCTATTTAGTAGCCCAAAGCAAAGCGTACAGGGGAAAAAACAACCAAGATCCCATTCGGTGATAGTACACAGTCCAAAAACAACAATAATTGTGGAAAAAAATCTGATTAAAGTTTTATTTAAAGTGAATTAATATGAAATGGGAAAGAGCAAAGTGGCCAGTATGAATGTGAGTGTGTGTTTGTGGTGCTAAGAAAGAGTCTCAGCAAGTGTTCATTGTCGAACGAAACGGCAAAGACTCATTCGAAACATTAATACACATAAATAAAATTAGTGAATCATTATATTGTTCTAGTTGAGTGATTTTATTTAATATTTAAATTATTCATTTGATTTCGCTTCTACATTTTCAATGTACACCGTGTACACTCACACACAGTTCCAATGCAGGTAAATTATTTTCTTTTGCCATTAAAAATAACTTCTTTTCCATTGTTATTTCGAAACAAAAAATTAACATTTTTCGTTTCCTTCTCTTCTTTGTTTGTTTGTTTATTCAGCTATTTGCGATTGTGGTCTGACTAAATATTGGGGATTATGTTCGAACTTGCGATAGCCAAGTTTGATGCAGTTAACTGAGAAGCCATATTACATAATTGAGATAGATGCAGAGAACTGGCATGGTAACAATAAAATGAATTGGCAGTTCGCTTTATCTCCTGTTTTGTGTACACTGTACAGCATCGAATATGATGACTGAACAATATTTTATTCGGAAGCCTGTTGATTGCGTCCGACTACTTTGTGTGTGTGTGAGTTGAACACTGAACCGGAAACAGTAATCAATAGTTGTATGTATTGTACCGATTGATAAATACATTCTCTACCTCGTTGGCCTAATAAAATAGACTTTTCATATTAATTATCATAATCCTCCCCCATTCAGAACAAAACATACACACTCTGAAATGCAGTGCGAGCAATGACTTCAGTTCAAATCAAATTCGATTCAATGGCATTCCATTAGTTCGTTCGCTTGTTCGCAGGTCGACACATCATATTTTTTATTGTCGCCACATTGCATTGTATTGTGATGATAATTTCTAGTTTTTATTTCGTTACATACACTGTTCCCGATGCAATCATTATTGAAAACGGTATTTTGAGTGCATTCAACGACTACCAGCTAAACAATGACACGGATATTGAAACAAATGACTGCATTCCCCTTTCAGTTTGTGTTGTGTGTATGTTTTTTTTCGTGTGACATGATTCATAATGTGCCGAGATTTATGGCGATTCACGGAGAATCATTCACCGTACATCCATATCAAGTCATCAACGGCTTGATATCAAACGATGCTCGATGTATGTTTTTTCTGCATTGCCGTACAGGTGCATTATTTACATCTGTTTGGCTTTCTACCATTGCTGGTCTCGTATGACACATTAAACAAACAACATCGAAATCACATTACAGCATTTTATGCGATAGATTTCTCTATTGTGGATGGATTTTCTCTCTCTCTCTCTCTCTCTCTCTCTCTCTCTCTCTCTCATTGTTGTTGTTTTTTTTCTACAACTTTTTTTCTCATAAAAACAAATCATTCAGACGTATCGAATCATACCACAAATGATTGTTTCTGCCTCAGTGTATTGAAAAATGACGAAAAAAATTGCTGACGATCAACATTCTTCATTGAAGAAATATTTTAAAATAAATATCTAATTTGTTTCCCGTTTCAATACACACACCAAATCAAATTATGAATATGTCAACAAACAAGCTGACGAATGGAGAAAAAGAAATGCGGACGAGAGACACAAACACATTGGCCACGGCTCGTCAATTCTCCTAAATATGTAATTTTGAATGCCAATCATTGTTTATTTATATACATAGACATTCCATGTTGAAACCCCATTGTAAAGTGCATTTAATACCAAATGTTGTCACATACTTGCTGAATTCAATGTGAACCAAAAGAAAAGACAAACATTGTGTGTTGTTCTGTAATGCTATGAAAATATCTTATTGTTCAAATTCCAAGTAAAAGTAACCAACAACAACCGAAAAATACGCCGAGTAAGAAAGTCACTGCATGAATAAGTGAAACGGGAAAGGGGGACTGCCGGAAATCGAATCAGCTAATAGAATTTGTTGTGGATTAATGAAGATTTAATGTCAGAAACTCACTTTTTCTTCTTGCGGTGACACACTCATGTCGATGTTGGGTTCGAGTATCATATCAATTATTTAATCACAATCAAAAATGCTGCTCAAACTATTCTGCACACGAATTCATCACTTGCAACGTAACTGAACTAAATTTCACATCCAATAAAATATTGTTCAATATTCGCAATAATTGTCATGGAACAAATCACCAACTCTGACCGATTGTCGAAAAAAAATTGCCAAATAAAATGTCTAGCCAAATATATGTGGATGAAAATGGAAGAAAATTAAATAACGCTAATCACATTCGGTTTGAATTATTAGAAGATATTGGAAACATGCGTTTTGTTTTGAATTCGGTTAGTTTGACAAAAAAGGGGCAGTACTCTGAGAAAAGAAATTTAGGGTTATGTTAAACTTTTTGTTCTGACATTTATTTCACAACATGAATTCAAAAAGTTTGTGGTGATTTCTGGTACCAAAAATATTTCTAACTTTTTTTTTCACAAAAAAAGAAAATCACCACAATGTTTTCAAGTTCTTGTTGTGAAATAAGTGTCAAAACAAAAAAGTTTTACATAACCCTAATTTTCTTTTCTCAGAGTACAGACCAAATAAAAACATCGCTGGAAAAAAAAATCAAACGTTTCGAACGCAATTTCAACAGATTAGCGATCATCTAACCATTCGAGAGAATGTATAGAAACAGTCACCGCAATAAATTTCAGAAAAAATGGAATCATTAATATTGAACCAAATCTATTTACTGTGAGTTGCGCATGAAACATATAGATTTTTATAGCACATTTCCTCATTCTCTTTCTTCTCTGTACATTTGTAATTGTACACGATGGTGCTGGTTTTTTTGTGCTGCGTCTATTTGAATCTAATCTGTCGAATATTGTCGATAACCCAAAATTTATTTGGTTGTTGAGAAAAAAACGCTCATATTTGAATACTGGCCCAACGTAATTACTACTTCATTTGGTGATCATATTTTTTGTTGTGTATTGCCGTTTGGTGAATTGATTCTGTTCGTCTCATCGTTTAATGATTATTATTAATCACAATATGAAGCAAACTAACAATGAAGCATGAATGTTTCAATTCGAAAGCATTCAACGAACGGGTAAATGCTTTGTGAACTCTATTCGATCGCTGGACGAAGCCGGCAGTTTCGTCCGAAAACAGATCGGTTACTGTTTCTGTAAATTTCTTGTTTCATTTTGTTCATTAATGTTTGTTTTTTCTCGTTTGATTTTTTGACGGCCGATTCCCAATAGTTGAACGCCTTATTGAATGATTCATTGTGGCGACGAGAGTGGGGGAGAGAGAGAGAGAAAAGCTTACCAATTCGACTGGAAATGTCGAATGCGCAATTTATAAAAATGTTCATCTGTGAAACGCCAAAAATCGTTCGTATTCAAATGAGGTCATTTATGTCATTCCCCAATGAGTGAAAAACATCAAATACACATCGATTCGGAGCACCGAAAAAAATATTATCGAATCATTCATTGTTCAAACACATAAATTGGTTAAATGTGGTGAATGCTTTTGTAAATATATGACTGGGCCGATTGGATTGCTCCCTGGCCGCTGCGTTTAGGCTTGTTGAGTTCATTAAGCGGGATTTACAATTTCCTCTATTGGAAACGGCGTAATTTGACTAATTCATCTAAACTTTTTTTTTCTCAATTCGTTCATCGCCATCGTAGCGGGCATTTCAATTCTTTTTCGGCGTTCGTTCAGCCAAATCATCTGGCAATCGTATGAAATATTTATTTGATTCCCATCGGGTTCAGTTCGTTGCCGTTCAAGCGAATGATGATTAAAATGTAAAAAAATGGCGTACAATGAAAATGTTCCATCGATTCGGGTTGACAGTTGCTGCCAAACAAATATTTCGTGATTAGCTGTTTTTTTTTTCAGCCGAATCACTCCAATTATCAGTTATCTGTCAATAGAACTCTTAGGCATTTCATCGCTGATGAGCATCGCTTGTTGGCAACAATATAGAAATCCCAATGCCTCTCTATCCCGTGATTATCGCGCATTCACTATGCGTGCGGTAAATCTGCTCGATTCGAATCGGTTGGAAAATGTACAAAGTCATTTGATGGCGTTGAAATTTCAAATTTATTTTATGGTTCGATTTCGAGGAATGACTTCAACTCGGATATGATGTAATTTTTAATTGATTTTCATTTTGGATTTTTCGGCGAAACAATTGAAATTAATCATTTCAATGGAATTACTTCATTTCTTAAGTGTCTCCGAATGGATTTCGACTAATCACATGAATGAGAAGCCAATTATTCATATTGAAATATTGAAACGTTTGCTGCGGTTGTTCGCGTATTTTAATTGCCGACCAAACAAGAAGAACCGTTTTTTTCTCACTCTCTCCCTCGTATGCCGCACTCGAATGTGCTGCGCACAAATGCATTTCATCGCTTTGAATTAGTGTGTAACAACAATGAAATTCAAAATGCATGACAATCATAAGCTTTAGTTTGTGGTTCAAACAAAGCGCTCTTGTTTCGATTGACATGGGCTCCAAAACTGTATCGCGCTGGCGATTGAATTTCATTGCGATGAGTGTGTTGTGTACCATCATTAAATCCATAAATTTATTTCATGGCAACTGTAAACACATCAAGTACCATCGAGTGCAGCATTTTATTTTATTTTAATTTAGAATTATTGTATGTTCTGTGAAACAGTTTGGTTTTTTACAAATGTATTTTATGTTCGCATTAATACACGCATAAAGACGTCATCGATGGAATATGCTCGGTGTTAATCGACCATGTCACTTTTTTTTTGTTTTTTGTTCACATCGCAGACGTAGAAGTACACGAGCGCACACAAATTTTAAGCGATTTCGTTTGAACTTTTATTGATAGTTAAAATGCAAACAAGTTGTAAATAACATGAAAAGTAACACAAGCAAAACAAGCGCTTTGACGATGTAAACGGGCGACTGAAGTGCGGAATGAAAAATGGAAAAATTAATGATTTTATGAAACGTCCAATTTTACATGGACCGACCGACCCGCATCCATTGGATTAAGTTTTGACGATTTGGTTAGAAGTGTGTGGGGTCGGTTTGGCTGGTACGGGGTCAATGTCGTTGATTTGCTTTGCGTGCTGATACACTTCAGATAACGAAATGAAACAATAAGACGTCACTAATCTAATCCAATTATGTTTATGAATTTTGTTTGCCGGCACCGTAAAAAACTGCGTCAGAAAATCATAAACGTCGGCGACCACTTTTCGGAACGAACATAGTTCGTGTTCAATTGAGACTGGTTTCAATCGATTGATGCCTTGTCCACAATTTAATATATTCGCATGAGAATTAATTTGTATTAAGTGCACCCTCATCTCATTCGCATCTTCGTTTGTTGATACGATGTAAAAACAATAAACAAATGCGCTTTGATGGAGACTCAAATCCAATTTTTCCGACTACTAAAGTGCATACCCCGTCCTTTTTTCTTCCAGCAACATTAAAACTCGATTCAATATTCGAAGTTTTGCTGTATGTCGTTGGCTCATTTCACAGATGAATTGCTGTAGCAGCAGCAGTAGCAGTACCGTCACCACCACCGTTATCTGCCATACACCTTGAGCAATTGTAACAGAATTTGCGATCAGGAACTTGCTTATTAAATAACATTCCATATTTTATTTTGGTAGTTGCGGTGATGGTTGCTTTTCATTTGTTCGATATCGTACAACATTTTGCCATCCACAATTAACAAGGATAAGGTGGTTCCATACATTTCGACATCTGTATGGATTTCGGTATTGCGAAAAACACAATACGGGTGCACCATGAAAACGAAAAACAAACCGAAACGGCTAAAAACAACAACGATACACATATAAACACACACACTAGCGCCCTCGCATTCATCCAGTGAGGAATGAGAAAAACATTTTATTTTACTAATTGCAGAGTGTAATTAACTGTATCATAAAATATTTTGCGTCTCTTTCGAGCGCAAAATTTTTGCTTTTTTCAGTGTGTTGTTTTGTTGTTGTTGTTGTTACTGTTACTGTTGTTGGTTTAACCCGAACAAAAATCGATAATTACTGTCTGCATAATATTAACATCTCAAGGCAAGGCTGTCTACGAACCGCACACTCTTCATTTGTGTTTCGTTCATTCGTAAATAAAATTGTTCCGCTTTTTCTGCGTTGTAGAGAAAACATTGGCATTGCAATAAACTGTCCGTGTGTTTTTATCCACACTAAACTGCAGAGATCTTGATCGCTAAATCTCCCCTTGTTTTATCGTCAGTCAAAATGTTTAACGTTCACGAAAAGTTACTTGCGACCAAATATTGATCGATTAATCGTGTGCTCACCCATTGGCAATGGGTTGAAACCATGTTCTTCGACTTACAATTTTATGCAAATGCGACGAACATTTTTTCAACGATGAACCAAATTCACAAATAACTTTGATAATACATTTTCATAAGAGTTGCTACTTTTCGGAAAATCATAAAATTCGGTGTGCCAAAGACAAATTTTATTTGCTAGCAGTGAATGTTTGTTTCGTCTTCGGGGTGTTTTTGATGCCATTACGCTCTCGTTTCCCGTTACTAAGTGCAAATATTTTCGGTTAATAACTTTGATATCTGCAGGTGGAATGCTGGTAATTTGGTAAGTTTTGCGACAGAGAGAATGAGACCGGAAAAAATCATCAAAACTAAATAGCAGTACGCAAAAGAACTCCATTATTGCATATTACACATTTTCTCATTTGCAATTTTATAAATGTTTTTCATTTCATTTGTGCGTGCAAGCGCAATTTTTTGCACGCGCATTTACAACGGCTGCATCAAGGTACAAGGTACAAGGCACTTTTGGGTATTAAACAACTTCAAGAACAAGCATATTTTCGATACACCGCTAAAAGGCAACAAGAAGCGGGAGGAATATCATTGAAGTGAATAAATGCGTGGAAATTAAAATAGATAATGTTTAATAGGAGAGAAGACGTTCTGTGGATGCGAAGAGAAAGGAGCAAGTGCATGGTATTTATTTCGTTGATGCCGTCGATACACGTTACCGTGCTGAGTGCCATTAAATATGAGAAAGTCAGAGAGAAAATATGGTAGATTCGGTTTGATGATGCATAAGCGCATACAATACGATTCGCTTATTATCAGAAGTCGGTGGATCTGAATGATTTGAGGTATCTATTTTGATCGTATTCGCACAATAAAAAACGCTGCTAAGACGACTGTTTGCAACAATATAATGATGCTCTTATGCATCGAGTGTGGGCAATGAACTCGTGTATGTGTGTTTGTATGTTTGCATGCACAAGAGTTGGGAACATTTCTGAATTGCTTTGCCGAGTGATAGAGAGGGAGTGAATCGGTTGAGGAAAGCGAAGCATCAGACATTTTTGCTATTAACCAAAGTGGTTTTCCCCATTTTTCCTCTCATCGCCCCCCGACCACTGCTCTCGCTACTGCTGAGGCTGTTGTTGCCTCGCCAAGATGTTCTTTTATCTTGCGAAATACTCAATGTGGTTGCTCGCTGTTTCGACTCGAATAATTTTCGAAATAGCAATTTCGATGTGCCATTTCTAATAACAATAACACATAATAATGGGTAAAAATGCGAGTATAATACTCGATGATGATTGCCAACGTATTGTAAGTGTGTCGATGCACGTATCATAATTTTGCATACGAATTGGTATTGTCGAACGAGAAAAGGAAATGGCAAGAGACAAATACATGCGCTGCAAACGGCGAACGAAATGAGGCAGAAAATCCGCCAGCAGCGAAATACAGAATAAGAAAAACAAAACAACCGACGAGGAAAATCTACTAAATTGATGCGTCTACGTTTTGACAGCGAACAACTGAACGAACGAATGAACGAACGAGTGAACGCATCGAGTCAGCGCCAAACACATCGTGGTTCGAACAGTAGCGATTTTCTATTTGGCTGCCTCTTTCGCATTTTCGATTACACTAATGTGCAACGGAGCCCAGCGATGAAAACGATGCGATAATCATAAATAATTATTGTACGTAGCTATGAGTGTGTCTTTTCTTCACCGATTAGTGCGAAACAGATTGCCATTTGCTCCCACTTCTCATTCGCGCCTCTTCCTTTTTCTCCGGCCATTTCTTGTTTGTTCACCTGGTACATTTTTCACCACAAATCAGCAAATATAAAAATTTATTTGCCACGAACAGTGGAGAGCTCAGAGCATCGAGTGTGAGTCTGTTGCGTGTGTGGCGCGCATAAAGAAAGCAGCCAACACTGGCGAAGCATGCTTACGTATAATTTAAATATACAAAGACTTCAGACTCCGGCCGATATGAGACGCTATGAAATATTTCCTCAAAACATCTCCACACACATTTTACACGGAATATTGTTATTTATAGCTAGATAACCATGTGTTTCGGGTGTCAGCATGTAAATTGTGACCATGTTAGGCGCGAATAGAGCAAATGCATATGCACGAAATGAATTTTATTGATAAAATGCCGAAGATGTGTTTGGCGTGATACCGAGCAAATCACATTCGCAAATCGCTTGTTTTACACTCACAGATTTTCTCAATCTCTCTCCGTCTCTTAGACACTCGTATCATGAATTATTCGAGTGTTTCTGGTTGGCCGTAGCTTGCATTTTCTTTGTCGCCCGTTTTTCCAAACAAAATGTCATACATATTTGATGGGGACTGAATGGAACGTTATCCGTTGGCATATGTGTGTGACTATGCATTTTGCACCTACACTGCCGCCGCAACCACCTTAAAACCACACAATAAAATAATTAAAAAATGAATTTTCACTCAACCTACGCTCAGAATGCGGTCTACAGCTGGATAAAAAGCGATTGAGATGGATTCGTGTAAGAAAGAAGTGCATGGGGTGAAAAAAAAGAAACACAGTAATATTTTCAATAAATTCTGTTTGAGCACACGGGAGCAAGGCTGGTTGCTGCGACGCATGAATGGGGCTGCATTATCGAGCTGTTTATAAATTCAATGCATATTAAAATAGGAAGCTGATTCATTGAATGTGTGCGTTGGAATGGTTCGTCAACCTTCTTTTTATCGTATTGAAATTTTTTTCGCCAACTTGCGCCGCAAGGGAAATGCACGACAAAAATCGATGAATTTTCTTCCAGGCAAATATTTTCGAAGAAATTTCAATCAATCACAAGTGAATTACAGCCCGAAATAATTGAGCGCAAATAGGAGAGGTAGCATATTAGCAAATAATTGAAATTAATTGCGAAAAGCAAAAATGCATGAGACAGTCGTTCAACGGCGAATGAAATGAGTGCTCAGTGTAGCCCGTATCTTGAGGCGAACGGAATGGAAAAATTAAAATTTCTATCCTAATTTATGGACGTTTACGAAAAAACGACGTGCAAATGAACTTATCTATTTTGCATGCAATACAACACCAGGCGATGGTATTCGAAACCTAAATCAAGTGCCAGCGCGCTCACGATAAATGTATATTGAACGAATGAATATGTTTCTGTGCGCGTTCACGATTTTTCTTTTGCTTTTTTCTCTCGCTTTATCGAACTGCAGCTGGAACGATTCTAGAGCAACATAATTATGTGTAGCGTATGAAGGTGGATATTTGGTCGTTTTGCAGCGATTCGCCTTGGATACTGCGTTCAGACTTTAATGCAAAACTTCACAATATCAACGACCACAACAAAAATAGCAACAGCAACAATAGCCGAAGCAACAAAATAGATTTGGTGTTGAAGATGTACGCCAATTTAACTAGTCGCGCTCACAATAAAATGTGTACCGGTGTGGTCGACACATCTCGGCACATTGTAACGATGGACCAGCAGCGAGAACGAGAGGTGGAATGAAGAGAGATAAAAAGAGAGCGAGGGAGATGAGACGCCGAATATTCACCGTGTAAAATATGTGTTGCCATTAATTTTCAATAAAGAAAAACGCCATTAAATCGCTACGATGCGATGCACATTAGACATTTAATATTGAATAAAATTGTACTTTTGTACGAGCACGAAGAAAGCGCGCGAATCAGGCCGTACACGATACGAGGATACGGTGCATAAAAAAGGAATTAGAATGAGAATAACATTAACGCCGACGAAAAAAAGAAGGCACATCTTGGCGCTTCGTGCCAACAACAGAAAAAATCATAATACGATATGGAAAAGAGCATCATCAACATGCGCTTAAGGAGATAGTGTTGGTTTTATTGCGGCTGTACGCTTGTTTTCCATTTTTTGGTGTGCGTCATTTTTTCGCTCATTTTTTATTCGAACAAGTACCCATCGTAGGCTTTGATACGCGCATCGGGTAAGTGATAGATCGAGATATATGAATGTATCAGCATATTAAATATTGGCCAATAAATCGTCTGCATTAACCTCATTTGATTCCACCTAATTTCAGAATTTTTCCCGCTATCTTCGCTCTTTCTGCTCATTTCCTTTAGCTCGCACCCAATCTATTATTCTCTTCTCTTGCTCTTTCTCGACGGCGATATAAATTGTTTACGTTATCCGGATAAATACGTGGAAATTATTATTTTTATATTCATTCTTTCTTCGGTCTTCGATTAGGCGCTTTTTTCGACGCTGAATTGCATTTTTCGCCCATAAATTATAAAAAAAAATATTTTAATGGTTCAGTAATTTAAAGCAAGCATTAGATACAGAGAACAGAGGGTAGCTTAGCCAACTTAATGGGATACACGTTCAGTTTGGCACGGACGCGACATCAATGTGCTGCGGTTAATCTCCTCAATTTGTTCATTTTCGATATTTCTATTATTTATTGCTCTGGCGATATCAAGTCGTTTGGTGCGAATGAAAAATGCTGCACCAAAAACGAAAATGACGGCCCATTTCGTCATCGGCAGCGGAAATATGCAAAAATTTTAGCGCAAAGAAAAATAAAAATCGACTCGGCGAGATCGTTGAGTAGTTTGACGTATGACAAGCACGAACATAATGTTTGAAAATTACTTTCTTCACCCACATTATGTCTTTGTATTGACTGCACCCGACTCGTGCGCCTCAGTGACCTCACACCAACTGTCAAACCAAACGATTTACATGCACAAATCAACTACACAAAACAATGTAGTTCCGTTTGAACCGCACGATTCATTTTTTTCCTTTCATCGTTCAATGGTTCGGTGTCTCCTTTCAGCGCTTGGGCTGGCTTTTGTTTTTGAATTAATCAGCAAAATTGGTGTGTCATTGAAATTATTTTTCAATATATATTCATGTCAACTGAATAAAAATCGTAAAATAATTTCAGCACATAGAACAATAAACGGAAAAGCAGTGAAATAAAAGAGAGTCGTGAAAAAAAGAAAAAGCACATGCAGACAAAACCGTCAAACAGTCACAAATATACTTTCGAATTCGAAGTCGCAGAAAAAAAATCACACAATCAGAAAGAAAGAAATTATTTTGAAAAAAAAATAAGCCCGTGATGAAATGAATCAACAACAAGGGAAAATTTGCCTATGCCATAGCCAAACAACAACCACATCGAAACAAAAAATACGAACGAATTGTGAATTTTGAAAGGAAATACACAATTTTTTCTCTGCACCCGCGTCTTTGTTTTTATTGTGTTTTTGAAGCATTCGTTCGGTTTTCCGTTTCAAACTGCATTTTCTGTGGCGCTCAACGCAACACCACACCACACATACACTGGCTCATTCCGACCCTCCGTTGGACCGAAATGAGTGTGTGCGTCTGTTTTTTTTTCGTATTTTTTTCTCGTCATTCACGTTTTCACTCTAGCTTTGTTTCAAGCGACAGAAATATATATATAATTTTTTTTTATTAATAAATATGCATAATTTTAAACGCAGGACACAATTCCATGGAGAGTGACGATGACAAAATACACCGGAATGATATAGAAAAATTATTAAGTCTGGAAAAATTAATTAACATTTTTCTTCACGAACAAATTTGTGAAAAAAAGCAGCAGTAGCGATGATGGTGGTGGCAGCAGTATGAATGGTGTTCAAGATGATGCCGAAAAAAACAGAAGAATAAAATGCGAAAGAATTGAATTAAATTAATGGATAAACGAACTCAAACGGAATTCGAAAGTAGTTTTTTTCTCTCGACTTTTCGTTTTGTTTTCCTTTCTTCGTTTTGCATAAATAATTTGCTACTGGGAGATCTGGTGACGATGAGTAATGACGAAAAAATCGTGCCCAGAAAAATCAAGGGATTGCACAATGGTTTTTCTTTCTTTCTCATTTCATCGCATTTCGAAGGGTGTTCTTGATAATATCATAGCTTAACCAACAATTTCCGGACTATTTTCAAAGTTTTCGTATTAATTTTGCATCTGAATTAGGTTGCGGGCACAGAGCTTTTGATAATTATTGAATAATTTAACTATGGATCAGCTGAATACACTCTGTTTTTAACTTTGGCATTTATCGAGGATGAAAGTGCTGATTTAAATGCAAAACGTCGACCTTTACCGGCAAAAATTGGAAAAATGAAACTTGAAACGACGAAATATGTAAAAAGCGGGTAATTTGGCTCATCTTCAGTACAATATTGACCTCTACACTAATTTCGTAGGAGGAATGCTTGTCTTTATTTTGAAGCACGGGGCGTTGCTTTACACGAACGATACTTTTTCTTTCATTCGGTTGATGAACCGATGAAAGAGTAAAACAAATGACGTACAAAAAGATAATGCGAAGAATTGCAACGAAAAATCACTGTGAAGCAGACGATGACGCCAAAGGGTTTTATAGAAGGACTTGTTTAGCGATTATTGTTTTTTGGTTGGTGTCTGCCGAGGATTTGGATACGATTCAATTTCTTTTTCTGCATCCTGCGGTTTTTTTCGTCTATTTTCGTTATGGCTTCCCATTAAATATGTAAAATGTTTGCGCACTAAACAAACAATACGTCAAGCTATGTTGCTGGCAAACACACTGAAATCGGAGAATAAATGAAAAACCCGCAAAGAGTTCCGTTTTTCAATCGCATTGAAAATTAGTCAGAGAGAACGAAGAATTTTTGAATGGAAAACTGAAATACGCATTTCGAATGTGTGCAGACAACCGCCGTTCACATACTCACATCTGCATGTTGTTTCCATATTTTTGTTTAGTAATGTTTTTAAATTATGTACATCCGAATTTCTGTGTGCACAAATTAACTCTGGGCTCGGGAAACTGAACGGAAAAATTAAAATCTAACAATATTAATTTGATGTGTAGAAAATGAGACTGGCATTCAAATGAGAAAATGGTGAAAAGGAAGCATTTTCCACACATAGAACGCAAACGTTTGTTTGAAAAATCAAAGAAATGCGAGTGCAGATTCTGGTTTTGAATGTGTATCTGTGTGTGTGTGTTGCCAAAAAGGTGCGCTTCATTATTCAATGAATGATTTTTCATATATGGAAGATATATATCGCTCTCGCATTCGAGTAGTGCGTTCAACACGAAGCGGACGTTCAGAATTAACCGGAATTAATGTTTGGTTTGAATGAGCGAGGGAATAAAAAATAGACATTTGATTAAATAGGAATCAAATGTGATGCATAAATTAGTGATGTCGAGACGTGTATGTGTTATGCTACTACACTTTGGTTAGTTGTGCTGATTCGCAGATATGGTGTTTTAGGAAAGGTCGTTAAGGCAGGCAACAAGCTTGCTCTCTGTCGGTGATTAGTGATTCGTTTGTTTTTTACATCCAAATGGAGTCAACTTACGGTCAATGGGATCATGCAAATGATTTATTTATCCATCAAAAATCGTACATACCTGCAAAACGGAAAATGAGAGAAAAATTAATAAATCAAAAGGTTGGAAAACGGTAAATGGAAAACTTTCTCTAAAACAGTAAAAACTTCTATTTTCTAAAATATTTATTTATTTTTGAGTTTTTTTTTCTCCGGCCAACTAATATGAAATTCTATTTAGAAATGAGAAATGAGTTTTTGTGTTTGTGTGTTTGGGGCAGCAGTAAAATGAAAACATTGAAAAGGGTTTTCTGTTTGCCGTCACGCATACAAAGAATTTCAACGATTTTTATATCAAATATATATATTTTGCTGTGTTCAATTCATTTATCCGGAATGATTCTTCGCTTTTCATTTAAAACGATATTTGTGTTCGGCTCATCCTGATTGATCCGGGCAAAAGGAAAACATTTCTCGAACTCATTCTATTATGATTATTGAGCGACAAGGTGCGCACCCAGAAGGAGGAGAGCACACACAAGATGCAAAACAATGGCAGTGTTTGTTTCGTTTGAAAAAGCTTGCCGGAAGTTACAGTCCAATTTATAATGCATTTTAAATAAGTTTTTCGACAAAAGAAAGTTTGAATTTCATCCAGAAATGCAAACAATGGCCATTGAGTGACGCAAAAACAACAATTGACCATTCGAACAACTTCATCGGCATTATAGCTTGGCCCCTGTCATTCAAGTGGTTTTTGAACGCGGTGACGCACCAAACAAACGGCCCCGTGTGACATCAATTGCACAGTCCAAATGAAGACAATACACAGAGAGAAAGAAAGAGAGAGAGAGAGAGAGAGAGAGAGAGAGCGGCAAACACTTCGACCAAATGGCAAAAGCAAACGCAACCGATTAATACGTAGAAAAACATTTGTATATTGTTTGCCTTTTTCGCTTGAAATGCTGCCGTGTCGGTGGTTTGGTTCGACGAGTCGAGAATGTTGTCATTATCGTCGTCGGTCAGGCAAAAGATATCGTCTCCATTTCTGATTTCTATGATTATGCTTTGTTCCGTTACATGGTCATGCAAAGTACACACGCACATGATCCTTTCGAATGGATTCAGCAAACGAACAATGCGACCCAACAAAGACGTCAAGTGACTCAGCAACCTGGGCCTATTGATGACTTTTGAATTCAGACAATCATTTTGATTCCGATGCGCTTTTTCCTTTTCTCCCCCGGCAACAACAGAAAATCTACTCAGGAAAACTCCTGTCCGTGCGCTTTCTACCATTCCGTTGTGAGTCAAAGTTACTGACAGAAATCATAAACTTTTGTATGCGACAATTGTGATTTGTTATTTTAATACATGTGCTTGTTTTTATTTTATTTTCTGTTTGTCCAACCAAATCGAAATATATTGACGAAATGCTTTCCTGGATATGAAAATTTACCAAAATACAATTGGCAAACTTGTGCCGTTTCTATTATTCCAGTTCATTTTTCGTTGTTTAATCAGATTTTCGTCTGGGAAGCGTTGTTCATGGATCAATTAAAAAATTGCTAGTTAAATAAAAAGGGATCGTCTCACCCAGTCCCATCGAAACCGAAAGCCAAAAAAAGAGTTCAAACAAACATCTCTTTCAACTTATTATTCTTTTGACAGGCAGATATCCTTTTTCGACTGTGGCATTATAAATAATATGAATATCTATCTATATCTATCGCATCATCCGAACCCGAATTGCTAATAAAAACTCTGAAAACTGGTGTCACAAGCACATGCGTTACATTTCATAGTAGACATCGGATGCAAATACATACAAATCGTTGTCCATTGAACTCAATGACAATGGTCGTTCCTTCCTCACCCGTTCGCTTTTCGATGCTGCGGGGAACGATGGCACAGATATGCATAAGATATTTGTACCAAACCGAAAAATTGTATTCTGAATGGCTCTTCTTGTCTTTGTGTATGTGTGTAAAAAATCATCAAAATCATTTTCGAATCTATGCGAGGATGTAGTGTATCATTTGAACGACAACCGAAACAAAGATATGACATGAGTGCTCCTCACCCAAAAACATTCAAATGACGTACGGATCTATAAAATTTTAATGTATATACAAATATATTTGCAACCAAAATCCAGTCCTCCCGTATTATACACTTCCACATGTGATTCCGAATACTCTTGAGTCCAACACAAATGATATCTTTTTTGAAGCCATTGAAATACATAACATCATATACTAATAATTTTTAACAATCGTAATCGACTTTTTCCAACTTCGATTCGGTCCCCCTCCGGTCAGCTTCATTCATCTTCGTTCATTGCGATATTTTCACGGTTACAATTGTGAAATGCTTTATTATTTCTCGTACACATATCAACCTCACCAATAAATATATCATGCAAATGGTGTACATGCACACAACTAAACTTGTACACGAGATATTGTGTCCAGCATCAGCGGTTTATCCATCATGTGCTGGCCACACATAAGTTTGTGAGAGCGTCTGTCCCTTTTTTTGAAATATATTGTTTAAACGCAAATATTTCAATGCTTCGTGATTATTTGAATCGATAAAGGGGGTGAGAAGACCAATTTCTGCCTTTTGTAACCGACGTCCGACGATAAGTAATTTTTACATTAGATCCGAAGTATGGTTCACGTGAATGTGTTGTGGTCGTCAAAAATGTGAGTGAATAACCGTGAATAACTGGTTGGAACTGAGTGTCCATAGCAACCTTTACGGTGAATGTACCTTTGGTTTTGATGTCGTAAGCAAAATGCAATGGGATAAAACCGTAGGGAAGTGGAGATTTTTGGTACAATCAAAATTGGCTTAATTGAACCGAAGTAAATTTGATGTTTCCGAATTTCAGGCACTCAAAATCGACTTCGTAACATCATTCAATTAACGCCGAAATTTTACTTTACCCAACGCAAATAAATCACAGCGTGAGCTGAAATGCATTCGCCGATTCCATTAATCGTCAATTAAAAACTATAAGACAACTAGCAATTGCTCATTTCAGTGCGCCGAATGCGTTAGAAAACAACATAATCGACCTAACTCGATGAATTGACTCATCAAAGTGTTTCAACACTTAATGGTGTTATGCGGAATGTTTACTTAAAAAGTCTTGAGCGCCTGTAACGCACTTATTGAGTTTGGTGTTGGTGCAAAGCGTCAACCCTGACAATTTTCGTTCGTCTTCGAAACTAAACTAAACATCGTTATGTAAACAAATTGCCATGTTTACTTTCTATATCGTTCTAATAATGTTGTCAATATGTCACAACTGAACATGGATGGATGTGCATCTATGTTGTAAAAGCAGTAGAAGTAGTAGTAGTAGCAGCAGCAGCAGCAATAGCAGCAGCAAAGCAAAGCGGCGGAGCACCTCCTGTTTATGTGCGATGATTTTAACACTTTAAACATCACAAAGTGTTCCATCATTTTGAATCTCTATTACATTTTAATGACACGTGTTACTTTCTTCAAAGCGCACATTTGCCTGTGAGATGCGATGGGGCCGCCAATGACTATGAAGTGCGATAAAAATGTGTAGATTTCCTTGGTTGAAATGGGTCGGATCAATCATGTGAACTAAGGAAATATGTTTGCCGATTGACAGCGTAAGCATTTTTCGAGTGATTTGAGGAAGACAGAGACATGTAAAGGCCGAATATTCACTTCGGAGAATTAATCGCATATTCGCGTATGCTGGAAGAAATAATCAATTTTTATGCTTGTGAGATGCCGACAAAAGCGGGTAGACATAGCATATATGTCATAAAGGGTCATTAGTTCGGCAATTATTTATTATTTATTTTAATAATCGAGAACGAACGAAGGCGAGCAAATGAGAGGGAAAGCTGATATTTCAAAGAAATCCTTCACATCCATCATTTTTCGCCATTTAAAATCAAAAGGCATAGCATATCTCTCAAATCTTTGCCATAATGCTTGCATTCACGAGATGTTCATAAATTAATAAAAAAAACATCACAATAATAAGAGTGGCGTGTATCCGCCAATTTAGCGATCGTCGTTTGCGACAACATGTAAAAGAATCTCGATTCCGGCTCTGCCGAGAGAGAAAGAAACAAAACGTAATTAAAAAGATCATTTCGGCAATATTCTTCGTATTCGTTTTGCTCTTTATATTGGTAATTTCATCGCTGTATTCAGAAGGGTTCAACCTTTTATGCATTCCGGGTCGTCAAAATCGTTCATCGCTTGACATCAGCGGCAAAAAAAAGGAAAAACTATTTATGGAAAGCATTTTTTGCTTCTGCTTTTACTTTCGGTTTCTTGTTGTTTTATGCATTTTCGTTGTGGCAAAATTTTCCCCATAAATATGCCACTGATTCGAAATTCGTTTGATGTCGTGCGACGTCTACCAACACGTTTGAGCCCAATAATTGTGTGCATACATGAGAGTGGAGCGTAATAAAATAATTAAAATTATGGAAGACATGCTTATAGGAAAAGCCATTCGTGCGTTCGGCAAAAATATGATATTCGATTTAAAAATAAGGGAAAAAAGAGTGTTCAGATTAAGTGTATCGACTAAACACAAGAGCGACGACGACAAGTGCATAAATATGGAGAGCACACAAATATTTTGATCTTAATAAAAGGAAAACAGATTAAAAATGGCAACAACGTGATCTCAGTTCGAAATGATGCACAGCAAAATCAACAACAAATGTTGGATTTTCGAGTGAACGCGATTATATCGAATGGCAGAGCGTCGCGCACATGTTGCCATATTCGTTGATGGTTTCCTTTGTATCGCTTTCTTCTTTTCAATTAATCAGCGATTTTACATTCCAAATCTGCACACGCAACGCACTCGGAGCCAAGCATATTGTGTGTTTGTGTTTGTACATCTTCGGCGACATTTTCCCATTCGTATCATTGGCTCAGTTTGTTTTTTTCCTCTGTCTTTCATAATTTATGGCGAATATGTACGGATGAATAGAATTGAAATGCAACTCTCAAACACGAGGTACCCGCACTCAACAGCCATTAAACGCATTGAAAATAAAAACACAGGATGAAAAGACATTACGGTTTGAATAAAGTAGCAAAGTTAATAATGCAATAAATGCAAATTTTTTCTTGGAAATTTTTATTGATGCACGCATTACCGAACCGAAGCGCTGAGAGTTGCTCCGACGTTTTTCTTTAGTTTTTCTGCTCGTAGAATGCGCTCAATAAACGATAAATAATGAAATTTTGTCATTTAGATCGTTTTTCGACACAACTTTGTGCGGTGCATATGTTGTCGCAATTTAATCCTCATTAAATATGATGGGGCCGATTCCGTGGAAAGCATTGCATTTCGACGTACTAAATGTGGTCTAAGTTTAGAATTGAATTTGCCAGAAAATTTTTTGTCAACCGAATTACAATTGGCATCGAGTCTGAAGGATTGTTCTTTTTTTATTTTTGTTGAACCGATAAAGCTATTTTTAGCACGTTTCCGCTTTCACATTGAATGCAAAACAAATGTCGCCACTGATAAGAAACATTGAAAAATACATGACCAAATTTGCGATTCCGTCACATTTTTTCGACTTTAAATGTCAGCATAAAGTTTATCAACCGAAAAAAATATATTGAATATTTATGAATTGTGCTTTGTGTTCTCGTTAAACTCGAAAATGTGTAGCAATAAATGCAAAAACGACACTAAACTGGCTTTTGGGGAGAAAATCGAATGATAAAAAAAAACGGGATCCCCCATGATTTGGTGCAATTAGGAGAGTGGAAAAAAGTTATACACACAAATTTATAGTTTTGTTTTGGTTTTAAATTCAACGCTTATACGCCGTAAACAAAATTGATAACGAAAAACTGCACCCAATTCCATTTAGCGGCGGAGAAGCGCTGAGGGAGGCAAAAATTATATCCGGGAAATTCGTGCACCTCCACCAGAGATAGAAGAGCGATAGAGTGGGAAAAATGATTCGCCGTGGCGAAATGAACGAAAATGAATGCGAGCACACAAAACTTTTGCAATTGATTTAACTTTAGATGAAACGAACAACGCCAAAATCCAAAATGCGAACACCGTGATTTTCCATAACCAAAATTGAATGGACTACAGCTAAAGTGTTTTTAAAGTGTATTTATGTCTATCATAATGTGTGCTGAACCGTTTTTTGCGAAATAAACCGAAAAAAAATAAAATAAACCGAAAAACAAATCGAAATACGAAAAAAAAATCTTTGGTGCAAACGGTTCCGGTTTGCACTGCCGAAAACGGAATCATTTGAAACAGTTAAAAATGAGCGCCTTCACATTATCACTCAAACTCATCTATTAATTTGCAATTGCATGTTTGATATCTTTTTGTTTCGTGTGCTGCTTGCCGTTTCTTTCGGCTTTTGATTTTATTTTCGGTGCACTTTCATGTCGTTGCCGCTTTTTTCCATCGCCTCTTTTTATCTCTTTTTATCCTTCAATCTCTTTCCCTCTTTCTCTCTCTATCGTGTGTGTGCTTGTTTCTGAAATTCAACTGTACAGAACCGAATTGAGTTCTGTTCACTGTTTTCTCGTATCGAAGGTTCCAAATTTCTAATCAGCACTTGGTAATCAGTTGGGCCAATTTTTCGCTGTGTACAGTGCTTCCGTTACGATTGAATGCATGCATTGTCTGTGTGGATGTGCGGTAATTTTATATTCCACCGCTTCATTCATAAATCTTATTTTCAAAGCCAGGCCAAAATTCAATTACGAGTCTCCCTGAGCACGAGCGTGCGAGAGCGGGAGGCGAAAGGGAGTCGTAACGCTTTTCTATGTGTGTCTCGGTTTTTGGTTTTTACGACAAAAAGTCACCACTAAAATTAAATTTTCGGTCGCAGTTAGTTTGAGCGAAAAATGTGAATTTTACGAGTCTTATAAACAATAAATTGCATAAATTGTAATAAATCCCAATTGTTTTGTGTCTTTTTGTTGGTGCTCGCGAGTTTTTTTCTCCCTACATTCGATTCACATGATAATTGTCAATTATCGTAATTTACGCGATTTCACCCGTTTTGTTTGTGTGCGGCTTCTTTGTGTGTATTCTTTTTGTGTTGGTTTTTCGGTTGGAAATTTTCGCATAGCCGAAAAAACTATGCACATAAAATGCATTAGTCAACATTTGTACGGCTCACATCGATCACGAATATAATAACTCAAAGTTCAACCCGTTCGTACTGTTTTATACATTTGCCTCAGCCATAGACGACTGAGAACATTCTTGTTGTGCCGCGCATAAATTCGTCGTTAGAATGCATATATTTGCACAGTATTTTCATTTGATTTAGAATTTTTCCATCGCAAACGAAGCAACCAAATGAGAATGAAAAAAAAAGTCGAAAGAAGTATTTCAATGTGGCAATATAAATAAATTTTGTGTTGCATTTGATTTGGCGAACACTTTGTTTAGTTCTTTTTTTGGGAAGAAAAAAATCCGTGTGTTCTGGTGTGGTGTGGTTCGGAGGTGTCTCCACAGTCTGTCATTTTGAGCTGCGTCAAACGAAAGCGCCCGAATCCGAAAGTACTTTTACATGAAATGTGCAGCGATTCGTGAAGATTTCTTAAGTGCGATAACGGAACCAGCCAAGTGCATGGAAATTAAACAAAACAAAGAGCAGCGAAAAACGGAAAGAAACTCCAATCCCAAAATGCTTGTTGTGACTGGATTTTTATTTGCCGCTATTGCGCATTGTGGCAGTGGTGGTGGCGTGGAGTAGTTTTGGACAGGCTCCTTCAGTTGCCTCGTAATGGTATTACTGTGTGTGTATGTGTGTACAAGAGAAAAAGAGTGACTTTTCGTTCACTTGCTGCTAATAATAGTCGTTTCGTAAGTCAAGTGTGGAAAGTAAGTGGTGAGGGTGGCTGCGCCATGATCAATAGCTCTATCAAATTGGATATTTGTGTTTGGTATTTTTATTTTCGCTGCTAATGTATGCATTTCGGTCGCCGAGACCAGTGGCACACATACACACACAAAACCATGAGCTGCTTCTTATGGCACCGACCATAATGAGTCACGAAAAAAGAAACACCAAAAGCGGATAAATCGGCTTTCTCTCTGCAATCCATTCGAAAAGTGTATTTATGCTTGACGAAAGCGGTCGAATGAGTGTGAGCGAATGGTTCCTAGGCAAAAGTCGCTAGTAGACTTCGGCTCGGTACAAATGCTTTGTTCTTTTGGTGCAATAATAAATTATAATTGCCATTAAAGCCGAGCGCAACCTAACTAAATGACCTAATCGATTTTCTGTTATATTTTCGACGTTGAAATTATCGCGCCAATGCCATAACAAGCCAGCCAAATGGCTGTGCGACTTTCGACTGTCGCAAGAATATCATTTCAATTTTTACAGTGAACTCCAAGAATGAGATTAAGAAACAAAACACCAAATGGATTATATTTATATCGATAGCTTTGTCTTCTCCGAAGAAATTGGCTCCGGATGCAAAGAAAATATTAATTCGGCGCAATAAATCTGATGTTAAAAGAAAATCGAATGACATTTCGACACAAGAGAAAGTAAACAGAAATCGTCGTCATTTATTCAGCTCTCACACCAAACGGTAATAATAGTTTTTGAGATTCTGATCGCACAAAATCTATTCGATTTTTATTTGTTGTTTTGTTTCTGTCGTTGTCATTAACGGGCGGCTCGTTCGCATTTATACATCCATACATTGAAATTTATGAGCGCAGAGTTCATTTGACTCGCATTCTAAATATATAACAGTTATTCACGTGTACTGCTGCTGCTGCTTTCGGTGCGTATCACCAAAGTATGGGTGAAGGAATATAAAAAGTAGCCATAAATTATAGATGGGGACATGATGAACGATCGTCGCATTGAGGCGATCTCTCGATGTGAGAGGAAAATCAGCGTTTTGACAGCATAAAATCGAATGTTCTTATGAAAATAAGCGTGCACTAAATTATTGTTGTTCTTGTTTTTTTATTTATCTTTCATAGATCTCCCATTCATTTGTGTTTATTACAAAAATCGAATTGAAATCAGCTAAAAATAACTGTCAAATCCCTCGACGCTTCACCTTTTCCCAGATTTTCATGCGATGAAAATTAATCTCGGGCTGGCTGACTACGTGCGTCGTATCGGCATTCAATCGCTTGAGCGACACATGGCTTTGTACTTTTCGTTCCGTTTTCAATGCACTGAAAATGATTTAATAAGTGAAACCGAAAATCGTACGTATGAACGCTTTGTGTGATTCGGTGCGTTTATTTTAAACATGTGAACAGCGAAATTGAAACTGAAACCGAAACTCTCCTCGAATTGTGTCTCATCAAATAATTAAAATTTCATGTGGCTTTCGATCGTTCTAGTTTTCGGTGTATTGTAATGATACATTTCGGTTAAGATTTAGCATTGAGCCTCTTCACAATCTAATACTACACGAAATTTGATTGGATTTAATTATAAACAGATGAAATGAATATATGTTTAAATTGTTCTCGGTCTCGTTGCTCCTTGGCTTCGAGCAATTGAAATACATCGAATCTATGCAATTGAAGATATTTCAAAGATAATAACACAAAAATTCGACTTAATGTCAGAACGAATCGGCTAGACAGGCAAATATTCGAATTAACACAAGCATGTGTTTGGCTCTGTGCTGAACTATCGTTTCGTTTCGTTGGTTCGTTGTTTTCTTCTTCTTCTTCTTCTTCTTCTTGGTTTTTTGAAGTCGCTTGACGCGCCTCATCTATCTTTGTACCCGCAGTTTATTTATCGTCGGGCACACGAATACAGAAACAAAACAGAACGAAAAAAAATTACACAAATTTCGCACAAACAAAACAACCGGAGCAAAAACACAGAGAATGGTCTTCAATTGAGGCAATAAACATTGGCTAAATCGACTTTTCCGCGTGAATGTTGTGTGTGTGCGGTGTGCGAGCAAGCAGGCGAGTGTGTGGCAAATCTAAGATCTCTTGTTATTGAATCGAAAATTTTAATTGCATGTGGTTTTGTTACATTTTGTGTTGCTTCACCCTTCGAGCCTGGTCGCTCGCCGTTTGGCGCTCGTTATTTTCGATTTGTTCGTCTAGATTCCATCCAAGATAAAAATTACAACAACGTCTGTCGTATTATGTGCGGCATTGCACATTATTGGGCCTAAGTGCATAAATAGTTGCATGCAATTCATCTCTTTGTACGTACACACAACCATTTTTCGGCTGTTTCGTTTTTTTTTTACTTTTATTTTTATTTTTTCGAATGCAAACTTGTTAAAAATGTAATTCCAACTTATTTTTGGATATTGTACGGGCGCATACCAAAATCGATAGTCCTGACACGAAACTTTGTCGTAAATTAGACTGAGAATTAAAATGGAATGGGTGCGCCGAATGGGAATGGGCGACCGAAAATGAGAAACGCTCCAAATTGTGTACGTATAAATCTTTTAGTAGATATAAATCATCGACAGAACATCCTTTATTAATTCGACTGATGTTGCTGACTACATAAGCCAATAATGCTCCGTCGTCCCTTATCATTAGGGAGAGAAGATGCAGCTGATTTTCGTTTTGTTTTTGATTTCTCAATTCAATTCCATCACAAATTTGAATAAATAATCAACCGAAACTTTTTCCGAAGGCTGAAAAGAGTGTTTGCGAGTCTGTGAACGAATCCAAATGGTGCTGTTTTCACTTGAATAAACGAAAATGCAACTTTAATTACATTATTAAAATCGAATTTCGATTCCGTTTTTCTGGGAAAAGAGAGGAAAAAACGAACCAAAAGTCGACCGCATTCGAAAAACCCCTTTTATTTGCACATCTCGGGGAAATGCGGAGCAAAAATCACAAATTATTACATTCCATTGAAAATTCAATGAAAAGCAAACTTTTCAATACAACAAACACCCAAAAATATTTTTATAAATATATTGGGAAGAGGCGAGAGACAGCAAATGCAAACAGACACACAGCGAAAGAAAACAAATTAATTCCTGCATTTCTATAAAATATTTATCCGAAAGTATATATTCCGTAGTATCAGTACATAAATAAATAAGTCGAAAATCTGAGTTTTTCCTTTGTCTCTTGACTTCGAGAAGGGACGATTTGGAAGCGTAGTCATGGTTCATTCTATTGACCGCACCAAAATTTACTGTCGGTGAATTTATGCATCAAAATGTTTGTCGTTTCATTTGAATTAAGTGTATAATGGAATCCACTTGGTCCCAAAGTACTTGAAATCGTTACAACCGAAATTCCAAAAAGTTTTCCATCCCTAGAAATACATTGATTGACGTTTGCCGTTTTTTCTTCTCCGCTCCGACATTGATTCGGATTTGACGTTTTTTTCTACAACTTCGTCTTTTCTTACTGTGGCGAAGTTCTTTTTGTTCGATTGCCTCTCGCGCTCAAACCCTTATCAACGTTTGTGTTTTTTTCTAAAAATTTATTTATTTTGCCATGTCAAACAATAAAATAATCTGTTCATCGTTACAAATCGAATCATGTTTGTCGTGCCAACGAGCAAGAGTAACCAAGGATTCAAAAGAAAATCACTCGGGCTAAAAAATAAGACGACCACAAATGCTGTTCGAATGCGTTGGGGGCAAATGGTTTCAGTAGCAACGGCAGCACATTGGCAATCACAGTTAATTCCGAAAAAGCTTCGATTGCTTGTTGATTCACATCAATCCATATCCATTGATACCACCTCCTTTAACCCAGCGCTCACAGAATCCATACAATAAAACACACAAAGCTATCATCAAACAATGATAAAGACACTCGAGTCGAGAGAGATGAATACACATAAAAAAACCGACAAGGAAAACCCGAAAAGAAAATCATCTCTTCATCGAGAGCATTTCGAAGCCCATTGAATGGCAGCCGCAAAAGTTTCCCTTCGTTTACCGATTGCCGTTTGCATTGAATGAGCCATACAATACGATATGTATTTTCTATAGCCATAACAAGCTCATAAAAATCCAACAACGATCAACCAATAGAGAATTATTGAAGGAGAAAAGGCTAAGGAGTAAGAACAAGAACAGAAAAAAACGGCATTCCATTTATTGTCGATTTCAAAAACATTATTCGCCTTCTCTCTATTGAATTGATATCTTGTTGTTCCAATTGATAGGTCGACGCGAGTGCGTTGGATCTGGTAATGCTGCTGTACGTGCGGTGATTGTATTGTAATCTATAGCTATTTGTAAGGCGAAGTGTTTGAGTTTTGCTCCAAGGAGCACGACCCTTCGTCGCACACACACTTTTGTGTACTGGAGAGAAAAGAAGATATTCGCCCGAGTCAAAACACAAACGACGGCTCGACAAAAATACAGTTTTTCTTCTTCAAGAGTGGAATGTTTGTGTTGTTGGTTTTTTATGCGTTTGGTTTGTGATTTGACAAAGGAAAAGCTCAGAAAAATCACAAGTTTCCGACCCTTTTTGTGGATGTTTCGTTGTGGCTGCTGCTTCTTCTTTGTACGGCTATGTGTTTGTTCACCGATTTTCTTCGACTTTTTTTTCTAACAGTTGGTCCTGTTCATTCAATCAGAAGATTGGTAACCGTTTTGCATACGAAATGACGGTTTCGTCCAACGAGCGACGGAAATTTTTCCGGTGTCGGCTCCCTTCGCCGCCAACATTCTTTGTCGAACTTTTTTTTCACCACTGCCCGCATTCAGAAAACCCAGAAAAACGAACGTCGGCACACCAATAAGACGGTGCGGTGCGGTTGTGTCTGTTTATCTTTATTCAAATCAGATCCGATCATTTCGCACCGATTTCCTTTCAATCGTCCGTAACAGAAGGCATTTAGAGAAAATTCTTTCCTGATTTTTGTTTGGCATCACTGCCTTTTCCAACCCCTCAAACGGTTTTTTTTGTTTGTGCATGGATTTTTATCTATTTATTTTTCTTTCCGCACACGGTGTATACCAATGAATTTGCCAACAAGTCATATTACAATAAAATTACAAGATGACAGACATTGTTTGCCTGATGTATCGAAAGGGTGACGTATTTCTCACAATTACCGACAACGCACGAAAAATACAACCGCACGAAGAATGTAGGCGTCAGTCAAATCAATGTATTGAAGGCGGTTGGTTCGGTCTATTTGCACTGACAAACAGTTGATAACGGTTCGAGTGTCAAAATATGGAAATATTCCTTCTGTCGACTCCTTCAAGGAGTTCTTTTTTTTCATTAAAAAAACAGAAGGGAAAATATGATCAAGTGTTAAGTAAATAAACAAGAATGCGGTTATTTGAGGTGAAGTATGTGAAACAAGGGAGAAATGCTGAAGAATCGAAGATAAAATTTCTTTCTGTTTGACTTTTTTTCTTATTTGCATAAATATTTTGTGGGAGAAAAAAACACGAGGCGGCAAGGATTGAAAGGTGTGAATATCTAATAAGCCAATAATGACGAATAAAAGAGGAATAAATTTTCATCTCTTTTCGAATACGGCGCGTAAGACAGTGAATGGGTAATTGTATTCAATTGCAGTATTTGCTTCGTAGATAATATCGAGCCGGTTGAGTGCTTTTCTTAAGCATTTGCAAAACTTTTATTCAAATTGTTTACTCGGAATGGAATTGATGGAAATTTAAGTGCTGTTCGATGTTTTCTAATTAGTTTCCGTTGTATTTTTGTCTTCCATTTGATCCACTTAGAGTGCGCGATGAGCGAGGTAATGGCGAAAGACAATTACACAAGAAATGCGATAGCGTTTATTGAATATATCGGCCATGATATTGAAGCCAACGAGCAAGTGAGTCGTGCTTTTCCTTTGTGCACTGTGCATTTTAAGTACACAGAGTATGGACCAAAGAAGCCCAATTCACTTTTAATTTCTTTTCAATTGGTGCCATCGTTGTTGTCGCTGTCGCCAAAGGAATGAGGTAAGAGGAAATGTGATAAGAGCACGCTTGAAAAGAAGCCAGAGATAATAAACAGCAGTGAATCTAATAAATACTGACTTGACAAAGAGAATATCTATTTTCAAAGAAAAGTTTAGTGATCGAATGAAGAAATTTTTCTTTTCCTCCGTTTGCTTACTCAATGTGCCTTGTCGTCATTATATCTAGTTGAACACAAAAACTTGTGCGCGATACAGAGCAACGCGCAGGTAGAATATTGAATTCGAAGTCGCAATCAAAAGTTAAGTGAATTGAAACGAACGAATGACGGCGGTGTGGTGGTGGTGACAAAGGTTGGAGGATGGGCACGTAAATAACGGCAAAGCATCGGTTTCCGTAATTAAAGAAAACGCATTAAAATTTTCCAATTAACAATTCACTTTTAAGTACGGATCTCCCACTATGACGACACGGTTTCTCGCTTCGCGGCCTCACCTTCCGCACTGATCAGTACTCATCTTTTGCAATGAGTCGTTGAATGAAGCAAACAAAACAGTATGTCAAGTATTCGTACAGTTCTTGGAACATTGTTCCTACGACGACGAATGCAAAATGCTCAAAAGCAGTCCATTCGCTTCTCGAGACTGCTCAGCGCCCGTTTACAAAGTGCCTTCCCGTTGTTTTCTGCACGAGGGTAGCTAATATTATTATTAGGTAGATTGTATGGCAATGCTATCGTATTACCAACACGTCGATTCTAAGGAGCCAAAGTATCAGCAGCAGTCAGATGTTTTCGCCACTTTACACAAACACTTGTGATCACTTTCTTGTTATTTATATTACAAAGTAAAAAGCGGGCAGCATTTTCTTTCGCCCGTTTCGTTTCAATGGACATTTTCAATATCGACATTTCCACAGGAGAAAATCCGATTATTCCAGCGACTTACATTTTCTTCATTTTCATACAGCAAATGTCACTTGTTTCAACGGGAAAAAGAATAAGGTGACAAAATCGCGCTGACTTGCACCAAAGATGTTTGTTTGAGTTCATGTAATTGTAATTACAACTACGAAGAACTATTGTTTTGTGTTGGAAACCACTTCGAATTTCCGTTGCATTTGAGTGAAAGCAATCAGAAATTTATCACATTTCAAAGGAGGAATTTAGTTTTGAACTCGCTGTACTTTGCTTGCGCTGAGTCAACTTCACGGGGTCATTCTTTATGACAAAATCCACAAAAGTTTGTACATTCGAAGTACAAACTTGCACGCAGTGGTGCTGCCGCCACCGTTGTCGTCTATTCGGAACGGGAATTATAAGCCTGGTAACTAACAAGATAGGAAATTCTTTCGAAAAATATGCGAAAATAAATATGTCAATGCGATACAATGGAAAGAATTTTTGCGGAAAAATAACAACGACACCACTTGCACCACGCATTCGAAAGCATATTTCCAAATATCTGCGGTTTCAAATACACTCGCTTGCTGCGCGCATCGAAACGGTATTTGGCTAAAGGGTAAAACAATGGCAAAATACAAATAACAATAATTTTGTGAAATTTAGTGATCGTAAACAAGCCAAATGTTGAACAAGTGAAAATTATAAACAAGAACGCGATGCGTTTCCCTCTCGGCTTTCGGCACACACGTACACCATTGCGAACCCGAAAACACCAAAGAATGCGCATGTTGTGGCGCGAGCGAGTTCCATCTCACAATCAGCGTCTTGGCTGGCGGTTGCATAATTACAATGGCACATGTGCAAGCACTTTTCGTTGCGCGTAACTAATAAAAATAAATATATCTGCCATCAGTTCATTAAAGCGAGTATTTTGTTGTCATCGTGTTTGGCGAAAATTATACGAGGAACCGGTTTGCATGGCACTTTTTCATTGACTTTATAACGGTGGCAATGAATGGTATTGGTGTATGTGTGCGCGGAAGAAGAAAGGTAAAAATTCCAATCGGAATTCCCGAAATCAGACAAAAACTGTTCATTCATAAATGGAATTTGTGGCCACAAATGCATTACACATGGAATAGCGTTTATCGTTAAAAGAAGCTTACCTCTTTGTCTTTGGCAGAAATTTCATCACAACTTTTGCCTTCAATGTCGTTCACGTCGGATGCGACGCTTGACAATTTTGCTGCAGCCGATGTGTTTGTTAGAGCATTCGATGCTGTTGTGATTGCTGTCGAGCCGATTAGTGAATTGGTTGTCGACGAGGTAACAGTAGATGGGATCGGAACAATGTCGTCATCATCATCATCTTCGGCAAGATTGTCGATTGTTTCGCGCTTATTTTCGACCATTGACACCGGTGATGATCGATTTGAAGTCGATTGATTCTCATTGTTTGTGTCCATTTTGTCGTCGTTGACGTCGTCTTTGTTGTTGTTTAGCGATTTGCTACTGATTATTGGATTTCCGCTGCTGCTGCACTCGGACATTGCGGGAGATGCTAATGATGGCGGTGCCAAACAACCGTTTTGCATGGATGAATTCTGAGATGAAATATTTGTGGATGACAATTGCTCTTTCAATGAGTTAACTTCTTTTTCAGCTAGTGTGGCTCTCTGCAAACGGAAAGAAGAAAACACAAAAGAAAACATGTTTAGTAATGTGTTTATGGTTTGAGGACGAACACTATTACTATTAAAAGCATACTGTTTGATGTAATTAAGTGCTAATTCTAACATCGGCGAAACGAACGCAATTAAATCAATAAAGTTTAGTGTTTGCGTATCAGTTAAAATGTGCATACACTGCGCATCATCTAATTAGCTAGGTCGTGACAACACTTGGCTTGACTATAATAAAAGAAAAATGTGAGCATGACTAAGGATTCATTCTTTTCGCCGGTCCCATTAATTATGCAAACGACATTCAATTGCAATAGACCAACGAACAAAATGAATAAGAAAACACCATTTTCGCGAAGCATAAACGCCAGCGAAATTATTTTTGGATTTTTAAATGTGACTGAAGCTATAGGAAATGCTCGAATGATTTGTGTAGGTTCTGTGTCGATGTTAAACTCTTTATGGTTGTGTTTTTCCGGCTCCCATGTGTATTTCGATATTCCCCTTTGATCGAAATCCATTTTACAGCACTCATAAAAATATTCAGCGACATGTCATTAAATATCGTCCTTTCTCGCTTACGAGCTCGAAATTTATGCCGGAGGAAATGCACATATATTCCACATTAATTCCGAAAACAAATGCTGAAATTTTTCACTCACAACACGCCACTGGCACACACATACAACAAAATGATGACAATAATTTCCATTTTAATCTCAATCTTAGATATTATATCATATGTCGCTCGAAATTCGAACACACGAAGAAAACTAATCCCGACTGTAAACAAAATTCGAACTCAAGAAGCAATAAAACGAGTTAAAATCAAATGCACAGCATTTTGAATCAGTTGCATTTGTTGCAACATCAATCCCAGGATCTCAGGCTGCAAACCATGAATCATTATCGTATGTCAAACCGTATTTAGGAAACGAAGTGTCTGAAGATGGGAGATTTTTTTCACGGTTCCGTTATTCGGATGCTTGTAAAAGAATTTCATTGAGAACCGACTCTAAAGCAAAATAACAAACAATCTGGGACGAGAAAAAAAACACATACACATTTACGTAAAACGAGAGAGAAGAAAAAATTAAACGAAAATGTTGATGCATGTACAGAAATTCGTTATTAATTATTAACAAATGTTCCATTTCTGGTAGCTGATGCAGTTCGACTGTTGTTCGAATTCCGTTCACTTATCATATTCTAGCGATTTTTAATTCGATGCACCACTCGCACAACGCGTGTGTTTGTATATATGTATGCATGACGAACATTTTGTTGATGTGTTGTTACTTTTGTCACAGGAGACAACGAACGTATAAATCTTCATTTGAACGGACGAAGACAAATCAAAAAAATGCTTCACAATTTATTTTCTTCCGAGAGAGAGCGCTTGTTTTTTTTTTGTATCACCGTCATTGTGTGGTGTTTGCTCTTTTAATTTGTAATTTATTACACGTTACATGAGTTATTTTTGTATGTCGTTTTCGTTTTTTTAAGACTTCTTCATCTTCTTCATTTTCTGAGAAATACAAACGAAACTTCGACGCATCGAGGCATCTTCACATAGACGGTGCATAAGACGACCTAATCTAATCGTTTTATTTATTTAGTACAGAGACATCAAGAAACAATAAATAGACAAGTATAATATGACAAAAAATATTTCAAAAATCGTCTTTTTTCCATTCGGAAAGAGTTTTACCAATTTAATGTGTTATTTTCATCTATTTTTCGATGGTTGCTCGTTGATAAATCACCAAATTATGTTCTATCATTTATTTATTTCTTCGTGTTGGATGTGGTCGTCACACCGAGTGTGTAAGAGTGTGTATTCATTTAAGCACTGAAAATTAATTTCAAAATGGCGACATGTGATTCGAGTCGAACAACAAAATTGATATTTATTCCTTTTAAATGAAAATTAATTGATATCGGTAACGGTGCGCTGGGCGTTCGTCTACGTGAAAGCAACGATTGCGAGTGCAAATGAATAAAAATAGAGTTTGTGCATAGCGGTAATGAGAGGAGGATATCCTTTGCTAAACAAGATGATTGAATGGATTCGTCTGTGTGTGTTGAGTTTAATGAAATTTTTATTAATAGTTGAAGCGACGTGTAAAACCGAGCTCAAGATGACGATACATTCATTAAACAAACGATAAGATTACGTATGCGGTTTTGTTTGTGTTGTTTGTTCAAACCTTTTGATTGGAGATGGAGACGATCGGGGTGGAAGAAGCTGAAAGCGAAAACAATACCAAACAACGACAACAACAAAAGAGAGAGAAAGAGAGAGAAACGATGATGACATTTTCATCCAACCCACTAGCCGACGCGTTCGAAGAGCAATCGAACAAAACAGCGCCGTGACTTGTTTAAAGCTGTTGTCACCGTATCGAATCGAAGGGAATCTTTCACAAACTGATACCGAGCTAACGATTGCTGGAACAAAAGCCGATATTAATAATATCTTGCGGCTTTAATAGATGACATGTCTATTCAAGTGAAAATGGAAATATAGCGAAGCGGTCGAGATATGCATTCGCAGCACATTCATCTCATTTTTTTCCGTACTTTTTTCCATGTTCATTTCCATTGACTGTGCCGTGCCACACATTCGAAACGACTTCAAACTCTATCGCAGACAAACAAACGATGGATGAGAAGAAAAAACATAGAAAAAAACGCATTCGGATCTAATGTACGACATTACATACATCAATATTTCGTCGCTGCTCATTTGAATAATATTCATCTCTCGTGATTTATGATTGTGTAATTTAAGAGCAAAGAGAACAGTGTGGCTCTTTTTCCGTCGCACACTCTTCCGCTCTCGTTCGTGGTTGATGTGACGCGCTCTTCAATCGCAAGAGGTCTTATTCGCGTTTGAGGACAGTCATGCACACCATAACGAGCCATGGAAAAGAATACAATATCAACGCCAACAATAAACATTATAATACGAAATGTGCACAGTTCGGATGCTTTCAAAACGACACAAATCACACAAGATATAAAATATGTTTATCTTTTTTCGTTCGTTCCGTGTACGGCCCGGCCCGTTCTTGTCTTTTGCTGTTCAAATGTGAAAGAGACAGAAACAACAGAAAGATAGAGAATGGGAACGTGTATTCACATTTGTACGAGTGAAGAAATATGATGAAGCGTAGGAATGGTATCGAAAATCAACGCTCAAATGACAAAGTCACGGGATCAAGAACAGCATAAGCACTCGATTCAAGTTGAGTCTGTGAAAACACTTTTTTGATGCGGTCTCAGTCCCCCCCGTTCTCGCTGAATTCAGCCGTCAACCGAGCCAATACATCGCGAGTGCGACCGCGACGTTGATGCACATTGCTGCCTTTGATACATGTGTGTATATTTTACAATTGTCAATGATGATCCACATTATCGCGACCGACACAGCCACAGTCGCACTCACACTCGCTCACGCTTCCCAGAGCCCTGCAACAAATCAACCGATCATCGCTGTGAATTCGTATGCAGTGCAAGAAACGTAGATAATATTCCGAAATTTAACGCAATTTATGGTTTTTGTTATTGTATGATTTGTGTTTTTTTACGCGTTTTGTTCCGTCTTAATGTCAGCCTATTCAAAATTAGGCAGTTTTTTCATCTCTTACTCTCCCTTCCTCTGTCAACCTCTAACTCCTCTTGATGTCATGTATGTGTTAATACACACCAAAATATCGAAGTTTGGTTTATGTTCCGACGAACAGCATGACAAAAAAAATGGGCTCAAAATGTGAAGAAACAAATCGACAAACAAGAAAAGGGTCGAAGTATTTTGCTTTGTGTCTTGCAGTCATCTTATTTTCAACATTCATTGCTTGTCATCATCGACGGTTATTATTAGCCGCTTTTTTTCTCGTTCACGCGCGGATGTGCGGCATTCACAAACAGCACAAAGGATTTTTCGAAATCAATGAATGGCATTGATTGTTCAATTTTTGAAAGGAAACGATTCGGTCTTATATTTCGTTTGCTGCGCATTTCGCTTCAATTCACTTTATTTCATTCATTTATTGCGGAGGTTTTTTTTTAGGTTCTCTCTTGTGTTGATAATCGCTTCTCGAAGACACAACACATGTGCCAATCGATCGGCACTCTCTTTGGCCAGCTTTTGCTAATTGCTCGCGCTCGGTCTTTTTGATTGCGGCCGCTTTGAATGACAAAAGTGCCGAAATCGAACTAATTACCAACATGTTTTTTTTTATTTCAACGTCCGCTAAAACATTTGGTCCAAGTTCCGTTTTATTTATCGAATTCAAACGAACCGATTTCACTTTAAATACCTGCTACGGTTTCCTCAAATTGTGAACCTGTTATGATGAGAATTGTCACGGTTTCAGCACATGGGCTGGGTTTCGATTGAAAATAAAATGCTCAACGGTGCATGATTGGATGTTGCAAATTGTTCTCGAATCAAACGATATGCAAAAATACAGCAGCAATGTTTCGAAATGTTCAATTAGTTCGAAAATATGTAGTTGGACATGGTAACAACTGTACAGTTTGGTCACATAAAAAAGGGCCGAAAAATGTAGTAATTTTGGTACAAAAACGTCTCGCACAAACCATTGAATTTGGCGTTAAATTGAAATGACATTTTGTTTGGGGTATGTTGAGTGCATGTGATTCTGCATTGATTTTGGCTCTGATTCGCCGTTATACGATCGGGGAATGCAACAAAGAAAGGTCAAACACTTTCGTTCATCGTTCGAAATGGCCAACTGTGCAGTGCATGCACAGGATAATAATTAGATTAGCTGTTTTCTTTCAGTACATTTTTCAATTAATTGTTTTTTCTAATTAATATCGAGTAAGTCGGCTCTCGTGTGAGCAGCCAACGTGTGAGCCTCATTTGATATTTATAGACTAATTGAACATTACAGTCGCTTCCCTTGTAGCACATGCGGCACAAAGCAATGAATGACACAAGCAAATCAAACTGCATCAAACAGCTATTTTATTAATTTTCATATTGAAGCATAAAGTATATCAGAATGCATCGAATGCCATGCAAAACGCGACAACATTAAAATGTCAAATTTAATTATGCGAATTAAATTTCAAGACTGATGTAATACGATGGCGAATTTTGATTGTTTATTTTTGTATTTTGTTCAAGTGACGGAAAATGTGCATGGAAACACGAATGCCGACCGTGAACTATGACTTACTACCAGAAAATCGACTTTTTGATTTAGATATTCGTCGAATGACTTTCTGTTCACCGAAAATAGCTCAAAGGACGGCAGCAAACACGCAAATAACATTTTCAACGTGACACGACAAGTTTTGAAGAATCGATTCACTCGCACTAATCTATTTATTGCTATCGTGAGGAAAGTTTTCGATTTGATCAACTTTTAAAAAAATCGTTTTATTTCTCCAATTTCAAGGGCTAAAATTAGTTGAGAAAATTCAAAATCATCAATAAGATTCGAATGCCATCGATTTTGCTGCAAATTTCTTGGCATCATCGTTTACATTTTCCACTTCGCTCCCTCGCTTGGCATATCACAATCTTGATTGTCATTTACCAAACGAAATCGTACGAAATGACAAAATAACAATAAAATTAACAAATCGATTTGTCGCTAGTCGCGTGTTTTTTTTTCTTTTTTCTTTCGACTTGGTAATTTTTCCAGCCTCTTTTTTCCGCTATGCCATTTCGACAACCATGCTCTTGAAATACACACCATTCTACGCAGTGAGGAGTAAGAGCGTGGCGACGTTTTCATTATTCGGTCGGAAATGTTATCTGGCTGGCAAGCAATCAATCTGTACGAACATTTTCTAATAAAAAGTCAAACAATAAATTTTCAAAACGAAGACATCGAATTACACATTGAATCGGCTTGTCGATTGACGCTCAAGAGGCACTAGCGACGGGAGCACACTTTAAGACCAATTTGAATGAAACGTGTTCGCTAGCGCATCATATTGTTGTAGGAGAAAAAGTGGCGAGGGATGAAACCCAACGAAATTTCCATTATTACTGCTGTTGTTTGGAGTTTATCAGTTTTTGTGGATAAAATCGAAACAAAACAAATGAGCACCAAATAGCATTTGTGTCGTTCTTTTATTTGTTATCGTTTTACTTTTCGAAAAGTCGTCTATTTTTTCGCTCTGTCTCATTTGCTAAGATTCACGGAGTCTGATTTGCCCCGCTGCTTTTATGGTTTCGATGTTAGGTGAACGCGGAACCATTTTAATAACCAGTTTTTGGTTTGCGACGAGGTTTTTTTTTGCCATCAACCAGATTTTCTGAAAGCAAGAACTTTTGATTCGACGAAAATAAATTGAAATTTATTCTGTTTGCCTCGCTGTGTGTTCAATTTGCTGGTTTCTATTTATTGTTATTGTTAGTTTGCATTGGCAAATGGTGGTGTAAATGGTGCGCAGCGCGTGAAAAATAGAATTGTTTTGATTTAATCGTGATTTGAGATTAGACAACGCTCGAATGAATTGGCAGAAAAGCATAAAACTTTCTCTTCGACTGATGATATTTGTGCAGGATGAGTGAGACGAGGATGAATTAAATTGAAATTCGACGAATAGATCAGTTGGAGGCTTGTCACTTTGGCGCATTTTTCGACATGCAAATTTGTAATCCTCCGATTTCACTTCTTTCGAGTCTCACAGTCTCTCTTTCTTTTTTGTTGTGTTAGCAGAGAAAAAAACAACCTTTTTCAGTCGCCTTAACACCGGATGGATTTTTTTTCTGTTAAATACAATTACATTTCAGCATCTCTTGTCGGTCGAAATGCTTGTGACGTGTCTCACACGAGTGATGCTTTAATTTTAATAAAAGTGAAGCTACGTGAGACGACCCCACGATCGAAATTCAAGTGGTCGAAAAGCGATCAACGCGCAAATACCCTCGGAGAAGGCAAGAAAAAAACTCGTCCAAGCAACGGGAATAAGTGGCGAACGGGGAAAAATCTAGCGGAAAGAGTAAATCAGTGGATTTTTATTTGGCAACGTATCTATTTATCTTCGTGGGAAATTCAACATTCGAAAAAGGTTTTAATTTAAATTTGAATAAAATTTTAACGAAATTTATATTCAAATCAATTATATGCATATAAAGTGCTCCATTGTTCTTGGATCAGACACAGCGCGTTCGGAAAGCGGACAGCAGTGTGTGTGCGCTCGCGATGAGCTCGTAATTTTTGGTGAATTTTTTGTTCGCTCTCCTTTTCGGCTGCTTTTATCTTATTTCTCCTATCATACCGTAAACCCAATGCAAAAACATTGAGAATAATATGGTTTTAAAGCTCATCATGGATTCAATATACATTTTGAAATGCCGAAAATCTACGGTTTTGATCCGTATCCACACTCATAAGTGGCTGGGTTCTGTACATGTATTATTGTAAAATGATTGCATATTCATTAATCCGTTAAATTGGATCTATTCTCTTTCTCATTCGGTTTTTTTCCCCGATACCTTGTCTGCGCTTCGTTTGGTGCGATTGCCCTGGATTTTTGCAGCCGAATCACACACCATTCTTCTTCGATTGCCAAAGCTCATGTACCCCAAGATTGTTATTGATGTTTTCCCAAATAAATGAAAACCGATGTGTTAGCAAGTGCTGCGGGCACAAACGCATGCTAATTATTCAGCTCGCAGTCAGAAAACATTTTTGTAATCGATTCTCCATCAAATAGACAAAATGCTTACATTCCGTCATTAACATCCTTCACTTTACTGTACATAAAAATGAAAAGTACGTATGTTGGGTTGCCATGTGTGTGCCGCACACACATGGGCCGCATAAAATCCACATGAAGATAAAACTTTGAACGAATTCCAAAAAGTATAAATGATCTATTTTTTTCCATTAACTTTGGTTGAATTGTAATCCATCTGCGAGATTTTGGGCCGTCGACATCTGATTTTGCCATTAAATTCGAACAAATATAATGAGCTAATATTAAAATTAGCAACGCAAGATTGCGCATCGGTTTTACTGCTCGGCACGACATCACACACACATAGGCGACTACGATTTCGCCATGCAAATGCGTAAAGGGAGAGAGAAAAAACCTTCAAATGAGTCGTTCATAAGTCGAAAATCGATGAGACTAAATAAAGAGTTGAAAATGTTATGCCTATCATTCTCGTGTCGTGTTATTAATACCATTCGGCTGAAAAATAAATTACCAACGAATGGAAAAATGGAGAGATGCGCAACATACATAACACAGAAGCGCGCTTCGTATTTGTGATAATGTCTTCCAGATATGTCGCATTTAAGAAGGCGAACATGGAACATGGATTGGTAAAAAAGAGAACGACAAGAACGAAACGCAAGAAAAATGATTGAACACGAGAAATCAGATAGCAGAATGTAAACGAAAAATCGGAAGACAGATCAAATGATTATGAGCCGAGTATATACAATGACAGCCCATTGCTTTACATCGCTAATTTCTAATACATTCCACTGACACCCATCGAAATGTGCTCCTGCGAAAACCGAACGCTCCGTTCCGATTTTTATGTAATACCGTATTAAAATCCGAAAATGCTTATAATTTTAAATAGGCTCCTAAAACATTTCAATACAAGCCCAATGTACGGGTAAGATAGCAAGCGAATGTAGAGGTGGGCATCTATCTATCTGTATGTTCGTGGATGGAGAAAAAGAGAGAGACCGGGCGAACGAACGAGATAATGAAGAACAAAGCGGCAGCGAGGCAGAAGACACGACTCATTTCGTATATGTGTGACTGGTACGGCAAAGTATTTATTTGCATTTGTGGGGATTGGCGCTCATCAGCATCAATATTTGCAAATGAATGGGCGCTATCCCATTCCCGCACACGATGAGAATCGTTAAACGGTGACTCGGTGTGTTGTCTTTGTGTATCGAATTAAGAAATCTATAGATTGACGAATCTATTCGCAAGGACGATAAACACGCACAGACACACGCATCGCTCATGGTATTAATACACGAAGGCACACGCATACAAGCATTCGACAAGCATTCGCCGATACCACGATGTTTTACCAATTTTGTCGGAAATAAAGAATAATTACAATGAATTGATGAAACACACACACACACACACATACACCCACAATGATGGAAAAGGGTGGCTTCCAATGTTTGTGTGCTGGTGTTCGCCCTTATATTGTATGAAGATGGTATAATATGCGAAGAAAGCTCTTAGTTAATTAACAGAAGAGAAAATCGAAGCAAACGGAATACGTTGTCGATGGGACATTATTTTCAATGACTCCGATATAAAAGGGTTGGTGGCTGATGGTTGCTGCAGTAAAACGGCACGAAACGAGAGATTCCTATTATACAATCGTCGTATTTTCTTGTGACACAACATATTATTGGAGGGGGAGGGAAAGAGAGGAAGATAGCGCTCAAATGAAGAGAAGTTGCTCAGCCGATTCTATCGATTCGACTACATATATTTCTTACATAAAACCCTTGTAACGAGTGCACAAAAAACACAAGCTAAAACAAGGAAACAAGACAAAGGAGCACTTTCATTTTATTTTGCTTCATTAAGTCTTTTAAGTTATAGATTTGGTTTTTCACATTCAACTTAAGAATCTGTGATTCAGTCGTTACATTTTATATATCGTTGCACATAAAATGCTCTTCGATTCAGCATCACCATATCTCTCTTGGTCTATTCATGCGGGTGTCTCCTCACTCTTGGTTCTGAATCTGTATTTGTATCATATTTTCCGTTTTTATTTCGTTATTTCGTTTCGGCTTTTTTGATTTCGATGGAGACGAGTCGAATCGTGCAATACCAAGAGATATATGACATTTGGAATATAATCCTTTTTTGTCATTTATATATTTTACATTTTGGTTGAAGAATTTCCTCCTCTTCACAAATACCGTAAATATGTACATATATTATACATATCACGACTGTCTGATGTATTAATGCCATCATCTGAAATGGAAATATCACATCCAAATAGACTAAATGCGTACAATCAAATTGATTACACTTGTGCGAGTATCGCTCATTCACTGAACGAACATTGGCAGCACATACTATTCAAATCAATATCTCGTCACAATGGTTCAGGTTGCGTGATTCGTTCGCATTGACGTACGCACACACGCACATTCGAATATTGTTAATTGTCATTTGCCAATGTTTCGATGATTCCATCGCTCCAGATACATTTTAATGCCGTTCGTTTCGCTTCGACGGAATGTTGACTCTATTTCATTACTGTTACGGAAAGATGTTTTCATTTATTCAACTTCATTTCGAAAATAACATCAAAATAAATTGAACTTAACGATAAGACTATAAAATTTTGCGATTGTCTTCGATATTTTAATGCTTTTCACTGATATTACATATTTTTTCCCGTTACGTTCACTTCGGTTGTCGCTTTTCATTCATTTGAGTCGGAAAGAGATTGCTATATGTCTGTGTGTCGTTGCCATCAGGCAATGGCAAATGTTTATTCCGAAAATGTTGTTCGTAGTTGCTTGGGAAGAAGCAGTTTTATTTTATTGCTCCTAAATCGATTCGGAAAATGGTAATACAATTTAACATGAAATTAAATCTTAAAGTTTAATTACTTTACAAGAATTTCCAAAGAATCGAGTGAATTGATGATGAAACTCGAAGACGGGCGGCATTTTTCGCTTCTTGATAACACACAGCTCACAATCGATATTTGTTGGTATTCAAATAAAAGTTTTAATTCCTCTATGAATACGCACTTTTGCGTGATAATAAACCCTGAACGACTCAGCTGCTATGGCAACTTTGTATGACGCGATTGACGGTAGATGCGTCAGGAGAGGAATGAATGAATTGATGATTTAGATCGATTTTAATTTGTCAAGCAATTCGAGCAAGAGTAAAATATGGAAATTGACACATCAAAGCTGACGCTGTCTCAAGTGAAATTGAAATTAATAAAAATGATGTTCGACAAAAGTAATATCGTTGCCGGTTCCTCAGTCTCCCCCTACGGTGGATTTACTACAAATGGCGACAAGGTGACTTCGCGAAAACATCGCCGAACCAAACCGAACAACAAGAAAAAAAAACAATAAGGAAAAACTCGAATAACTAATAAAAGTCAATTTTCGTTTTGCTCTTTGACATGCATGCAATGCGAATTACAAGTGATTGATTGATGTTGTATCCCGACCAAATAGAGGCTGAGAGATACCAAACAAAATGGGTCGTTGAATCGTGAAGAATACTCTTGCCACTTCAAACGGATTGAATCATCGTTTGATGGGAGTTTCCTACGAATCGATGCAATTCATTTCATATTCATTTCGCTATTGCAATGACAAATATTTTGTTTTTCATTTCATGCCATTTATTGTTCGATATACCGTTGTATTTACTCGTTCACTTTCGAGTGATGGATGTTTTTGTTGTGTGTGTTTGTTGTTCAATTGAAATCTCAAAAATCGAAAAGAAATTATACATTCATGCTTCGAAATCGAAAGTAATGAGAAAGAAAAAGAAGAGCGACAACCGGGAATTCATTCAGAGCCACTCGATTTCAGAAGAGCGTACACACACAGCCCAGACAAAAGAGCTCGAACCGAATTTTAATTGAGATTTGTGTTTCAGTTTGTGAAATTAATTCGACTACAAGTGAAATTAAATAAATTCGAATGTTGTTGTTCTCGTCGTCATCGCAGTCATCGTGTACAATTCGGTTCGACTCTCTATAGTTCGCCCCTATGATTTCCACTCATTGCCATCGAAAAAGTTTAACTCTTCATCTTTGCGTCGCTTGTGATGCACGTGCTCTCAAGTGTACTGGAAAGGTTTGTCAATAGTCGATGCTATTCGAAGGAGGATGAGTTTAAAGAACTCGCTTGCTTCGTTATAATTTCAAATGGAATGCAATGTATTGCCAAATGTTGAATCGGTTTGTATTTCCATACAGTAGAGCGGCACGGACAATGCAAATCGGATAGAAAATGCTGTCGCGTTCATTGTGTGTCTTTCTTCGGTTATTTAGTAACTTCGACGAATAATTATGATGCTGGCGATTATCAGAGTGCAGACAAAGTGAAAGTACAGACGTTTTTCTGTGGTGACACAAAAATGTTGGCTGCTTTTTTGGGCGATGGTTTATCTGACGACTTCGTTTTAAGGGTAATTTAAATCATGCATTTCAGAACGAATATTCATTTGTATTCGGTCGTTTGACTCGGTTCGGTTTATGTGCATGTGTTCCACACCACTACCAACACACACGTAGAATTGTTTATGTAATTATTATTTTCGAACTGTACGTTACATTATATATAAGGGTTTAAAATCGCTAATTAGGCTGCAAAGGATGCAGAGGCGCTAATAAAGCCATTGAGAATGTGTGTTCGGTTGCCACAGCACTGTGCCGTCTTATGTTCTTGTTTTAATTTTATTTTTCCCGTGTGTTTGATTTTTTCTCCCCCCCCCGGAACAAAAGGAACAAAGGCGAAAAAATTCGGGCGAGAAAAATGTGTGTGTGTGTGAGAGAGAGTGAGTCACACATCACTGAAAGAAAATAATTTAGTATCACACGTAAGCCGTACACTTGTGCACTGTTTTAATGTGGTGTTGTGCATGTATAAAATATAAAAGCGTATTGAATATTGGATGTGATACGGTGCGCTTAATTACGACTGTACACGATACGATGGATCGGAGACGAGAGAGAGAGAGAGAGAGAGAGAGAGAACCGAAGGTGTCCTTTTTTTGCTGATTTTGGTCATCATAAGGGCTACTTTTTGTTCGTATTTTTTCCCTTTGCCATTCCATCTATTAAATAATAAGTAGACCGTTACTCACACATTTATGGATTTATTTTTTTTTCGCTCTGTTTCAGTGTTTCGGCTGATTCTCATCCCAATCTCTCGTGACGTTCGCATGTCGACGCATTCGTCATCTTTGGTTCAGCGTCACTTCTTTTTCATCGAGCCTTTAACACTGCCGTTACATTTTAATGTGTTCGTTGCATTAGCAACCATCCGTGGCGGCAGTGCCTTTCACCATCTCTCCCGCCAAATGATACTTTAATGGTGTATTCAATTTACTTTTATTTGATGGGTGAAATAAATAAGGTGGGCGAACAGAATGTGCTCTGTCTCTTTCTCTAGAACACACACATACACACACATCACATCACATTCGCATCCGAAATTTGGATTTGGCATTGCGATTGCGACCGAAGGGGTGTGAGTATCGGTCAATTTTAGGATTCGGCTATAATTTCGAATATACACTAAAATCATGCTTTATGAATATATTTAATCTACAAACGAAATTTACGTAATGGCAATGGTTGCGATGGTGTTTCCGTCCATTTAATACAAAAAAGCAATGCTTTTACGATACTTCGTGCGGTAATGGTCAGCACAGTGAAATCTCTTGTTCTTTTCACTGGGCAATGTTCGTTCGTTCATTCGTTTTTTCGTTCTTTTCTTTTTTCGGCCTACCCATCAAATCGTTGTGCGCACATGCTCGGGAACGGATCAGGGATGCATAAAGTCGGATGCGAGCATCTATTCAGAAATTCATATTCATGTGTCGATGATTGGAGATGGTCGGATGGCCTTTGCGTGGCATGAGAAAGCAAGAAAATAAATACGCTTGTGAAATATTTATTAATTCATTCAAAGAGCGAGAGAGCGAACGAGTGAGTGTGAGTGTGTGTACGTTGCGACTGTTGTTGAGGGCAAAAAATTAAGCAAAACGAACCGTTGTGAGTGTTTCGATTTTGATTCTCGCTTTTGTGCGTTTGTCCGTTTTCATTGGCAAATTAGGAAAGACACGGTTTCATTCTTTGTTACTGAGACGAAAAATGCTACGCTTCAAGTATGAAATGCAAAAGGGGTGAACATTTGCCGGCATGCTTGGGATCTCCGAAAAAAATGACTGGCTGCATGTTTTGGTCAGTGTGTGTATGTGTTTTTTTTCTAGGTCCGGATTCTCTTTTAAATTTCGATAAGGGTATTAATTTGATTTGGTGTTGCTGTTACTAAAGTAACGGTCAGAGAGCCTTTACCTTATTCATTTTATGCAAAGTTATTATTTGTATTCAACTCAATGTAGCCGAAACGGAATCGGAATCAATAGCAGTCAGAATTTGTTTGTGAATAATATGGATCGATGTGCAAGTATGCGTATACCGTAATAATTAAGCCTAATTAAATATGTATGGAGTTTTTTTTTCGCCGCTTCGACAATGATTACGCCTCATGTTTATTTGGCACGTTACAAATTTAAATTGCCGTAAATTTTTGATTATTTTTCTTGTATGCTATTGCGATGAAAGCGCATTGAATCTCCACACACCGAGCACGATGAACAAATATGGTAAACAAGAATGGAATCGAAATTAAAAATGAAAACCGCCCAATTTTGATGAATATATGAGCCAAGTATTTGCATTATAAATGCGATTTGAGAATTCGTCGAATCGGCAATATTGTATAGGTTCTTGCACAATAAATCAAATAAATATTCGAATTTTAATAATAAATACATTGAATGAATGTGTACGCGCGCACACAAGCTAAAATATGAACCGACGAACGAAATTTCGGATATTTGCTAATCAAAATGAATGAAACGCAGAACAAAGGAAATACAGAGAAAAATACACACGAGCTAGCGACAACAACATCGCAAATAACAGACGTTTCAAATATTGAAGACCATAAATAATATGCAAATATACATAAGACATTAAAAACGTTGCCATATATTCAATTCATGTGTGTACACACAATACTTTTATCAACCCTATCGAATGTGATGTGGCAACAACGACGACGACGGAGGCAATGCGATGGAGTGAGTTGCCGAACATCATTCCCATTCCCATTGCAATTCCATGCGCGCTTATCGTCGCCATCAACCTCCCCGATCACGCTATTAGCCAAATCAACCAGATTGCTTTGACGGCATATTCCATGCAAACGGATCACATTTATATCTCTGATAATACACAAAGTATCTAAGCATTTCGAACACTGAAGGATGCCAATTTCCACAAATCATTCCTCCATCTATAGCCTGATACAAGAGAGAGAGAGCGAGGAGGATTCACGCGTTCGCTCACACAATATTTTCTATAAATGGCTTGAAAAATGTATTAATACGTATAAAGAGTATTAAAATTTACAAATATGGCGAATCATACGTCTTTGCACTCTATCTCGTTTGCTCTAGCGGAAGCGAGCGCTAGCTCGGTGCGAAGAACACAAAACGCCACAGCATAATATAACAATAAAAATGTGTACACATATATCATACATCACATTATGCATACGAAACAAGAGACGCTACGCGCGCATATATGCAAATAGCACAACAATACGAGATGTATACAGTGTAATTTATAAAAAAGGAAATAAAAAACAAGAAGAAGAAGAAGAAGAAGAAGAAGGATATATGTTCGATCTCTTGCTTCAATCGAGAGGAAGAGGAACTGCTGACTGCCGCGCGCGCGTTCGTTTCACATCTAGTAAGTAAAAAGGGGTGGAATTGTCAAACAATTTTCGCTGGAATTTTTTTTTCAGAATTGCCGTATTTACTCTGTGATCGAAGATGTGAACGGGTAAAAAACGATGTTGAATAGAAGAACATGGCTTTTTTCCATCGTTTCTTTTGATTCGCTACCAAAATGTAATAAAAGATATTTTAACGAATAAATTTGTTGTTTTGGCTTGGTTTTTAACGTAATTATGCACAAAGGCGATGTGCACACGCATGATGTTGGCAAAGAAATTTTTTTGTCGGCTTCAGCTCCGCCGAAAATTGGCTGATTGAGATACATTGAAATGTTATTATTCTTGGCAACGTTCACCACTCATCCCAACATCTTGATGCTCTCCCTTCGCACATCGCACCCATTAACCCGTTCGCATCCAAGCGATTTACTTTTCCCACTGTCTCACAGGCAAACATTAGACTTCGAGCAATCAATTTGTGTCACAATCACCACGTAGAGACTCAAGTCATTTATTCGGCGCATGCATGTGTCTGCACATGAATTCGGGTATTTTACGCTCCCAAAGATCCAACCATTCAACGGATATGTTAAATGGTATGAAACAGCAAAATAAATATGTGCACATTTAAAATGCTTCAATTGCGTGCATGTTTCTCTCTATCTCTGATTGACTTGTGTCCCGTGTAACTAGCGCATTGCGTATTATTTATCGAACTCACATACACGCACTTTATCGAATCGGCATCCATCGTGTGTGCGTCGTCCTAATATGTTCGACTATTAAAAATATATATAAAATTTTTCCCGTTGTGTTTTTGATTGATATATCAAACACCCCGCAGCACATTCGTATGCGATTACGTTCGCATTTCAATCAAATGTGGCACATATTAGCCTGGTTCGCTCTACCCCGCTCTGCCGTTATATTCGACGGAATATTTTATGAAATTTTTGACACACATACCGAGAACGAAATTTGAATCGGCAATTTTGATTTATATGATCTCTTTCGTATGTGCGTGCCGTGCAAGTGTGTAGGGGGAGTGGACCTGTGTGCTACACGCCGAATGCTAATATTCACGTATGCAAGTGATTTTTTCGTCGAAGCCAATGCGAGAGTGAGACATGAGGGGGTTGAAAAATTTTATATCACATAACCAAGCTCACACTTTTCCAGAAAAAACAAAGAGTATCAACGGCAGTATCGACTCTGTGTCTACGCACACCGATGAGATGAACAAAAAATTGTACATATACGTTCGTGTTATGCGTTGCGATGCGAGAGACGCAAAACAACGACGACAGCAAGAAAACTTTTTCGCGATGTGTACCGAAAATTATTAACTACTTTACAGATATTTATTCGATGCGCTCGTCGGAGCGTGTTTGTGATTGAGTATAAGCTGGCATGTGTGGATTTGAATTTGAATATATTCGTCAGCCAACTTTATCAGCAAGTGGATTTTCATTTATTTTAGCATCAACTTTGTTACACTTCTTTCTATATTTATGTATTGTCTATTTATCATGCTTATCAACATTTGCATATATCGTCGATTTTTCCAGCTTCACTTCGGATGAGAGAAAACCCAAGCACTCGATTTATTTGTATCATGAACTTCTACGGCTTTAAAATATTGATTAAAAACATAAAATATATCGCTCATTTCGGGTTGCTGTTGTGTGAGGCGCACAGAGCGTCCGCATTGAATCGAGGGAATGAGCGAATTAGATTTCGAATGTTCAGACGAAACGCACCGAACTTCTTCGAATAGTTTATGGCTTATATGTGGGGAAATTGATTAATTCGAGGGCCGCATAAAAAAAAATAAAATGCAAAATATGCAAACGTTAAGAAAATTGTCTCCAAGGGTAAGTTATACCTCCTAATTCTAATAAATAACGAACGATAGCTCGAAAAAAGCATCTAATAATATATGCATATTACTTTACAGCGCGACCGAAAAAAAAGAATGAAAACAACAACAATAACATTGGAATGGCAAGCGATTTATGCAGATACATTTTCATAACGAAATCGTATTTTTTTACTCTGTTTGTATCTCGGTGGCATGCCATTCAAATTGGAAATTATCCGTCGATGTATTCGAAAGTATAAACACATTCATGGATTCATGTGAGCCGTTAAACGTCCCTCTTCGAAATGAAATCGAGCCATTATTACCGTCGAATAATTCACCGCACACCGAACACAAAATAAAACCCACCGCATCGATCCGATCTTCCGAGTCGAACAAAAAATTATAATATTCCATCTAATAAAATTATACCACATGCACGCGAGAGCAGAGAAAAGATACTTTCCTGCATTAGCAAACAGCCGAAAACACATTTTTCCACCCATTTTCTTCGACAAGTCGGATAAATGAAAATGAGCTCGCGCTCTACCACCATTTCGATGTGGCGCAAAGTAAGGAAAAAGAAGAAGAAAGAAATGAGCGAATAAGTTGCTTATAGGTGGCAATAATAAAAACGTATAAATATATCTAATAAGGAAAAAAGGCACACAGCCGAAATTGACAAACGGTGTGTTCGCTCGAATGCATTGTCGTCGCTCGTTTTTGGCAATAACAATAAATTTTGATCAATTCTTCTTCGCTGTTCGCAGTGCTCTCCGTATTTAGTTTCCGCGTTCAGGTTTCGCACTTTCAATCCAGCGAATTTGCCGAAGATACCTATTCCCACGAGGAACAAGTGATCCGATCGGGTGCTCTTATATTTTCATTCGGGTATGAAAATGTCGTCTTCTTTTTCTTTATTAAAAATTTTCGCTAACGAACGCCAAGTGTGCAAATAAGATGCGCTCGTTTCCCATTTTTCCGTGGCGTCTGATAATTTTTTATTACATGTGAAAATGCTGAATGTGTTCATCGCCGTGCACCGCTTCTGGAGATGCGGATTCACGGTTGTTTAATCCAAACCAAAGAACAACCGTATGTTCTGAAGCACTGAAGCTGAAAATCAATGTGTAAAATTTCACTCTATTCAGGATGATACTTTACATTTTATTGCCGTTGTTTTGTTGTGGCAAAGATCAACTAGTACGTGCAAGCATTGTGTACATAACATGCGACGCTCAAAAGTTGTAATTCATATTTGATGCTAACAAATAAAAGCGATGGAAATATGCACCTTGCGAACAACAAAAGCGGCGTTGTAAACACGAACGCATATAATAAATGAGAGATAATTTTTTCGTAATTTTTTGTTGCGTTGCAGTGATTTATATGGGTGAATGTATGCGGATTTTCCATCGTACGGAAGACGTAACGGCATTCAATATTTACATTTATCGTGCCAAAGGATAGTGGATATGCTCGTTGAAAAAAAAAAAAACGAAATGAACGCGTGTGGTTCAAATCAGTTTTTATGGTGTGAATTTCGTAAAAGGTAGCACAATCATATATTCACCTTATTGGCCGAGCGGAAGGGCGAATGGATAATTTCGAATCGAAAAGCAACCAAAATCAACAGATCCCGACTATATTTGATCAATGCTAAAGAGATCGCCACCAAAACGAAAAGTGACGAGAGAACAGAAAATTGGTGCGAACGCACTGTGTCTGATAGAAAACCACCGCTTAAAATAACAACACATTTAATTTGCGGCTAATTTTGCAGTAATCACTTGTATGGTTAATACACTGGAAAATCGGTTGCATTAATTTACAGCAGGCGCACCACCGACCCGCCGAGATACCAGAAAAAAACAAAGTGGAAAACAAGCGAACACGGTCATCTAGACTGAGCAAACATCGGGAAAACAAGGCAATATGTGTGAAATAATACACGACGATACAGAGCCGGCCACATCATGTCGAAGCATTTTCGATGCCTGTTCTATTTTACATTTTCTCTTTCATTAAGTTTTTTCCCACTGTATTCCTTCGACTCGCCGCTCGCTCTCGTTTTGTACTAATTTTTTATTTTGCAGCCTCATACCCTCATTCACTCACTCACTCACTCTCTATTTATCTGGTACATCGACAAACGTTGTCTATTCACTGTCACGATGTTTTGATGTTACCATCGACATGCATTTTGCTGCTCACTTTTTTCATGTGTGTTGTTTTTTCGGGAGAAAATCGCCTCATGCAGTTCAATATTGCCACGGGGTTGGTTTGGATGTGCGAAAATTTATTTTGCATTTTCATTCAATCATTCGCAGCTCTATTGGCCTTTTCCGAGAGATAGCACGAGCATGATGATGCAAATATCGCCCACAACCAGTTATCATGATGGTGAAAATGCAACGTTGTTCTCCAGACCGGGTATCAATTTCACATATCGCGTCAATTTCGAGCGAGATTTTCCTGTTGTTCGTTCGCAGTGATTGTGTATTCGGCAGGCGTAAGTGGAAATTGTTGCAAATAATGGCATCGGCATCGCATCCAGCGAAACAAAAAAAAACAAGTGATGGGTTTCAAGTGAATGAATATAACACGTTGTCGATCATCTCCATTCGACAAACAACCCATTGCTACTGAATGGTTAAACTGAATGGTTTTTCCGGCTATTTTGCCATCAACGGAAAAATACCCATATGCAAAAAAGCCCAAACGAAAATTGAAGAAGCACACCATTTCGATTTCATATGCAGTGCGATTCATTTCCAAGCAGCGAAGTGCATACGGCAAATGGAGGGAGGCGGGAAAAAATTGACCGAACGCCGAGTGTATATGTGTGTGTGTGTTTGTGTACACTGGGATCGAGAAATAATAACAGCGCGTCAATGTGTCAACAACCAAAAACTAACCAGAGATAAACAATGAGACATTGAATAATAAATCGAATTGAGGTGTTGTCAATTGATGGGCTGTTGTTGCCGTTTGCAAATGAACGTGATCATATCACACCGTGTTGACAGGGTTTTCTCTATTCAGGCGATGCAATTTTGCCATTTTGGTTTGTTTGCCACACGATTTTTTTCTGTGGCCGCATTTTTTGCACAGCTTCTGGCAGTATTTTCGGTGCATTGTGCCTGCCGACGAGGGAAAATTGAAATTTTGACGAACAGTGGTGGGCATTGCGAGAGTGTAGTAGGCCATAGAGCACATATTGCACGGATATTCATGCGAAAAATGACAATAATCACAATGATTGCGTGTTTGTTTGGAAAATAATATTCTTTGAATTGTTTTTTTTGTCATTCTTCAACCGATTTTTGTTCGATTGTCCTGTTTCTGGCATTGACTGTAATGGACAGATGTTCATTGGATTTATAAAAACTAGTTTGGTAGGAATAGGGGCAAATTTGGAAATTGTGTGCGATACGATTGAAAAATGTATGCAAATTTTAAGTGAGTATCAAATGTCATTAACGTTCAGTCACTCGGTTGTTTTTCTGGTTTTCTTTCTGTGACATGTTGGCTGGCTTCTTTTTTTCCAATGTTCGTCTCTTTCTCTATGCATGTTTAGTTCAAGTTTTGTTCGCATACAAAACATATTTTTATGGCTTGAGGACGTTTTCCATATTTATTATACCATTGTGTAATCAATAAATTTATTAAAACAATGGGCCATAGTTGCGCAGCAGCAGCAACAGCATAATTAATTTGAATGAGTGAAAAAGACGAAGAATGTGATGGAAATATCGCTGTTGGCTGTTTGATGCCCGATCTTCAGCATACTTTGTTATAGCCGAGTTGATGAGCTGTCGTTCAATTTATTTGCGATTGTGAATTTTGCTGTTATTGAATGCTGCTTTTTTTATCGTCGAACGGTCTTTGTTTTCTTTAAAATGTCTTTTACCAGCGACGAAAGTTGGGGAAAAATACAAGAAAAAGTTTGTCATTCGACATGACAGCTAAATGCAAATTAAAAAAAAAACACTGTGAAACCCACGCTTGAAAGAAAAAGTCGGCCGAACGCAGTTGTGTATTTTTTTTCGTCATGAATAAATCGGTTCAATTCTTGACGACAGTGACAAACACACAAAATATAGGTAAAAACGAGGGAGAGAGTTTGATCTTTTTTATTTGGAATTTATTTGTGTGTTATTTGCATGTAATGAATCTCCTCGGAGATTGAAGATTGACGAAAAAGAGAAGCTGATGAATGAATTAAAGATATCAATAGACTGTATTCTTTGTCTGGGCTGTTCGTCATTCAATTTGTCATTTTTTTTTCTTCTCTTCTTTTCTCTCTCTGTCTGACGCTTGACTCAATTGATTTGTTCTTTATATTTTGAGAAATTTTAAGCCATTAAAAATGGCACGACTGAGAAAATAAAATTTGAATAAATAAGAGATTGTCGATTGCTTTGTTCTTTTTGTGGACGTTCATCCTAAATGCGATTATTGCTTTTGTTCGTAGCGTCGTTCGGTTTTTGAGCCGAATCGATGACGACGACTGCGCGCGTTGACATTTCGAAATGGTATTCTTGGGCTGAAAAAGAGCTGATTTTCCAGCAAATCATTCAACCATTTCAATGTTCGATTATTGTTTGGGTCTTTTCTTTTGTCAATCTTCCGTTTATTGAATTTTTGGACAATGCGACGACACTCATTCATTGTCGTCTTCGTCGTCGTCTCCATCATTCAGCGCAACATGCGCAATGAATGATTTGTGTGGGATTTCTTTAAACTAAACTGCAATTCAAAAGCATTTTACAAATCAGGAAATAGACAAATTAAAAAGAACTTTTCTCAAGACATTGGTTGGGCGACACTAGCGAGCGTTGAACTCAATTCTATTTGGATCCCCGACTAATCAAAAAAGCAAACATATAAATTGTAACGATCAATACGGATTTTCATTAGTTGAAAATGTGTGTAAAAATTGAAAGAACGATTCCGAAGAATTTTTTTTCTCAATAAACTCGCGTCATAAATCATTCGATGCGCTTATTTCGTGAAGAAAGGAAACAAAATTACTTATATATATATATTCACGTACATTTAAATCTTCTTTTCCTTACCTCGCTTAACGCACTTTCTGACACTTCAAAAGCAAATTATAATGCAACTAATGAGCCTGAGTTGAACTGGCGGAGCCGGTGATCTTTCTCAGTGAATATATAATATTTTGAATTTAGTGCCAATAGAATTTATTGCAACTGAATGCAGTGGCTTGAACGCAAAACCATTCAATGGCATTCGATGCGAGAATTTATCTTGATTTCTGTGTGCAGTTGACACGCCAATAAATGCGATTGTGTGCTGATCACTTCGACGAATCCGCCAGCCATACACACACAAACGTGCAACCGACAGAATCGAGCGTATCTCAAAGCAGCGGCTTAACGTGACAACGCGAAAACGATTAAAACGAATATAAAAATGAATAATGTGACTCTCTCGCACCGATCGAATTTATGCCGTTCACAATGATTAAAACCGTTTCGCTCGCTGCTACTGTAAATGAATGCATGCCCAAAGAAATGGCTACAGTGCCGATCGAGCACACACTGTCTAAGTAATCATTTTACTTTATAATGAAATTCATATGTGAACTATAAATCATTAAACTGACGAAAATTACTTGCACACTTGGCGAAGCAAAAAGACAGAGACAGCGAGAAAGACGAGTGGCGGCTGGGTAAAAGAGTGAGCTAGAGCGACAAACACACGTAAACAACAAGATTTATAATCGTATGGCATTGTTTCCACTTGCTTGATTTGTCGCACGTTCTGTGACTCTCTCTTCGTCATTCTTACCGAACGAATTAAGGCGCACAAGGCTTTAGATAAGAATTAGGTTGTTCTGCGCATAAACAATGGCTTCGATTGGCTGGAATTGCTGTAGAAAAAAAGTGTATCCATCTCATTGTTGGTATGACTTAAATTTCCTTTTTCACTTAAAACGAACAAGATAAATGTTCATTAATGTGAAATTCATTTCAATTTTAAATGCTGCCGTTCAGCGTATGTGTGCGTGTGTGAGAGTGAGTTTGCTTCGGAACGGAAATTCGTTTATCACTTTTGTTCCAATGTTCAGTTGGGGATTATAACGAACGATCATAATGGATTGTTTATTGAAAAATATCAGCGCGACGTGCGGTTTTCCGTTGCATCGCAATGGCAATGCAACCGCTGACTTTTCAATTTAAAATTAATTAACTGTAATTATCGCTTTACATTATTCACGACATCGAACGAAACATGGAATAATATGTAAAAAAGATATGATTATTAGAAAGAAACGAAGGGTAGAGTGAGAGTTAGTGCTATTGAAATTGTGTTATTATTAACGAAGGCGTTAAAAGCGAATATAATGCGATGGATCGCGGCGATGATACGGTTCCTTTGTCTTTGCAAATGAATGTCGATGTGGAGAAAAAATAGCGTGGTCACGCACTGATGGCGATAGAATCTCAACATCGCGCCACTCAAATGAATCGGAATGAACATTTAATACATTTACTGCGGCTTTTTCTGCGTGCTCGCGCACACACTCCTTTTACATGGAAATGCATTCCCGATGAAAATGTAGCAAGAACAACAAAATTACTTCATTCCAGACATCGGCATTGCGCATCATTGGCATGAACCGAAAAAAAATTACACAGTAGATAATGAAGATTTGCCATGGTGTTTCTTGGTAATGTTGGATCGCACACATTGGGCGCGAGAAAATACCAACGACTTGATAATTTATGGTGGCTTCAAATTGTAGTCGAGGCCATAAAATCATCGCCAACTTCTAAAACCGAAAGCATCGACCCGAAGAGAGCGAGGAAACACATTCAATATTTTGGCATGCAAATTCTCGATGCTTTTATGATTTTTTTCGCTCCTTTTTCTCGCGAATGGAAAATAGAGATTCGGGTTGGTTTTTGTTTGCACTTTTCTTCCAATACTTTTCCGGTATCGTCGCTCTTCCCTTTGCTTTCTCCATCGAGTGATTTGGTTGTTGTTATTACTTTGCGTGATTTTTTTTGTCTGTTTTGCCCAAGACCAACAGTAATATTCGATGGCTATAAAAGCCGTTGAAAGTGTAGCAATATTCAATGTTCAAGCCATTTAACCAATATCTAGCATCCAACCGCATGTAATAATAATGCTAATAATAATAATAATAACAAGCCCGATGGTACATCGCCGCTCTTGGTTATGATAGAAACAATATCGCACCCTATTGATAACATCCGCATCCGATTCAAGTCGTGTTCGTTATGCTATCGATGAGTCCCGCCGTTTCACTTGGGTTTGTTTTTTCTTCTCTTCTTTCCTCGACATTGCTACAGCGTCGTGCATCAGCCGTCGAAAAATTTGAATATTCACCCATTTGGTATGGATCCATGTTCGGTCTATCAACCATGGCTGAAGCATCAAATAGCTATAATTTCCAAGCCGCCACCACAGCAACACCACCTTTTTCAAAATCACTTCATTGCCAATATCCATTTCGCAGCGGCAATGATTCTCCCATTCTTTGTAGCAAACGATGCGCGAGCCCTTCGACATACACGCTGAATGAGCGTAGAAAAAAATCCGCGCTCACATAAAAAATCTATTTTCCGAACGACTTTAGATTATGTAATCCGGACGGATTATGCAAGTATCGATGTGGCATGCAAACATCGAATTATCCGCGAAATGACGAAGATCCTGCCACGTTATTGGCACTCTTGCCATCGCATAAAAAATGACACGCAATAAGCTTAGGTGATATATTTTGATTTTGGATTTTTAATTCGGTCTTCTGACAGCTCCATTTAAACTTGTTACAAAGACCGTGGTTAGCATATCATTGTGAATTTTAAAAAACGAGTAGAACATGTTCGTCTTTGATAATTGATTTTTTTCCTCAATTTTAAGCTTGGGCTCCGAAGATTTAATATCTTTTCTCTATGTTTTTTCTCTCGATATTTTTATGCATGTAAAATGTTACACTTGCACCATTTACGCCGTTCATTTGCAGCAAGCAAACATACATCATTTTCCGTGCCATTCCACCCTTGTGATTTGTGGCTGCGAGCGCGGTTTTGTTCCTTCGGGATTGTTTGTTTGAGCAGTGTTTTTCGCGCGGTAGTCGATATTTTTGCCGAGAATTAATTCATTCTCCAGCCAAATCTTAGGCGATAAATGGGATTTGGCCATTGAATGTTTGGATGTATTTGCAATCAAATCGAATGCGCAACGAACGGCAATCCGGATGGAAGGAAGAGAAAATACCAGCCCGAAAATGGAATGAAACGAAGCAAAAAAGAAAGTAATAAAATGAGCTATTACCGCTCGAGTCGCAGCAGTGTGGCGAACAATGGCAATATGGCTGGCCAAAGGATATGGTAGTCATTTCTGTAGTTATCTTGTTATTGCTGTCATTACCAATCGTACCTCGATCCATGGTTAATGCTTCGTGTGTAAAAATGTTGATTGCAAGCGTACGAATACATAGCCGAAAATGCCAGAAATGGGATGTATGTGAGAGAAAGAGAGAGTGAGTGTAGGGAGCACAGACCAGACTAATGTTTTGGCCACACTTTGAGTTTATTGCATTTCGTGGTTATTGCCTTTCGTTCAGAACTACCATCACTTCGATATCCAGCGGATCGGATGTGGCTGCTGCGTTTCTGCTTTTTATTTTTTGTTTATGATGCTTGGACGAGCATGGCAGTTTTTTTTGTTGTGTTTGGATGCGTTGCTGAAATCAATTTTCATTTGGGCACATGATGGATTATAATTACCATTTTTCGGTGTCTTGGATCGTACATTTTACGATGTTTTTACTTTCTTTTCACTTGGTTTTTCGTGGCAGACCCATAAAAAAAGTTTCCCGTTAACAATGGCTATTTCGATCGTATGTCGCGCATCATTAGGCATATTTGGCGAGCTCTTTTATTCCTGGCCGTGGCTAACTGCACAATATCATATAAGCCAAAATGTGAATGTGTATGTGCACGCGCGCCTGTGCCAACGATGCAATGAATGGGATGAAAATGACTGAATGAAAGATAAATATTGCTAAAAATGAATCTTCTCAATGGGCTTATTTGATTTCGTTTCTACTGGCTCATACCACACCTTCTTTTTTCCCTGTCTTGCCTTCAATTTCCACTAATTTAATGCCTGCACAAATATTGTACGATGCAGAATAAATACAATTAGAGAAGTGAACGACAATATTCGTATAAATGGGGAATGTATCAACGGGCAATGCGTTTGCTGATTGAAAAACGACAAAAGCGAAAATACATATCACTTGATTTATTATTTCACCTTTGGGTGTTTGCACAGGTAATCTACATACGAACCAGTGCAAAACGTCTACGCGCTCAGCATAGCCTGCGATTGAGTGTTGACATTCGGCGAGGCATCGACACAAGTTTCAGAGTCGTCGAAAACACTCACGTAACCAAAGAAAAAATACCGAAAAGTAGATGAATGAAAATGCGATTTCAAAGAGTGTTGCATAAATATTGAATGGGAAATTGTCATTTTTCGTATTGTTTGGCCGAAGTGAATGTGGCGTTCAGTGAATTTATTTGGCTTTAATTACAACGAACGGAAGAGCAACGGCGAAGAAAACGCATTTCAACACAGATAAAAACCATACGATAACAATTACGCGAAAACGCACACAGCTCAGATATGAAACGTATTTTTTTCGTGGATTATGCATTTCCATCCGGTGTGCTGATTACGATGCGTAGATTTCGAAAAAAAAATGGCTCATTGTTGTACTCGGTTACCCAGATTCATCTTCATTAGCATTGAAAGAAGCGCGAGAAAAAAAAAACGTATCACTCGAATTGAACATGGAAAAAGTCAGCCTTAGTCGAGCCAAAAAGATGAATGCCTCGAAATGAATTGCACGATTTCAATGCACGGCTCATGCAGAATGCGACTCAATCGATTCCAGTGCCAACGCCATAAAAAACCAAATCATTAATAATCGAAAATTCTTTTTCGACTTGCAGTTTGTAACAATGAAACCTACGCTCATATAATAAATCCCATTATCTTCGTACACTCAACCGCATTTTATCACAATTTCTGCTGTGGCAATGCGAATGAAAGGAGAGAAAAAAGAATGCACACGAAGTGAATGCTGTTTCGTTCATTCATAAATAATGTGCGCAAAAAAAGATTAACGAAAGTCGTCGTCGTCATCTTTGTAGTTGTCGTACGCAAGCGACGAGTGCCAGACCTCGGCTACACTTTGCATTATGCAATTCTTTCACTTTGGCTCTTGATTATTATCGTCGTGATCTTGGCAAAATATCCCAGCGAGCTCGTGCACTTGATGCGCTCTCAATGGGCCCACAGCACTTAACCAGACTAACAAATAGGCGATTCAATTTGTTCAATGCAATCGCCATAAAATGTCAAATGAAACGATGAATGAATTGGAGCTCAACGTAGCAATATCCAGAATATTTTCTTTCAATTATATATTTTCTCCACCTTAACAGCGGTGGAACAATGACGCTGAACACAAATGAAGTAGACCATTTTCTCTCATTTTATTGAAAACAATTTAGAATTTTCGATTTCATTATTATTATGCTTTGAATTCAAATTGTCTGGCTTGGGAGTGCCGTTCGATATTATTAAAATACCTTTCATCGAATAGAGATATTCAAATGATTTGCGTCGATTCTTCTCAAATGAAATATTAATTAGAAATAATTAAGCCATATTAAACTTGCCTTTGATTCGGTTTTATTTTGTTTTGCGTCGAAAACCTCACAAAACTTGCATTTCTTCTCGTTCGACGAGTTTGGTTTGGTTTAGCGCAGCTCGGCTCGTCGTTAACGAGAAAACTGAAGCTCGGAAAGAAGTTGTCTAAATTGATGCATGCACGCAGAGTACGTCGAAAGTGAGTGTGTGTGGGTGTCGTTAATACAAGCGGTGCAGCATGTTTTGTTCCTCTGTTGCTTTGAGTAAAATGAACAAAACATCAGAAGGGTCATGCATTCGATCGTTTTCAAGTAGTATTACCATGTGCAACGAATAAGTGTTTATGCCAAAAGAAATTAAATTCTTGGTTCGTAGCTACTGCAAGTTCAAAAGGTTTTTCGTTTCTATTTCATATTATATGGCGATTAAAACGACGTCAATAAAAGCTGGTGCTTTTGTTTCAACTGTAACTCAGGTTGGTCGCAGACTCTTTGATTTCTTTATTTTCGCTTTCTTTTTTTTTCTTTAATTTTCACGTGTAAAAAGAATATAAATTATAAAATATGTTTTTAATAATTGTGTGCCCACGATAGCAGTGAAAGGAGTGTAAGAGGTAAGGGGTTTCTCATTTGAATACAACACAATTGTGCAATTCAAGAGAGTTTGATAGATGATTTTCAATTTTATCGTGGACTTTTGTTTGATATTAATTTTCGAGTTCGTCATTAAACAGCCTGCATACATGCAAACGAATGGCGATTCATATTCCAAATCATATTTGTTTAGATCGGCGATAAATTCAGGGGAAAATTGTTTTCATATTTGTTTTCTTTTCTTTCCCCTAATATCGAATGCGCGATATTCACACCTAGGAAAAAAGGATTTGCGTATGAAATCGTTGAATGAAGAAATAAATAGCAAAAAAAGCGAAACAACATTAAAGAAACATTTGCATTTGGCACAGCGCACGCAACATTTCGATATGTTATCAATCATCGCGGGTTATTTCCTTCCTTTCCAAATGCCAAAACATAACGAACAAATCCGAGTGTGGTGCGTGAATAAAAATAATTCTAGGGTTGCATCACCTCAATAGAAAAACGGCATTTTTTGATTTATGACTCGCCGCCACTGAAATCGATTTGATTCGTGTGTTTTTATTTCAAAACGAAAAATTCAAATTTAATACGATATGGTTATTTTTGTGCATGTGCGTTAAGACGTCTCGTTTGTTGAAAATGGTTCAAAACCATATAATATTGCAATTGATGTTGATGAATGTGCCCCTTTCTACCAATACGAATGGCACACGATTTAATAAATAGTTCGTTCAAATGTGTTCTCTGAATTGTCGATTTAATCATAATGTATTGCACTTCAAACTTCCACCGCAACCGATTCATAATTCTGTTTATTTTCAGCTAAATGAATGAAATGTATGGAAAGGAGAGAGAGAGAGGGAGAGAGAGAGAGAGAGAGACATAGAACAGGTTCATTTATAATACAAAGTGCAAATTTTCAATTTCACCATGTAGCGATGACCTTAATCGATCTACACGAAGCTGACAAATGGTTGTGAATTTGTAAAACTTTATCCATAAAATTCGATGCGTTGCACATCTAGCATACGAATTGCGCCATCTGTTGGTCCCTAGTGTGTCATCAAGGTCAATACACGCGTTATAATTTTATAACCGATGTGAATGCATGACTTTTTATTGAGCAGGCGAGAGACAGAGAGAGAGCGAGAGAAGAGCGAGAAGAGCGAGAGCTTTGTTCATATTGGTTTAAATGGTCGGTTGATTTGATTCTGTTGCTTTATTAAGACTCATTTATATTTTTTTCGATTTTCTCACTCTGAATCAGCATGCGACTTGGTTTCGAATGCGCACACGGACATTGGGTTTCCGACAAAAATTGATCTCAATTTAATGAATATGTAAGAAGAGTGTGTGTAGCACATACAGCGAGAGAGAAGAGAATTATATTTTCAGCGTCAAATCGCGTCCGGTCTTGTGAAACGCAAATCATACATTTTCGAACAATAGCAGCTCGAGAACATAATTGAATTACGAATGTGATTGCGAACGAAACGACGAGAAGAACATGAAATAAAAATATGTATATATGAAATATCCGTCGAAAATATGGACGATATCAATTCTGTATGAAATTCAATTGAAAAGAAAGAATAAGTTCACGCCGAACAATGGCCGCATAAAAGAAACAAAATCAACTGAATGGACCGGAAATCAAATAAGATTTAAGCTACGAATGGAAAAATCCAACGATAAATGATAAAAAAACGAGCTATGTATTGTGGAGAGTGATATGTTCAATTGTATGAGGAAATGATTGACGCAGTCGATAACTACAGCCGACGAGAACTGAACAGAGAATCTTAAACGCAAGGCAACAAAGTTGAAATAAATCCAAAAATTGTAACGAGTTTTTGTGATTATTCCGCCGCCAAAAATGCCCTTGTTGATACATACGAATTGTGCTTATTTCTTTAAAAAAAACTGCGCGTTTCTGTGATGTATGTACCTCAATCTGTTAATGAGAAACGGGATATAATCAGTACTCAGGCGTGTGTTATGACACAGGCAAGTCGTTTGGACACGGAAAATCAGCGTATGATGTTCATGAACTGAAGGTGAAAGTAACGGATGAAATCAAATTTTCTGCTTAAAATCCGTTAAATTGCGTAAACAAAGCGACCATAAATTGGGCGGTAAGAGCAAGTGTCTAGAATATTACGTGCAACAAGAAACTTCACCAAACTAAAGAAGAAACGAGCACGTTGTTTACATTTGGCATGTGTATGTGGTTTTTCATTAGAGCATATGCTGTGTTGTTTTGGTGTTTTCGGGTGATTTTCTTCGGAGCATGTTGTTGCATTTGTGGGGCTCCCGATCCATATTCGGCTGAACAACTAACGCTTTATCGGTTTTTCACGTAGCCAATTTTCAAACGCAAAAGCACAAAGCGAGCGGCATAAGGTTCAACGAGGCAAAAAGAAATACACACACACATATACACACACAATACCAACATAATTTATTCATTTATGTAAAATACAAAAACGCAAGCGACAATAAAACAATAACGACAACAACAATAACAGTAGCAAAACATTGCCTTCAGAAAAATTGTTCGTAAGAAAAGCACCATATCGAGGCAATAGAATTGAATGCTATGGAAAAACTGATGATAAGAACCACGAAGTTGTTGACGACATTCACACTCAAACTCAAGCTCAGGCTCATACGCACTCAACGTCAACCACTTGAAAATATTAAACCACAATGACGACGACGACGACGACGACTATGTCTTTTTTTACTTTGGCTCTATGTTTTGGCTTTTTTCGCGTTGGAAAAACCGTATTGATGGTGAACACCGTATTCATGCAACCGATTCTTTTGTTCGATGACTCACACACGAGCTCTATTTCTCTCACTCTACGATTGTTGGTATCGAAGTTTGCAAATAAATGCCTTGTCTTGATGCTTAGAAATCTAAGGAGTTGGCATTGCGCTCGGTGCGTGAGTAATGATACCCGTTGTTTGCATGTGTGTGCACTAGAAAGGTAGATAAGTAGCTCCAGACCATATGGTGAGCGAGAGAAAGGGAAGGCAGAAGGAGATGGTGACAGTGGCTGTACCAACGCTATTGCCAATGAAACGGGGGAGTGTGTATTGAGTGTCACAATGCTTAGACGCGTTGTAATAATTATAAGCATGTCGTTACCGTTCAACGCTATCTCTCCTGCTACTTCTCGCAATATATACATATGTATATACCATTTATAATAACATATCGCGAATGCGCGCGCTTACTCGTTGCGTGTACCAAAAACCAAACTGAATAGATTCAGATTTGTATAATATATTGGCGGTTTGCGGATTTATTAAATTAAATTAGAAAAGTTATGATGTGCAGTTTGTTGGAAAACATGCTTCGTGAACGAGCGAACGAACCAACGAGTGAGTGTGTGCGAAAGAGAGCAACGAAATGTCGTCGACGTTGTCATCAACTTTCAACTCCATTGTGCGAATATGCACCTATTTTAGATTATAGATAGCTCATGAATGGAGGCGTTTGTAATCAGTGAAAAATGGGATAAAGGCGAGGATAACGTTCGCATTTTGCATCATTATGAGCGTATGTGCGCTCTCGCGTTTCAACATTATGATTATGTCGTTTTATTATGTAAAATTAACCGAAAAAGTTCAACCTCAATATCAATCTGTCGCTATTATTCGTATTCACCTGTTTCTGCGCCTTGACAAAATGTCGAATGGATGTTTGTTTAAGTTAGTCACTCTGTTTCTTATCTCTGCTCATCATAATTCAACTTCTCGCAAATAAAATACACACGATGTGCAGAATTTTTTTCGCAATAATGTACATAAAAATACGACGTGTGGCGGTATGATTAATTTCTATAGAAATTACGAAAAGGTGGTTGTAATTACCTGTAACAAAGAGAAAAAAAAAGTATTTATTAGTGAAGAATTCGAAAAAAATGTAAGAAAAATATTGGTTGTTTTTCGTTGAATCGAGGAAATGAGATGTTTGAAAAAGATCTTCAGGGCATTTAAATCATTTTTCCATTCGTTTAAGTCATATATTTAAATGAACATTGATGCCTGGCGCTTCTTAATAACAGCAGACAACTGCAATAAATTTCAACGTATTTTTCGTGCCTCTCCCGATTTTTGGGTGTTTGTCGCGTTTCCACGTTTAAAAAAACGGAAAATGTTGTTTACCTTTGAGTGAAAAGCGAAGATTTAAATTGGTATTTGTTTCGATTTCAGTTGTTGATTTCCCACAACAAGAGCAAATGAAATCAAGATGGGCAACGCACAGGCAAGACGAATGAATATTATTTCTAATAAGATGTTTCACAAGGAATATAAAAATGCGACGGAAAGTGTATGTGAGAGAGAGTGCACGGAGTCAGAGCCAGCCAAGTTCGATGTGCACGGCCACAGATGTGTCTGTGTATAAATTAATAACTGAAACGCGCTCGTTATATCGTGTTATAAATATAATACCTTATATCTATCCGTGTGTATTATTATGTTCGGTTGTTGTACGTTGCGCGAACTATGTGGAATGGAAAATGAAATGATACATGAACAAATCGCGTAGGCCATGACAAAGCATAGCAAAGCAAAGCAAAGCAAAGCAGCTAACTTAACAAGATCTCTCCGTGTATAATGTTATCTATTCAGAGACATATTTTCTTCATATTTATTTCATTCGCACGTCGGCCGCCTGTTATTACATTATTATCATTATCATCATTGGATTCGTTCGGCTCCTTCTTCGCTTTTTTCTCTATCTCTCTTTCGCCATTCTTTGATTCAAATTTGGCATGATTTTCGGTTGTGATGCTCATGAACTTTACTATTTTCGCTGTGAATGAGATTTTTGACTGGTGATTCGGGACGATGTATTTCATTTCCTTGTGTTTGCATTTTGCTCGCTTAATTAGATTCGGTTCGGAGACTAGCATCATTCATCATGACGACACAAAACATAGTGATCTCGTATGAATTTGCTTATGACTTGGCCGCATTGTGTGTGCAATGCCATCTAATTACGACCATTCGTTGCTGTTTGACTGTGTGTGTTTTTGGCAAATAATGTTGCGCGACATTTTGAGCGCAGATCAATTCAGCATCGGAATACGGTTTAAATGTGATCACGTTTTTCACGGGTTTACTTTTCATATCAAAATGATTTTTGTTTTGTTTTGCTTTTTATTCGGAAGGTTTTCGTGTTATTTTTTCCTTGTCTTCATTTTGAGTCATTGTTTATCTTATTTCGTGCCGTTTTTATTACGTTCTCAATGTGTTGTTAGGCAATTCAAATATTCCCGAACGTGAAATTCATGCATATGTGCTGCTGGCACTGGCTGCCTCGTTCGTTCGTTCATTTCGTTTATTTTTATTATTATTCTTGATACACAATATTTTTTTTCCTTTCTCGCATCTCTCCTTTCCTTCTTTTATTTCGGTTGCTGTGTGATTCGATAACGTATTTTATATTATTTCTATATCATCACGGCATCATGTGTTGTGTTGCGAAAGACGACTGAATGGTCCAATATCGATGTTAGAGGCGTTGCCAATAAAACGATAGTGCTCCGCCCAATAAAATGTTATTTTATATATTTTTTTTCGATTTGCCATCGTTCGAGTTATTCGTTTTATGGATAATTTTTTTGTGTTCATCGTTCGTTCATTATTTCTTTTTCGCTTCTTCTTTTCGCCAGTCGTCGTCTTCTTGTTGTTGTGCAGCACACCGAGAGCCGAGAGTGTGCTGTGTGTGCGGTACTGTGTAGAGGTGCCTCTTGCCGTAGGTATACAGATACGGCACAGCAGAAGCGGGAATAAAACACAGCTGCAGAAAGCAATATTGTACGTGAGCGAGCGAGTGAGTGAGTGAGTGAGCCAGCGATTTATGTGTATTGGTATGCAGTATATTGAAGTGGCGGCGGGGGAAAGATGGATCTAGTGATGGAGAAAACGAATGCTACTCATTGTATGTACCATCTCGACGTGTGAAGAAGAAAATTGGAAAATGTGAACGTTTTTATTTTCTGCTTTTGCTGCTGTTGGTGGTGTGCGGTGTGCGGTACGCGTTTACCATGGGAAAAAAGCGAGATCGACAAGCAAAAAAGAAGAATTGAATGGGAAAAAATGTTGCCGAACGCAGAAGGAATCGATGGTAAATCCCCTCTCGAAAAATTGTGAGTTTGTCGATTTTCAATAGTCGTTGCACACGACACTCGACGCTCGTTCGTCGTCGTGGCAGATTCTTCGGAGTTTGCTCAATAAAAATGGACAAAAGCAAACGATTCTCGCACCTTCCTTCAAATCATGTGATACCACCGCGTTTTTCCGGGATGCTTAGAGTTGTATGCGCGGCATGAGCAAACTACACGCGATTTGATGAATTGCACACTAAAAATAAAATCATCATAAAATTTTAAAAGTCCACATAATGAATGCATACTTATGGTTAAAAAGTTTTGCAATTCTCTGCATAAACTCTAGTTTTATGGTTTTTTCCAAGTTTTGGAGCGCTGCGTTTTTCGAATTTCGAGTCGACTTTGTCCGCATCAAGAAAAGTCGATGGGTCTGTCGAAAGGAGCGAATGACAGAAGGTGGAAAATGTGCAAAGAAATACATAAACGCAAGCGATTTCGTTTCGAAGCAATATATTCGATGGGAAAAGTGGTCGTTTCGCGCGCGCTCACACTCACATACAAGCCCCCCATCCGAAATCGAATCGAAATCGAGAGAAGAAAAAAAAATCCAATTGGAAAACTTGTATGAGGCAAACTCAGTCGTGTCATGTATCGAATGATACTCTCGCCTATGCACACAGTCACAGCGCGTAGAGCGCGCGCGCTCACACCACACAGCCACACACATTGCTCTCCGTGTGTATCGCTTTCGTTTCGTGTATGGGTAGAAAAGGGTTTGCTATACAAAGGATATCGTTATAGAGAGGTATATCGCATCGAATACATTGATCGCCTATATATTTTTTTGGTGAATCGTTATTGGTTATCGGCAACACAATCGAATCAAACCGTGTACGATACGCAACACACTCAGCAAGCACACAGTATCGAATCGAAGCTATGTATTGGAACGAGAGAATTGTCCTTTGCTATTGGTAAATTGGTTTTTTTCCCATCGGTTGATTGTGTGCTCTATTTTCGGATGCGCGTATGCCTTTTTCGAGTGCCTGCACGTACAGCGTAACATTTCGTGTGGCTTGGATTTCGATTCGGTGAATGCTTCCTGAACAATAAATCTATGTGCACCGCGCCAAACTTTTCAGAAGGTCGAGTTAAATTTGCGACCAACACTCGTATATGCCAATTGCAGAGTAAATAAATAAACACGCTCGTTCACACAGACCAACTTTGATTACATTCGTTCCAAACAATATGCGTGTTTTTTATTTTGGTGCTAGATCGAAAACTCGCTGGTCTTGCGTCTTTGCTGTGAACTTCGTTCGTTCTTTGGACAATTTATTCGCTCTCATCGTCCAAAAAAGCGATCAAGTAAATGGTATATTTGTTTGTATTATGCTTGCGATATGCTGAAAATTGCTATTCAATAGTTAAACACGGAGCAGCAACAAGAGCGGCACTAACTTCTAGTGCCGTATGTACTTCAACAAAAGCATAATCGCATTCAAGTTTTCGGTGCAACAATCCACTTCGCATATATTCGTAGCTGCAGATACTCTCTTTTTTTGGTTCTGCTCCTCGAACCTAGAACTTATGTACAGAGCAATGCAATATCCAATATCGAATGGGAATATGCAGAAAAATGAGCATGGAAAGGGAAGAAATAGCTGAGCTACGTGCGAAAAAGACAGGGCGACTAGTGGTGGTATGTGTGTATTTGTTTGCGAATGTGTGTGGTGCGCATGAAAGGTGTGAATTAAAATTGGCAGGTCATATGGATGCATGACAGCACATAACGTACGTACAACGACTTCAATATCGCACACGATTCCAATTCAGTACACATCGATTCGTCGAGCAACACAGACGCACGCTGGTGCACCATTCCCGCAAAGCATTCTCGAATTCATACGCTCTCAGAAAGTAATCAAAGAAACATGAAAATTCGAGAATGATTGAATATTTGGGAACACAAACAATGTGTTTGTTTTTCGATAGTAATTGTTTTTTCAGAGAAACCACTTGACATGAAATTTTCAATAAATAAATTAGAACCTTTTTCAAGCGCTGCATTTTAATGTTGCTTTCGCTTGTTGTTCGTTCAAGTGTTTGATTGACGAACCGAGATGAAAAAAACAGAATCTCAAACACGCTCACCGAAAATGTTTAATTTTGTTTTAAATACTCTTGAAAGTTCATTTACATTTCGACATGAAAAGCAATGGAAAAACAAGATGACTTTTTGATTTTGTCTCGAATGAGCAGACGAAGTAGCGACTGCATTTGAATGCTGTAAATATGGAAATCGGTCAAAACAAAAATGACCTTTGAAGAAATGTCTCTTGATTTGACGAGCCATCGCGCGCACCTAATTCTTTCAGCAGTGTTCAAGCAGCTATTTCAGAGCCGACAAAATATCTACTACGCCAACGGACAGTATAAATAGTGTGCTTCAATAGAGAATGCTACTTTAGTTCATTTGATTTTTTCCTGTTGTTTTTTTGATCGTGTTGTACGGTCATACGCAATAACATATCGTCAAGAAAGCAAAAGCAAAAGCAAAAGAAAGGAATGCTCCTTTGAATTCATTTGACTTCTTTATGTCTAACCCCGAAAAAGTTTTTTGTTTCACACACTGAAACTTATGTAGCTACACGCACTTCAGGCGGACTGTCATAATTTTTGAGCAAAGACCCAAATTACTCTCATTCTCTCTCTATAAACGAAAGCAAAACTCAACACTGCAAATGAATGCGAATATACGAATTCCGGGCAAAAACATAATAGTCGCATTTGCAAAACTAAGGAAAACAACACGAAAGATGCAAAACCGAAAGAGGAGCGTTCAGTTATTTTTGTTGCGTCTCTTTCGTTTACGTTGGCACAGTTCTTTGTTTTTAAACATTAGACTCGAGGTCCATTCAAATGATTTTCTCATTTAGTTAAAGAGTGAGCATTGATTTGGTTTCTGTCGTTGTGCCAAGCTGCAGCTGTGGATTGCTCACAAGTCTTAGCTGAAATGATAATGTGAACGCATAAGCAAAGTAATGTGTACAATGGTTTTGTCGAGACTAGTTCGTTGCCGTATTAATATTTGTAAGCATTTGCTGTCGTTCACACACAGAAACGTATGGATAAATAAAACGCCGGTCGCTGAGAGACACTGTCTGACAAAATAATTGCGGCTTACAATCTTTCTTTCTTTATTTTTGTCTTTTGCCGCCACGTGTTTTTTAGCTTCCTTGCATGTTTGGCCTTGTTTCAGTCACTGGAAAACCGCGGCGCGCCATTTTCATGGGGCTTGTATGGGAGCTGTGGGTTTTGGATAACGATTGAATGTCGCTGCCATTAAGTCAAATAGCATTAGAACACGCACATAATTTTATGAATAATTTATGCCGAACAATGGACGTTCAAATCACATCAAATTGATTAAGAAAAATTGGAAGATAGAGAAGGAAAGGAAAAAAAATGTTCAAATCTGCCACAAACAGTGTCATTTTGATGTGATTTGACACTAAATTTACTGCAATGTGAAAAGTTTGGTTCTTCCTGGAGCCAGGAGGAAAAACTTGAGCAATGAATGTTTAATGAATGCTAGAGTAGCAATTCAATTTTATAATGATGCTGTGAAATGCGTGAGAAAATATACTTGAATGGATTTCATTAACAATATCGATCGTAAGTGTTTCCATTTCAAACAAAAGTCGCTACAGTTTCAAACAGCTTCAGCAATGTTCAACGAAAATTCGATACTATCAAAACATATGCATTTCATTTGGAGTCAATAAAAATTTTTCTTTTTTTTCGTCATCATCGTCGTTGTTGGCGTGTCAAATGATTCATAAATAAAATTGTGGATTTCTTCATACGAGAGCAATTTTATACAATTCTTTGATCGTTGCATCTGCGCACCACAGCGATTCTCAAACTGTCGAAATTAATGAAAATATAACCGAACCGCTTGATGATTTTCTCATCATATTATGGAAATTACAGAACAAAAAATTGATTGAATAGCTAAATTTATTGAAAACATATGCCCGCGCATGGTTTGTGTTAAGGCTGTACGCGATGTTTCTTTTGTTGCTTTGTGCCGTCATTCGTCTCTGTCTGTTGGGATCTGATCTCATTTTTTTCCTTCGTTCTCGAGACTATCACAGCCAAAGAAATGTGAAAAAAGATTCTAATCCCTTTTTGCCGTTGCGTAACGAGATAGCTGTGCTGCTTTCTAGTCAAAACACGCGAGAGACAGTTGGTGGATAGAAATTCATTGCATCTTTTTCTGTCTATCGTTTTTTTTTCGTTGTTTCGAAAAGAAAACAAAATTTATATCCAATTTCATGTCATGCATTGAAATGAGAAGAAGAAAGAGTTTTTTTTCGCTTTTAATCCAAATAAATTGAATAATTTCCGAAAAGGATAATTTGGCTGAGTACATTTTTGCTCTAAATATAAAATAGCTGGGTTTTTTTTCCCTATATACAAATATACATATACATAGTATGTGGTGCGCGGAACCGAGAAAAAAAATGGACCGAATTTCGACTAACGACGCCAATTCATTGTGTCGAATGATTATCATTGCGCAGCTCAATAATAAAGACCACCTTATCTCCATTTTCTGGTATTCGATTGAACACCCAGAAATGTCGAATGAGAAGAAAATCGAATACAAAATCTCGATGGTTCAGCCAACCGAATTGACTATAAATTTTCTTATGTGTGGCTGGTTAGTGTGTGTGCGCGCGCTATCGTATATGTGCGCCTTGGTTCGTTCGTACATAAATTCGATTTGGAGCTCGGTCTCCGCTTAACACACACGGAACGTCTATATGGTGGAGCTTTTTCAACTCAATATCCATATACCGATCACATAAATAGCCGAACACTTTGGCAGTCTCCGAATATTTCGGGTGGCGGAGTGTTGTGCTCTCAGCTCGAAGCTGAAAGCGTTCGTTCGTTCGTTCGTTCTTGGGCACAGCCAATGTACATAATATACGATATTTATTTTATTTTCCAATTTATTTTCTCCATCCATATCGATCTGTTCAACTCAATACGTGCCACATAAACCAGCCATACATACTGAAATCCGTTCGCTGCTGCTGCTGCTGCTCCATCCACTCCGCGCGCGCTCCATTCTACATTTTCCATGTATAAAATATTTATACTTGTTCACATAGAGCCCGGCCATCGAGTTTGGCATTCCGGACCGAAATGTACAGTACCTTTCCAATGCGGTGGATACTTCAAATATCATTATGATTATTGAGAGAGAGAGAGAGAGAGAGAGAGAGAGCAGCAACAGCAGCAGAAAGAAAAAAATGGAAAACTGCACACCAACGTCAAAAAATATTTTCGCTGGCAACCAGAACCAAGGTATCGCTCGACACGAGACGATGAATTGTGCGATTTTTCTTTTTTCCACTCATACAGACAGAAAAATCGACCAGCGTCACAACTATTGCCGTTGCTGACGTTGCTGCTGTCTCCGTTTGAAGGGAACTTTTTTTCCTTGCCGCTGATAAAAAGAAAACCGAAAGAAACGAAGCAATAACAACAACAGCAACCGTTCGTACGGAAGACGCAAAGAAAAAAAATATAGTGGAAAAATCATTGAGGGTGGAGCCATATATAGTGTGTCTTCTGTTATCAGAAACCTCGAATCGTTCGACACAAAAATTTATATAAAATACATATAAACCGATTCCATTCATTCACTTCTACTGATTCTTTGTGTCTTCCTCTCGCCTCCTTCTCATGGTCGTCGCTTCGACTCGCTGGGATATACTCGCAATACGTTCCTTTTTCCAGGCTTCTGCATGTGGAATCGTACACATGGATACACATTTTATGAATTGCATACATTTATCTTTTTTGGTTGTGTTGCGAATGCTTCGGCACGGAGCATAACATCTATAAACAAATCATAAAAATACATATTGAGCGGAAAAGGAACGAACGAACGAAGACGACGACGACGACGACTACGAACGACGATGGCGAAGAGAGAGAAAAAAATTGGTGGAAATAAAATATATCTCAAAAGTGCAAAGAAAAAATTGGCAAGAAACGTGCTATACATTAGTGTGTATGGTATCGACCGAATACCGAATGCCGAGCGCACAATTTATGTGGAGAAATTTTTGATTACGCTTCGAAATGTGTGCACTGTGCTCAGAATATACAACAACACCAAAAATGGAAAAAAACCGAATCAAATGAAAAAGGCGAACGGAAATATTCAACATCACCAGAGAGAGAGAGACAAAGATGGCGAAAAAATTGGTGTGGAGCATATACCTTGCTCTAGTATTCGTTCATTTTTTTTTGAAAAGAAGAATGCGAAAAAAAGTGAAGATTGCCAACGCCAACAGCCAGAGCAATGACAGCAAGTGAACATCAAAACAGCAGAAAGCGAAGTATCTATGTACTCTCATGTTCACCGTTCACACACATAGCGGATCCAAATCCGAATGCAATGCTCTTAGCTTTTGGCTCTTTTTTATTTTTATTTCGCCTGTTTTATTGTTCATTTCAAATGTATTCCACTTTTTGAGCCAAACTCGATGCACCAATACTCGTCGTCACTCGCACGAATGGCATACAGATGAGCTTCGTTTCGTTTCACAATATCACAATCCTAGACGTAAATATTTGATTTAAGTTTTATATCAAACATTTTTCTATACGGTGCTTTTTGTGCTTTATTTTTGTTCTATTTCAAGTTTCAAGCAATCCCTTTCGTCATCCATTCCATTCGTTTGGCTGCTGTTGCTGTTGTTGTTACAATCTTTTTTTATATGCAGAATTTCACTCAATTTTGTTTTATATCATATCAATTTGGTTATTTTTATTTTAGTCATGTTGTTGTTGTTGCTGCTGCTGTTGCTGTGCGGGCCGTCAAGCTTCTTCATTTCCCGACATTTTTTAATTCGATGTTTTGTGATGCGATGACTATGTATTCGCAATTCGTAATTGTCTATACAAGTTTGCATGTGCGATTCGTATCAGAGACGAAGGAAAATGGCGAAAACAGAATGAAAATCTGATTTGATACAATTTTATGGAATAGCACAGAAAAAGAACAGCACAGATGGGGTTTTCGGATATATTTTTTCCCTCGCTTATCTGATGACGAAGATTTTGATTCTCTTTGCATTAGTTTCAGTTGCTTCGTTTACTCTACTCCCCCCAACTTTGTCCGATTCTCATCTTGTCGCTTTTTGATATGAATATGTATGTTTGCAAACCGAATGATTTTACGAGCTCTGACTTACAGATACATTCATTCAGCAGAGTATATTCTGTAGTGTGAGCATGTACCAAGAATCGTCACATCTCGAGGATGGACAGGGACACACCAAACGATGGCGACATTTCGAAGAGTGGTGATTTGGTGTCCGCCTCCATTCGAAAAGCCAATTCTCATCCATAAGCAGTTTTCAATGGTCAAAGCAATAAATTGAGATGGAAAATGGTGAACTGAATATGCAGTAGTGTGTTCGTTCACAGCAAACGGGTATGAAATGCGACTGGATCGGAAACGGACACGAAGAAAAAATAGCTAAGCAAATGGCAAATGCTACACATTGCAAAATCGGACATAATTGAATTTAATGTTGTAAAGTGATTTTGCTCTGGTAAATGCCTAATACACACGCCACAGAGGAGAAAAAATACAGCGTACATGAGCAAGCGAATGCTAAAAAGAATGACAGAGCAAATATCTCTCTGTGTTTGTGAATCAAAGTTGAAGGATGACAAAGAATCGTCGCATTGGAGTATATACAACATTCAAGTCATGAATTTCGACTGTCATTTACAACTTTATTTGATATTCTCTATGAAATAAGATGAAAATAGAAGAATTGTGTCTCGCGCACGATGTCGACTAAATGGAAAAGTTTTTAATAAAATTTGCCATACCGCTGAAAAACGTTGCCATTTCCCATCAAAGCGCCATCACCATTGCCACTGGTTGTAAGACAGAGAGATATGGAAACGCATCATGAGTATAGCACTCAATCGCATTTCGTCCTACCCAGATTGGATGTGAGCACAAAATTTGCACGCTTTATAAACTTATTGTCAATTTTCTACTGGAAAAGCAGAAAAAGCATCGCTAAATTAAAGAAGGTGAACACTGAACACACTGCGACTGCATTTAAACTAATCAAATATCTTTGCGCACAATTCTGATGTGAAATTTCATAGCGCATTCTCCATTTAAAGAAAAAATGCCAGCATCGGCATTGGGGTGTTCCCCCTCCCCCTTGCTCGCTCAATAGTCATAGCATTGTTGCTGACGATTCGAAGGTAATTCATCAAGAACTAATATCGTGAAATCAACCATTGCACTTATTGTGCACTCAAACGCAATTTACAATCGCAAGCATTCTACCATAAAATGCGCGACATGCGTTTGCACTTTCTATTCGATCTGTGTGAGAAGATAACAACGCACACTTTTTCTTCTTCTTTCAGTGCCAACCTTAAATTGAGTTTTCAAATCGAATCACACAATTTTACAACATCTCCGAGCTACAACCACTTTTATTCAAACGTTGTACTTTTTGCAGCGCGAAGACAATGCGTTTTGCATTGACACTTACTCAGCCGAAAGGTGAATCGGAATTCAACATGTGCATTAGCAGAGGCAACAGTAACATCAACACAAATTGGAAAGTGTCTCTGAAAATGTAATTTAGTTGTATTCGATTCACTTAGCAATGAAATGGAAACGATATGGCGCACAGCGCAATAAACTGAACGAAATGAAATCGCTCATTTCATGATTCATCAAATAATAAAAACGTCAGATCAGCTGGTGCAATCAGTGAAGGTAATTTCAGTATCAAGATTGTGCCGCAAAAACTATTTTGTATATGTATGTATATTGTTGTATGAAACTTTCAGATTTATATGGGTCATTCAACTCTTGTTGTATGTGTGCGGCGGCTTTCAGTCAGTGAGATGAAATGAGCCTGAAGCGGCATCTGTTACAATAATAATCACCATTTTGTATCGAAGTTTATAAATGAACAGTATTCAACTGGACCGCACCGAATCTGAATGCTAATTCTTGAGTGTCGTTGCTGTTTGGTCTCTTTTTTTCATAATCAACCGGCACAAGTTGCAGATGACGTAACATCCGCAGTAAACTAAAAACGACTAAGTGAAAATTTTGCCGTCAAAACAACACTAAACTCGAGTACAAATGAGTTGCAATTTGAGCAAAACTTTTCACTTGCACGAAATCGGTGTCGATTTTCTCGGAGCATAATTACTATAAAACGTACGAATGTACGAATTCCCAGTGTCATAGCCCGAACAAAAACTGCATCTCCAGACACATTCATTGAGTCTCTGTCTGTGGTAATAATTGTGCGCATTTTGAAATTAGTGAAACCCATAACGACTTGTCCGTAGACATTTTAATTCCGTGCTGCACATACACACACAACCATCGCTACAAAATTTAGTTTTGAAAGTAGTTTTATCATTGCTCGGCAGTGGTGATGTGAGATGCTATCATGTTCACTCTCACCGTGTCGTTGCAGATCTGGCGAGCTCAGCCCGGACGGCGATACTTGTTGTTCCGAGTCAACAAATAGTTTTTCACTCGCTCATTAATGCAATGAATCATATTTGCGACGAATCGAACGAACAATATGGCAAGACTGTGAGCCACCACCACGATAGTGGCAAGCATCATGGAAGCACAAGAAGACGGCTACACAATGCGCGTTGCATTTACAATTTCAACTGTTTTTATGTAATGCACAAAACATTAAATAGTCGTTGATGGCTTTATTTACCCACTTAAGCATATGCTCGTTTGTCTGGTGCATGACAAGAGCCGGAGAGTGTTTTTCTTGCATTTGACGAAAATCAACCAGATTCCATTGAATGAATATTTACATGCCGGTGTGTTCTGCCTAAGCTTGTTATTTTTTGTTCTTCCTTGGCACCGTTGTGACGTGTTTGTGCGGTTGTTGCATTTACCGAATGCCATGATTTTCCAAGCAACGAAACTATTTTCATTATCATCTTTTTTTTTCTTACTGTTTCGTTAAGATGGAACACACGCACATTTACATAAACAAAATTTTGTGGCCCAGACTTCAATCGCAGACACAATGCTCTACTCTCAATGCGCTCAGAAACATTCTAGATTCTCGTGTGTTGCTTTCTTGTATGTGTCGCTGTTGTGTTGTTCTCAACTCTCTCACTTGCCGACCGGTATATGTAAAACGGTTACAACGAAAGTGAAGTTTTTATTTTAATGGCATATACAATTTGTATTTATACACATTCTATACGTTTACGAGGATAGTTCTCTCGTAACGTGTGTTCCAATTGTTGTTTCTCGCCGCTTGTGTCTGCCTTTCACTCTTACACATACTGCGTCTGTGTGTGTTTGTCAGTTTACTACTCACTACTCATGAATTTTATGTAGAATTTTATGATGTTTAGTGAAAAGACTGAGATTATTTTAATTATTGTCAGTAAGAAGTTTTACAACTCTCGTCACCGTACCAACAGAATCAGTGCCGTTTTCGTTGGTGTTCTCTTTTGTTATTTAGTTTGTGTGTATGTTGCGTCAACTATGTCACGGTCTCAGTGACTTACATTATCGTTTCGGCAAACATTTCTCTCTCTCTCTCTCTCTCTCTCCAATGATCGATTGCTCTAATTAAATTTCATCTAAACATCATACCAAATCTTAATCGATAAAAATGCCAAATAATTACGAAAACCAGCCGCTATTTGTCAATAGATGAAGTCGGTGTGTGTGCCATCACACAATAAAATTGATTGCAATGATATCACGTAATTTTCTGCACTTCGTTATCGATAGCATTAATTTGCTGTGCACGTTTCGTGAGCTGAACAATAGCGCCAAAAGGTACAGTCGTTCCCTCATTTAGTTCGAGGCATGTAACCAATCAGATGTCATCATTCATTATTCTTTTCATATTTCCCACAGCAAAAATTTGTTAAATTAAAAGTACGAGTTCTTCCTATCGTATTGCTGTCAATGCGAGAGACAACATTATTATTTCCTCGCTCCTTTTTGCCTCCCTCCACCCAATTTATGGTCCGTTCGCCATGTGCCATTCCTCAACAATCATAAATCATCTTATCGCACATTTTCGAAAAGAAAAAAAAAATGGAGCAAAGAATAAATAAAAACAACAATATTTTGATAGATTACAATTGTTTGCACCGAATTCGTGCTATTCATCGCATCTTTGTGTCTTTACCAGCAGGAGTGCACATACATATTCCACCACGCAAATGGCATTAACAGCCGAACATTCGAAGAAAGCAAAAAATAATCATGAAATAAAAAGTTGTTAATTATCTCTCGAAAGAATAAGACAAAAGTGGTCTTCATCATCTCGATGAAACTTGAACAACCCTTTTTTGACGGCATCGCCAAAAACATCACGAAAACAATAGTCATCGCGACAAGGGGAAGAATGAATCGTAAATATCAGGGCGCTATTTATGACATCGAAAAATGAGAGGGGAAAATCGCCGAAGTTTGTGTGCGATGATAGGAAACGAACGTAGAAAAATCCACGAATTTCCATTTAATTGATTTTTTTTCTCAACGAGATCACACCAAATAATGAGGAAGGAAAACAGAAGAAAAAAACGTCTCGAACGGGTTGGTATTGAGTCTTTGAATTTACAATGGAAGAAGATGTTTAATTTATTGTTTTTAAATACAATTGAAACGAATCAGAAGAAGGCATCGAGAAAAATAACTCTTGCACTTGAATATACGATTTAATCAAGGGCGAACGGCGAAAAAAAAGTTCCCCATACCAAAGTTGAAAAGTAATAAAGTCTCACATCGACACGGTCCCATGCAAAAAAAAATAGTGGTGAATTCTCAATTTGAAAAAACTGTTCTCTTGAATTGAAACCCGCACATTTCTCAATCGAATTTTGCCCAGCAAAAAAAAAACGAGAGAAATGAGAAACGAAGAGGGATTGTTTTCCTGTGTTGCATAATTGCAAACGACGAACAAGAAAGTTGTATCAAATCAACACACAAACATCAACAATAAGCAATTATTTTATAGCCAAAAGACTAACAGTTCCGATGAGATGAACAAAAGAAAAAAATGAAAAGTATTCAATTGTCTGATGAATGGAATCAACCAAGAATGAAAGAGAGCAAGGGAGAGAGAGAACATTTGCAATGGGATTGGGTTTAAGTTCAACAAAAGTAAAAGTGGAAATAACGCCAACTTAAAAGGAACAAACTCGCAAACTATGGCTATTCTCGTGAACACGCGTGCATTCGCATTGCTGATGCATAGCTGACCTTCTTGTGAATTCAGTTCAATGTGAAAGATAAAGACGCATCAAGCGAAGGGTGGCAAGAGCCACTTGTATTCAAGACCTTAAGTTTTGCGTGCGACTCGGTTACACTTGATTCCATCCGCTTCCATGCAACAATTTTCAATCGGCAAGGAGCCCGAAAGTGGATGCCCACGGTGTTTTTATTGTTGTTATTGTTGCAGGCTGATGAATTACGAATTATAATCTTCTTTGGAAAACTAAATGTGAAACAATTTTCGGATTTGAATTCGTTTAGGGGGCGTCCAGTTCCAATATCATCAGTTGACTATTGTGTTTGTGTTGTCGTCTTAAATAGATTGTAAATTAACTCAAGTTGTGAGTAAGTCTGTGCAATTCGCAGCATGAATAATGGCCTTATGCACACGTACTTTGGAATATTATTTTCAGTTCGTTTTTTTCTGCTTGGGTTTGTCTTGTGTCGAGCACAGCAGCGCTGCTCCGTTCGACCGAGATACATTCTATCGATGAAAAAGTGTGCATGGATTGAAATTTATGATCGAAGAAAATTTTTGGTATGCAATGCATTGTCTGGCTGTGAGAATATTGAATGTGTGTTTGGCATTCACACATTCGACGAGTTCACAGACTTGGTGAAGCGAATCCCAATTGATAAACTATGGCTCTCAATGTATGCATAAGTGAGTGTGCAAAGTTTACGCATCCCCAGAAGACATTGTCGAGCAATTTATTATTTAAAGACGTCGAGGTGAAGAAATTTTGCATGAGTTGAACGTGTATCTAAGCATTTGTTAAAGGATTTGAACAACTTGTTCTGGTGTGAGGCCACTTTTTTCGATGCTACTGCTGCTTCGGTTCCTCTAAATCTTCATCTTACAGCTTTGAAATACCGAAGAAGTGGTGAAGAGGAGTAGTGGTGGATGCTGTGGGAAGTGTTTGTGAAATCATATTGAACAAACATCTAACACCAAAAATGTGCAAAAGGGTAAAAACGGTTTTATGTGAGCAATAAGAAGGGTCATGCCATGACTTAGTTAGTTGAACTTGTTTTATGCGCATAGTTTCAATAACCACATCATAATTATTTGTATTCATGGCCTCTGTGGAGATCTATCGTTTGTGTGGCTGTAAGAAAGATTTCTTCGGCTGTTTGACGGTGGTGTGGGTGCACGCGTGTGTTAGATATACACATATAAATAAGGGCGCATACAAAAAAGATTCGATAGGCTTAGGAGACATTTATGTATGCTGTGTGATGGAATCGAGACGATTTCTCGAGGCCCAGTGTCAGAGTGTGAGGAGATATTTGTTTAATGTTTGGTAGCTGTTACCGCAGTGGCCTGTGTGTGAATCAAGACCAAATACAATTTCGAACCCCAAGAAAAACACTCATCAATAACCTTTAAATAAACTTAATTTCAGTTACAAAATGGTATTTGCATATAACGACGGTATGCCCGAAGAGTTTTGGATGCCGAACCGGTCCCCCGAATTGAAAGAAAGACAAGAAATGACACGAGATGCTCATTTCTTGGATGTTGAAATGGTTCGGTCGATAGGTCGATGTTTGATTCGTTGCCATTGTAATCCTCATTAAACAAGATAATAGATGAAGAAAAAGAGGTTACGTCCATGGTTAATTAAATCACGCTCATGCCTCGGAAGCACACCAATACACCGACGTACGTCGTTCGGATCGCTCATCGCTTAAATTCCTTCTTGGCTCTTCTTTGCGAATGATATCGTTGACCATTTCGCCAAGCTCTAATGCACACATTGATTGGCTTTACATTGTGTTTGGAAGTGATTCAAAGTGTGATGAAAGTCATACGGTCGATGGGTCCGGTCCACTGTGGATTGGTGCGGTGGCCGCACTGTGGAATTCGGTTATTTTGATTTTGGATAAATAATTGGTTTTTGAATATATTTGCGGAGCTGTCCGCTGTGTGCTGGGGATCAAAGTGATTTGAGCTATTTGGATTTGTTATTCGGTCGAGTTAATTTTTGTGCATGTTTATCTTTCGTTGGTTACAACTGTTATCTGTTGATTATTGCTATCTGTTTTATCTGTATTAATTTCTTAATTATTTTTCGGGTCACTCAGATCAACAGACCTACCGTAGCATTTGATAGGAGAACGACAATGAATCTTCTGAGAGTGAAATTCGACAGTGAGCTCCCGTATGCTTCAGAGCTCTGGGAATCGGGTATGAATTTACTCAATCGCACTAATTTATCAGAGAGAATATTTTGAGTAATTTAATCGGATTTCGTTGCTCGTAATGGATTTATGTGTTTCGATGCAATATTGATGCCCGTTCGGATTTGGACTGGATTGGTGTTCACCTTTGTATGCTCACGCAAAAAATTGATCGTCATTTTTCTTCCAAATCGACTTTATTACGCCCTTCGAATTTATTTATCGCATATTATGGAAAAATATTCATACTAATTTAGTTATTAACGCTGGATAAAAGCAATATCAAACGGAGTACAAGACAGAGGAGAAAAAATAATACAAAAGGAATGGACAAATACGTAATTTCGGTCGCTTTTTTGTTGTTATTGTTATTGTTATTGTTGGCCTCTGCTCCTTTTGTAATGAAGATGATTTAATGATTCCATCAATCACCAGTCAAACTTACCGAACGGAAAAATTATGATTATCCCTGCGAGTATAGACATGCACAAGGCAAACTATTGCCAAATAAACAGAGAATCCATACATCAACAGAAAAAACGAAGCGAGAGAAAAAAATAACACATCACTACCGAGAGAAATAAATAAAATTGAGTTTTGCAGCCCCGAAAAGGAAACACCGAAGAGACTCTCTCTCTCTCTCTTTCGTTACACAGACACACACGCACGGAAAAAGACACATGGACAATAAAAATGAATTGCAATATATCAGAATTTATCCGATTTAATACACTAATGCCCACCTTTTGAAATATGTATGTGCGTTTTATAAGAGCGTGAATTTGTGCTGCCTGCTTTTTTTCGGCGCTGATGATATGACTTTTTTCATTGCTAGTTTTCGTTTGTAAATGTATCTGAACGGTTTTTGGAATCGCAAACTTCGAGACCCACTTCAATCAACCATAGTACTCTCAGGTTAACAACAACAGAAGAAGCGACGGCGGCAGCAGCAAAAATCGATTTTCAAATAAATCACTTGCGTGCATTATATCAAACGAGCTTGGTGCAACGAAGAGATGAAATTTTTATAAGCATCGAATTAATCTATCGAGAATTAAATCATAACGCAGCCAAAACGAATAACAAAGACTCTCAACTTGTATTGAACTTATCAAGCCAATGTTGGTTTTTTATCCGAAGAGCATTTATTGAATGACACAAAATCAACTGAACCGTCCTATAATTGTTGGCTGAAGTGTTGAATTGTGCGGTAGCAAAATTGGGATTAAGGACAAGAGGGAATCCCTTCTGTTTTTACTTCGTTCATTCTTTGAACACACAATTGAATGGTAGACAATAGGCAATCGATTGGGTTTCGCGACATTTTTAAGTGCCTTATTATGTGATATCTTGACATTTGTCAAAACATTTTCGATATTTTTTTGTCGTCAAACTCGTGTTTTTTTTCATCGACGGCTTAAAGATCATTGATTCCGAGCATTTTTCATTCGTCTTTCAGTTAGATTAAAATACCAATTGTGCTTTTGTGCATTGGAATTTTCGCTTTGTTTGAATCGAAAGAGCCACAAATAAAGAAGACTTCGATCCACTCGACGCGCACAATGACATTTATCAATTGAATGGCATTAAATCGTTCGAAACGAGTAGAAATTGTGTCGCTAACGTTGATCCGTATCGGCCGCATCGAGAAATAATAATTTGGCGGTTTTTCGAATGATAAATTTTTGATAGCGGATGATGTTGGTCCTGCGATTGAAACACACAATACACATGCGGCACATACAAATGCAATAAATTATTATTATCGGAATCATTCATCAAGCGCATAAGCATAGCGAGAGGAGGGAGAAAGAGAGAGAGAACGAGTATGTGTGTGTGTGAGTGGTGATCAGCGCCGCCAGGATTATGTGTTTTCAATACTCTTTTGATTTTGGTATTCTGTTCAAATCCGACAAGCACTTACGGCCCATGTTCAGTGTGATTCACAATTCCAATTGCGTACGATTGTTGGGTGGCTGTTGTTGTTGTAAATGTTGGTTTTTTCCTCTCTTTGTTCTCTACTTAAGTGTCATCAAACATGAAGCAAATGCTGGAGTACACACATGCCAAATATAAGAGAAATATCCAGACAACGTACATTAATCTTATTTATAAGTTTTCTGTAACCAACTGAGTATCTCTCAGAGGCAAAGGAGGCTTTTATTACGTATTGGATGCGTGACATTGTCACTGCTATCACATTCAATAAAAATTTCGTTAGTTTTTGCTATTAATATATGATAATTTTGTGATGCGACGAGAAGATACACTTCGTTGCCAGAACTATTTTGGCGGCAAGCGAACACCAAGACCGAACCATTTTTATCAGAGTGCTGGTTTTTGTTGCGCGTAATCATAAATGAATATGATTTTTGTGTGTCATAAACACAATGTGCAACAAAATATATCAATGATTGGCCAATATAATTTATGTGTGTATAAAAGTGATGATTCCATCCGACGGCAAATTAGCCGTACAATTCTATATCATGTTTCGTTTGATTGTTCCACCCGAACACTATGCGCATATTTTATCTTAAATCTTTGATTTTGCCAGCAAGATGTTTGCAGCTTCTATGCTTGTGATAGAGAGCCATACTCATTTTCTCACATGCACAGACCAAAATTGTATGTTACAGTCGCAATTTGACTGGATGTTTGCCATTTTAAGTGGCTCTTGTCTGCCTAGTTCAACGCGGGCTGGGGTACACACATATTGATTGTGTGCACACAGCAAACCCACAATTGATATCAATTACGATATTGATACTTAACTGTGGAACATAAAAAAATGACATAAATTTCATAAAATGTGATTATATGATTATGATTGTTGTTGTTTTGTGTGCGGTGCTGTTGATTTGGTGCTGATTTTCTGATGATAAATAAACGAAATGGATTTTATGTGTGTGCGAGAGAGAGAAATACGCGGTTCTTCTGTACTGTACGGTACATGTTATAGTGTCGCACCGATGGATGCTTGTTGATTCAAACTGAATCAATCCGCCGCTATATAATAATCATTTATATTGATGATGACATGATGTCACATCCGGTGTTTTTTAATCAAATCATCATTGTATGCATCAACAGGCTACTGTGAGAGCGAGATGAGAAAGAAACATTCAACTGGCCGCATTCGAGCCATAGATTGGTCGCGCATTTTGTTCAATAGAAAATATAATTTGTTTGTCATCTGTTTAACATTTTTTCCACATCATATGCCGAAAACCTTTATGGACAATGAATTTCATTGAATCGTACTTACGATTCCCGCCGTTATTTTTTTATTTATTTATTTGTTAAATCTTGTTTCTTCTGTTTAACCTCGCTTGTCCTCGCTTCATCGCAACGACTGATGATCAAGACTTCAAAAAATTGATGCCACTACAGAAGCAGAAACTCACCTACAAAAGAAAGAATCAATTCGAAAACATTAGTTTGGTTTTTGTTCAGTTCATTTTTCATGTCTTACATTTATTTATTTTTGTGTGTGTGTGTGCATTTTCTACAGCCTATTCATTCGTCAAAGTTGTTTTGTTCGGGTATTTGATTTGATTTCGAGACTAGAATTAATTAGGTTTATGATTTATAAGAAATTTATATTTAATGCCATCCTCTTCGATGAAAGGGAATCGTGTTTGATGCGTGTTCTTTAGCATTTTTCACTCTTCTCTATCTGAAAAGGAGACGATATATGTATGTTTTTTTCTTCTTCGTTGTATACATCGATTTCAAGCAGATTCATACACACAAAATCGTTCATTCACTTCATTGTGTTCGATGGAACACAAAGACCGATAGCGTTTGGGCTGAATGAAAAGAGAGAATAAAGAGGAGGAGAGAGGCAAAAATCACTTAATACGTTTTCATTGAATTTTTGGAGCAGAGACAATTTAAGCATTATTATCAATAGTCGCAAGACATACAACTCCTCGATGAAAGCAACTCTTATACAACAAGCATCTAATCTGTGATGTGCTATTTCTCCGTACTAGAATTGCTGTCGCCGAAATGTGGTGGCTGGATACTGATTGTTGCGAGTTCGAAGGAACTCGAAAAATCCTCCAAACACATTTATTACCACATGTTGTCTTTCATATTGTTCGTTTGGATCACTTTTTTTCCCGTTTCGCTTCCATGCAATCAGGCGAGCAAGTATGTGTGCGTATGTGTTTGTCGTCGTTCCTTTAGTTTTCGTTCGGTTGTCGATTCTATTCTCATTTCGTGTACATCCATTTCACATAAAGATTTATTATTAACGTTAATGCTACTGGATGTGTCGTCATAAAGAAATATATTGAAAACGAAACAAGGGAAGATGAGCGTTATCGTAAAACCATGGCAATGACAATGTTTCGTCGAGTTTGGGTCGTTGCGGGCAAATGTGAAGGCGATAAACAAACGGGAAATGTGTACTGTGTACTGTATGGATGCGTGCGGTTTAAGTTTGATGAATCTTCGCGTTGGCATTCGATTCATGATGCATTCACGTTGCTTGTCCATTGATTGTAATGCATCCCGAAGTGTGTGTATGTGCGGTGATCGATTTTTGGCTATTTGTCAACGAGTCTAATGCATCCCGACTGCAAATCTTTGTCAAATGCAATTACGCTCAGCCAATCAGCAATAGGAGAGAGACGGAGAGGAAATGGCATTTTTTCCTAAATGATTTGATCTGGTTCATTAAATCTTGAATCGTAAACAAAACCAGTCTCCTTTTTCTTATATTGACATTTTTCCAATGAAATTCACCACGCAAAAGTAAACATTGTTTACTAAATACGTCACTTCAAATGTGCAAATTGTTTAGAAAGCACGAATCAAATTCATGAGATGAATCGAATTTCGAGCTGCTACGTTGGTGGCTGGAACAGCAGAAATAACAATTACAAACAACTAGGAAAATACAAGAGATTTGTCACCAACTGAGAGAGAGAGGGGGGAGAGAGAGTTTCACAAATCGAGTATTAAACCGTGAAAGACCCAATGACATAAAATCTCATGCTGAATTCGATCATATTAATTACGTAGTCGTCGGCTGTACGAGAATTGTCGTTTGAATATATTTTTGTTTAATTTTTCGATTCTCTTCGGCTTCTCGTGCACACGAAATTCTTAGGAAAAAGCACGTCTAATCAATATTTAAAGTCTTCGAACGTGGTTTTATGGTAATATAAATGAACGACCATAGAAAAAACATTGGAAAAATTATTTGATGTATCGAATATCAAGCATTTTTATAACTATGGATATAAAATAATGTTTCGATTTCTAATGAAAAAGGCCTCTAGATGAGTTTTCCATTGAATATAAATTATCAAATTACGAAACAAGATTTATGGTGCATCGCTTGCCACTCAGTATTGTTGTCTACATTGTGTTGCGAGCGAACTGCAATCAGACAAATGCAATGTTCATGTGCGCCATAGAATGAAATGACTCAATTAAAAATTATCAAAGAGATACGTAGCAGAAAGAAATCAATAAAAGTTTATATATTTTGTTGCAATCGAACAATCGTCGATGAGCTAAGCATATGCATGTTATTGCGCAGGCAGTGTAATCGAAACACCTGTATCTCTGTGATGGGCTCGTGCGTTAGCAACGAGACTGTCTGAGCATTTAATTGATACATAAGGGGGCCTAGATATGAATTAATAGTAACAGCTGTAACTATCGCAGCCTTTGTTCATTCTTGAAACGTCAAAATAAGACGAAATGAAAACATTGGGAAATGACCGTTTCTGTTTTTTCGTTACGTTTGGCGCGCTTGCTTGCACGCGTGCACGCTGCATACTCACACCGGATACCGATGGCCGATCGATTGTGTGTTAGTGGTTTAATGTCATTTTTTGTCTGTCTGTGTTAAGCTGAATTTGAAATATTTAATGGCACCAATCATTCGAGATTAACCATTTTTCAATTTGGCTCGAAAAAAAAATTATTCCGATTAATGTTCTCTCAGCACAAACACTCATGCTATTTTAAGTGATTGTATTTTATTGGCGCGCGGCTATCATTGATCGATGGTATGCTAATTGGCATCGAGCATGCGGTGTTGACCTCTTTATATGGACATTTTATTTACAAAATCATAATAAATCGATTTCTGTGAAACGATTAATCGTATGCACAAATCGGTCGCATATCCATTCCGAAGTGGTTCAGGTAAAGAGAAGTATCCTGTCGCAATAAAAAATCGAACAACGGCCGAAATGCGAGCACAGGAGACAGCAACAAACTATGTATAATAAATGAAGAAATAAACACGCATACGCGAGACGTGAAGTCCGGCTTGAGCCACAGCGAAAAAGTAAACGGAATTGATGCGATATTTGCGATTGGCATCGCATATAATGATCGCCTTCTGTTCGTTGTGTGTTTTAAATGTAATCACGCGATTTACGCGATAATAAAACGTACACATACGATAGTGAGCCGAACAATGTATGTATGTGGTTGGCTAGCGCACTAGGTACAAGGAAAGAAAGGACAGGAAACGAAACGATAGCTATTGCAAACTGACGAAAGCATTTCATTTGTTATGAATTCTCTGCACCTTATCGCAAAGTGATTTCTTGCATTCAAACCAAAGTGCGCTATTTGTTTCTTTCTTATTCATTGTTGTCGAAAAGAAAGGCGATAATCTGAAAATTTCGAAATCGAATAAATGTATAAAACGTTTCGTTCGCTTCCTTGACATTTGCGTGAATAATAAAATTTATCGGAATCGCCTGTATAGCTCCCTATTGCTGCTTTCTTTGCATTTTTCCTTTTCATTTCGATCGCAATAATGATATTTCAACAGGCCGCAATCATTAAAAAACACAAAGTCGAGACGAGAAACATTTTACGTTTGTGTTGGTCGAGAGCTATTTAAATAAAATAAAATACTAAATTTTTCCGAATCCCGATTTCATCAAATTAGCGAGCCAAATTTATTAAGCGCATTTTCTACTGGTTTTTTATTATATCTTTTATTCTAGATCGTTGGTATTTTTTTCACTCGCTCTTTTTGTTGCCGTTGAGAACCTAATCGTCTTGAGTCACACCAAAGAATTTTGTTGCCAATGTTTTTGCATTCTCTGTATTTTCGCTATAGTGTTTTTTGTTGCTTCATCCGTTGATAAAATGACATATTTATTGGTGTTCGGAGTCATTTATAATATTCTGCAGCAAAACAGCCCACCATAAACGAAGTCGGCACCGACACGACAAGACAATTAGAATTTTGATACGTATTCAATCATATTGAAATTGCAACGATGACGGTTACCTGTTCCCTATTTTTCTTTTATTCTCTCTCTCCCTCTCTCTCTCTCTTCGTTCTTTGCCCTGTCGTATATTTTAATTTTGCAAATTCCTCCGACATTTCTTGTTCGCTCGTTCCTTTTTTTCATTCCTACTCTCTCAACACGAGATGGGAAGGGTAACTGTTATTGTTAATTCGTTGCATTGCATGATGCACACGAAAAAAGGGCAATAATAATAATGCCAATGTATAAAATAGCAAGAAAATGACACATGAAACAATGGAGAAAACAAATAGATTGCAAAATAACGGCGAAAAAAGAATGTGAAACAGGTGAAAGACAAACAACGAAAACAAGACGCCGTTCAGAAATTACACAAAAATATTCAAATAGATTGCAGCGCAAGACAAAAAAACCAACAGCGAAGAAGAAAAAAAATGTTCATAGGGAAATGAAATGACTTGAACAGCCGAGGAATATGAAGCACGTAATAACAATGTTTTCGATAATGCCATCGGGTTTCATTATTTTAGTGGTTTTGTTTTTGAATGAAAACGAGCCTAATTTCAGGTCATTCACGAATGTTGGCTTCTTGCAGTAAACTGGCAAATTTCCATTCGATATCATACCATTCATTTGATGGTTCACATGCCACAAAGATTTATTACGAGTTTTATCCAATTGGATGCAACATTTCATTGCAGAGTCGGTGCGTGTGCGACTGAAGATTTGGATCAGGGAGCACTTCATGTATTTATTGGAAGATAGAAAATGGCTAAATTTGTTATTTCATCGTAAAAGAAGATCACATCGGAGTGAATCGAGATGGAAAACACCATTTATTCTCCATAAAACTGTCTTATTTTAAAATCAGTAAGGAAACTAAATTGGTTTTTATTGCCATGTTACATTGATGATATGCGATCGTTGTCACTTTTCTTTTACTGATTCACTCTATCGATGAATAGATTCAGCTCTATAGTTCCTACTGAGAAACTTCCGTTTCTTCTTCCAATCTTCTTATCCTGACGCTGTGAGTAGAATAAAGAACCTGACGTCATAATGCGTGACTTATTCCCGTTCGCGCATCAGGATTGCGTTCGTATCATGAATATATCTGCTTGAAATCAGCGGCCCAGCATTGCTAAACGGGAACAAAAGCAATAAAAATGCAATTTTCAATCGAAAGCGTCAACCGCACATTGAAATGTAATGGTCGAGACAAAATACGGAATATTTATGAGTATTTTTACTGCCATTAAAAGTCGTAGCGAAGAAAATAATCATAAAAATGGAGACGTTCGAGACTGGAAAAAGAAGTGAATATTATGCGTTTATTGGAAAACTCTCAACGCCCGAACCGAACGAACATTTGTACGCTGTGTGCTCGACGCAGTACAGCTGGGGGAAGCAAAGAGATTTTAAACATTCATTGTCGTCGTCGAACGCTTTATTCGTCGAATGGCCTTTATTTACATCTTTCAATTCTGTTTTCCTCTTTGTGAGCATCCAATTTTTTATCCATTTATTCTGTGTTATTAACAGCGTATTTGTGTTGCTTTGTGTCACAAGTATTTCACATCGATTCCGGGCGTTGGAGCACTCAACGGTTTGTCATGGCTTTAACACTTTTAAGATAGTTTATTTTTGTATTTCGATTGATTTCGATGGGAACCCACTACGGAGCATCAGCAAATGGGAATGAGCGAGAGAAAGAGAGCGCACTCATTTATTGTTTCTTGTCACCAAAATTACAGTTCGAGTGCTTGTGCTACCAAAAATAAACAAATTTCGACAATGTGTGGGCAAGAAAAACAAAAACAAAAAATGCGATTGTAAATCGATCGACAAGAGGTGTTTGTGATGATTGTGATTTTTCATCGTTTCTCGCTTCCAATATTCAAAAATATGTATGTCGACATATTTCGTGCGCTTGACGCTCGGTTTTTCTCTTCTTCTTCTTCTTCTTCTTCTTCTTCTTCTTCTTCTTCTTCTTCTTCTTCTGTTAGGCATTCGTTGCTGTTGTTATTATTTTTCACACCAGAAAATATATTGTGTGTCAATGTTAAACACTTAAATGCTTCCTCTGTCTGCCGGTTCTGATGTTGGTAAATCATCAATCGACCATTTATTTTATTTGAACACGAATCGCTTTTTCATCTCCCGAACGCTCTTGGATTCTCGAGTGTGTTTGGAACAAACACAAAAATTGACTTTTTTCTTCGATCTTCTTTCTTTTCGACATTCTCAATTCAATCTGTCATTTGTCGCTCGGTTTTTTGTTTCATCCGCCTGTCCTTAATGTAACACTTACACCGTCAATTCGATAGCAATTTGAAATTAACGGTTGACTCGAGCATTGTGTGTGACTTTTTCTCATTCTCTTGCTATTCAGATCAATTCGAATGGTTCGATCGGCCGAAATGAAACAGAGACAATTTGTGCGTGTCTCTTTCGTGTTGTATAAAAATTCTTTTTGTGTGGATTTCTGCTGTCATTACGTTTCGAATCCACGAACAGATCGAATTGTAATGGATCCACGAAAGGTTGAATGAAGATCGACACATCATTTGGCAGAATTCACGTCATTTCTTGTGGCCTCATTCATCAATGGCTGTTTATATTTGAAATTTATACATGCACCCGATATGGATTTGGATAAATGCCACGGTAACCATATTAAATTATTAATCGTCGATGCATTGGTAATATTCATATGCGTTGTTACCTCTTGTCTTGTTCGTCGAAACGACGGTTCATCTGGGTAGTGAAACAAATAAATCGACTAAAATGAAAAGACCAACGTCAATGTCGTAACGGCAGTCGCTCTGATCGCTTGCGTGGCTTTAGACTTTATGATATGCGTGCTGGATTATATAGATAGATGTCTATTTTTGACAATTTTCGTTTTATTTATTCGAATATCCAATCTATTCCAACCAAGTTGGCAGATCGAGCGCAACGCAAGAGAAGTGTTCAAAGAATTTTTTTTCGTCTTTATTTTTTTTATCTCTTTCGATTCGATTGATGATTTTTTGAAATGGTCGTCTGTTCGAACGATTTCATGTGTTTTTTTTTGTTTCCTTCATCAAAATCTAATTTTATATTGAGGTCTGACGCTCTTATTCGTTCTCTTTCTCTCTCTTTCTCTCTCTCTCTGTTTGTTGCCTTTTGATTCCCAAAAGTCGCTAAGTTCGATTGACATGTCGGCCCAATCGAATCTAAGTGGATTTAAATTTAAACGCTTTGTCGAATCACAAAGATTATTAGTCTTCCTGCTCCCGCACATAGCCGAATGCCTTGCGGCGTATACAAATCGCCTTGCACTTTTCAGTTGAAATGAAATCGATCTTCGATGTGTTGTTATACACATATTTTTTTTGTCGTTTTTCAACATAAAAACGGAACCCAATTTTCTCTTGTCTCTTGACAACATTATTTATTTGTTTTGTTCACACTCACACACGCAGCCTCAATCACGCTATTTTTAGTTTTAATTATTAATTCTGAGCGTAGTGACTGAAGCACATTAAAAGCAAAAATCAAATATAAAATTTGAATCGAAATAAAAAAAATCGTTCACGATTGAAACGCATTTTCGAAACGACGTCAAAGCACACAAATTCCAATTTCTTAATTTTATTTTCTGCTTTAATTTAATTTATGTGTATTCTTTTACATGTGTCGCGCTTCGATTCGTATTTTATGGCGATTTGAACTAAAAAAAATTCGGCACGCCGGAAAATGTTCAAACGCAAAGCAAACATAAACACAGCCCGATTGTTTATTAGCTCTGTCTTGGTATTTGCCTTTACTTAATATCGTACGTTATTCTTGCCCGTGGTCGAACATTTTTCTTGGCTTAAATCTGTTGTCGAAGCGTTTATTTTACGATAAATCAGCATTTTTCTGAGGATCATAAAATGTTTTTGGCTAACAAAGAAATTATATAAACACGAGAAAAATTGAAAATAGCCAAACGCCAGTGAAACGTGGATAAGATGAAAGTCATTTGAATGATAGTGACAAAACCAATTATAGTTTGCTGCGAATTAATCTGTGAACACACTGTTGATAAGGCGTTTTCACATGCCAAGAATCACTGTAAGCAAATTCGTGTGACGCGACTAATCGAATCGAATCACTCGGCGAAAGTCGATTAACAGCAGCCCAAGTGGAAGTATATCAATTGAATGACGAGTTCATTGACAGCATATCACTCGAAAATTTTCTCATGTTGCTGTGTTTTGTGCGTTACATATAAACGTACATACGATGCCCGTATCAATGCTCAATCATCATTTACCCATCAATAAATTCTAAATCGAACGTTGTAATATGATCCCACTCGAGCGGGAATTCAATACAGTCAGAAGTGAAGCATTCAAAAGGCACTAACGTTTTCCCATTTATCGAAATTAGCTGCTTTGTTCGGTGGTTTGATGCCGAATATACCGTAAAACCTATGTGAATCACCGATTCAGCTTCACAAATGAGCACACTTTTCGAACGATAGCAAAGCCCACTGATAAATCGTATCACGAAATGCACAAAAACACCAACACCACTGACAACATATGCGTTTAACGTGCTTGTTCTATCATGTAATTGCCATGTTCAATAGCTCAGTTAAATTGTTTTGAAGTTTATTAAATAATTATCCGTAAATTCCCTTAATAGAATTTCAATAGATATACAACAAGAGAGAGATGGAGAGAGAGAGAGAATAACCGTTTTTGGTAGATGCGTTCCCATGTATACGCACACACATCACACAGTTTAGCGCTTCCAATTCACTGAAGCCAAGTGCTTCATGAATTGACTGGCAATCTCGCAAATGATGATTCCAATTTATTTGTGTGCACATTTGAATCCATTTACTCCTTCACATCCATTTGAATACCTTCGACAGCATCAAACTGGATGCATTGCGCACATCATTCATTTGTCGTCTATTCAAATCGAAGCAATTGAGATTTTCAATGCACTATTGATTCCGAGTGAGATGAGAGAAAGACCATTGATATGTATTCATATTAATAATTGCTAAGATCGGATTTCATGTGCATTTGAAGTTCATCGATTCGGAATCAAACGCCGTCGCTTCTGCTCCAGAATTACGGTCAGATTGACATTTTGAACGAAACAAATGGAATTCAGTTTAATGAAAAACTAATCGTATTCAGTCGGTGGCACCGACTCGGTGCCACAATGTGAAATTGATTAATTTACAATAAAATATCATCGAATGGGCGGCCGACCGAGTGTCATTTCGAAATGCAATGTCACACATTGATAAAATTTAAACATCAAATCATAAACCGAATACCGTAAATGTTAAGTGTGAATGTGATAACGCAACGCAAACCGTGTATTCGATGAATTCAAAGGCATTCATCACAGCGTACACACATATGGACGATTTTCGAATATGGTTCGTACCGATTCAAAAGCAATAAAATTGATTGTAATATCGTTAATTCATTGTAATGTGGCCGTAAGACAATTTATTACGATTCGCCCATTTTTAATGTAGCCGAGTTTCGAGCGCGATGCGTTCGTTGTTTGTTTGAAAAAGTTTGCATTTTATGTGGTTTACGTGTTTGATTTTAAAGTGTTTATCAGGCATAAGTATACGAGGAAACGAAAACAATTTAGAATGTTTGTTGTTGTTGTTTTTCTCTCGCCCCTTCGTCAGTGCGACAAAATTAAATCAATGCAAAGCAATTTATCCAATGAATTCTTTTTTTCCAGTGTAGAGACGTGTAAATATGTCAAAAGGTGTGATTAATAAAGTAAAGAAAACGAAATGCGCAAAGCGAATGAAAAACCGAGGTTTTTATTGGATTTTATAAATAGCGATAAGAATTAATCGCTTGTTTTCGACTTTATTGACTATCGACAATTGTAATAACAGCAAACAATTAATAAAGATTAAATTTCCTTTTGTTCGGCATTGATTTTCGTTGCGTACTCTCTTTTGTTCTTTGTGTGATGTGTGTGTGTATGTGCGCGCGTTAGCCTGGAGGCGCACGAGATCAAAGTTGGAATTTTTCATATTTGTCGATTGTTATTGGATTTTATTGGAAATAAAACCAACTGATAAAAGACCAATAAATATAGAGTCTTCATCAACGATTTCTTCGAAATGGAACGCGCACGCGACGATAATTTGCCTCATTAAATATTCGAAAAAATATAAAACAAAAACCAGCGACACCAACCAATTCTGGCATCGCATGCACAGTTTACATATGATATATGAAACATTACTAATGGCTTTTTCATTCGAATCGGAAACTGAAAATGATACATCAATTAAAGTCAATCGAACACCATTCACGTCGAATTGAGCGAGTGAAGTGTCAAAAGCAACTAGTTCAACTATGATTCATTCGGTTTATTAGATTTACACTGACGGTGTGTGTGTGACTGGTATCAGCGCTGGTTTTTAGCGGGTACAGTTCAGTCTTTGTGCTAAGTGGCTGTGTGACACATACTCACTTGCGTTCGAGATGGAGAGAGAGTAAATTAGTGAGTGATGGAGCTGCGCTGCGAATGGCATTAACTAATTTATCGATAGCTGTGTGGACGAAGCATTGTATTCCTATTAGTTCCTTGCGGCTGAAGTGTCGCGCATTATCAATTGTAGGTCATTCATCAATTTCAATAGAATGAGAAGAAGTAAATTAGATTTTATTGCAAATCAACTGAAGAAGATGAAAACAGGCAGGCAAGCAAGCAAACAGTCAGCCGAACGACGATACTGACACTCACGCGCGCGTCACAAGAAATTAAGCTCGAAGCAATTAAATTACATCCGTTCGATGCGGCCACTGCCTTCTTATGCTCTTTTTTTTCTGCTGGAGTAGAACAAAAGCCATCATCCTAAATGCATAACGTGAGATTTTCTTCGGATTGAAGTCGAACACAAGCCACAACAATAATCATTGGGCATCAGTGCGGATTTTGTGATTTTGATCTTTTGAGAGATCTTTTCTGCGTCTTATTCAGTTAATCAATTTAATCCAATGTCGAGCTCAATTGGCTGGTTATTTTTTGCCATCGTGCAGCAGCTCTTGTTCAATTTCGATTGTCGTAATTCTTGATCAATTATAAAATAAAAGCGATTTGTACGGCAAACGAACGGCAAATGGAATGATATTTAGACAAAACGATACAGATGCACGCAATAATTAAATGTCTTCTCGGTTGGTTCGAGTTTGGACTGAATCAGTTTCATTTCTCGAGTGCAGGGGCATCAACAGTGTGACGCAACAACGGCAGCAGGGAACAGAACGATATAGAAATAGAGGTTTTAATTGAAGCGTTAGCTTGATGCCACACATCAGACCGTGCGTAATGTGTCATCTCGATGCTCGTCGTTACGTTAAATGGCGTGTTAAAATTCACTAGCTTCGATAGACATTTACTTTTGTTGTCAATTAAATAGACTTTTTAGTTTCTACTTCGTTTCATATCATCTCGCGTTTGGCTTATGCAATCTCCATGCATCGAGAGGGCATTGAAATATCCGTGTCTTCTTCAAAAAAATTTCCATTTAGCTATTTTTTTCGTTGTGAAGATTATTTCAAATGCGTAATAGAGATTCGATCCTATCGACTTGCTTCCGGACACTGTTCCAATATACTTTTAATCTTCGGCTTATTCAAAAACATAGACAACACCTGTGCAACGCTGTGCGAGCAATTTTTTAGGTGTGAGATGATAATCTTCTACGTTGATGGCACCAAAGAAAATCGGCTTATAGTTTTACTGGCGAATGAAAAATATGATTTTCCCTCATTTACCATTTATCTCCAAATGGAAATCTCGAAACATGAAAAATCGCATTTTGATCCAACATTTCGTCTTTCATTTCGCCAAATCGCCCTTCGATACCAAAACCATTCCAACACAAACAATCGACCGAATCCTAAACAACTATCTAATCGCCTTTGGAAATCGCTATTACACACAATTCCCTCTCAATTACATTTCGGCTCACCATTGAATACATTGGCTACATTTGTGTTTTCTCATTTTGATTGTCTTGAGTAGGTCTCTTACAGTTGTGAGCCACTGCCGTATTCGTGTTGTGTAGGGCAAATGAGCAACGTGTTTTTATGGGCTACGTTTTGGCGAGTGGTGAATGACCGACAGAGTGTGGGTGAGAATTTCTAACTTGTTCGACGATGGTGAGGTTAACTCAAACAACCACTTTTGATTGTTTACTCGAAGACACACTATTAGAAGGCCAGAGAGACGTTCGAATCAAAATGACCGTACGTCATGAACGAGGCAGTGAACAAGGGAGGGAAAGAAGACAGTAAACGTGTTCGGACGATTTCACTCATTGAATCTGCAGACATAAACATTGTGTAATAGATCCACCGAAAGAAATGTACGCTGCTATTATTTGTTGCAAAAACTGTTGCAATTGAACTCAAAACTATGGTCAATAGCGATTACATCGTTTGACCAGTATTTGCTATTCAATCGTTCCGTTGTTTATGTGGCTCTCTCTCTAATTCTTTTTTCTCCTTCCCGTTCATTTCCTCTTTTCGTATCGGCATTGATGCAATGGGGTTTTTCCTACAGATTTCGACAATGGACAAACGTTCGATTTGACCGTTTGCCATTGAAATGTGCGTTTTCCATCACCGCCGCCGTCACCGACGACGACCAAAGAAAGGAAGGAGCTTTTATGTGTGATGTGGAAAACGGACGGTCATCGCTTCAAATGCATGAGGGTTGCACGTTATGCAATCGCCTCAAATGAATAGCAATACAGTTTTCACAATATTACCCGACTCGAATAAAGTGTGTTTATTGATGTGGTGTGTTTGGATCGGCGAAAACAAGCTACTAGATTTGATGAAAGAGAGAGAAAGTGGCTCGTGCTGCTATTTCTTCATCGTCTTTTTTCTTCTATTATTATATTTGTTGCTCTGGCGTTGTTGCGTTCATTTTCGTAACACTATCATTACAAACGTGCTGTGTGGATTTGAGACGAAGCTAGGAAAGAATAGAAAAAGTGTATACACTGCAATCGAGTGGAACATGTGACACAATGTTGCGATTGTATTCAGTCGACAGTTAGCCAAAGCACACTGCACAATCGAGTTCAAACGATAATTTTGTGCGGAAATCTTGTCTATCTGTGGATGTGAGTTTGGTTTGGAATGGGCCAAAAAGCCGCCACGCATTGTGTGAACGTCGGCTTGTGTACACGGTTGGTTTTATTGAATACATGTGCTGATGCAATTAAGTGTAGACGACGTTTTTGTGTCGATCTGATGAATAAATGCGATGCGAACAACAGATAAACAAATAAAATTGATATAAGGGTATAACAGCCTTAAGTATTTAATACATATTACGGTTTATTGATATTCGCTTGCTTCCGCATAGGTTCAGGGTGTAGGACTCCACAGCTTTGAAAATGGGAGGATTTTCTGTTGTTGTTGTTCCTGTAAAATCGAATGTCAGGGAGAATACTGGTTCAGAAAAAAATGCACAATGCTCCACGCACACAGACAATGAACGGCGGAAAAAAAATCCGACAAGCAAAAGAGCAAACAAGAGAAAAAGTTTCCAAACAGATATTGTGGTTGATCAAATGAACCATGCTCCAAATGCTTTTGAACCAGCATTATTTCCCCCTGCTCGAATCGTCCACTCAAAACCGCTTTATATGTGGTAATTTTGTTCCAGTCAAACACATACACACAAACAAAAAATTGTTGATTTCACACAAAAGTTTATCCATTTGAAATTTTTCAGTGCGTGCTCTACTCACTTACTGAGCGTGTTTTGTTGGCAACGCCGTCGTCGTTCCTATTTTTATGTCGGAACATTTTTATTTGCCTTAATTTCACGTACAATTTAATCATGAGCATCAATTGATTCGATGAGATTGTTCTATCTGCCTCGACTAAATGTGCTCCATGAATGTTTATGTGCTGTGTTTTGTTTGACTTTTCATGTTGTTCAAGAGCGGGGCGAACAGGGAAATAAACCAGCCTGAAAAAATATCAAGCATATCATCAATTTTTCGGTTCAAATATTTGATATAAAACGTCAATTCGGTTCGAAATCGACGAGATTTGGGTTGGTACAATGTACCAATGGTACATTCCAACGGACGAGGTCGAATTAAAACGGTATACAGCAAAACATCAGCAACAATCAGTTAAAGTTTTGGGGCCGTGATTTTTTTTCATTTGTGGCCTACCTGGAGGTACACACGATACGTGTACCTCAGTTTCAGAGTTTCGGCTCGGTACAAGCACAAAGAATTAAACCAATAATTATAGATTTATATTTTGTTCAAATGAAATTAACCTAATCGACATTCACTCTGCAGAGCGCACGAACCGCAGCCAGTCGTCGATTTGAGCGATGAGCACATTAATACCGGTCAATAGTTTGATTGTTGCTGTCTTATTGTTAAAGTCCATTCAATCATCTAATTCTCTTCATTAAATGAATCGATTAAACATACCATAGACGATTGCTTTTTTCCCCTCGTTCGATCGTTGTTGTTTTTTTTCTCTTTGCTTTACTGTTGAAACTGAACGAAGCGAAAAAAAAGCAACAATTCATAATACTTCGAATTTATCGTTGAGATGTTTTATAAGAATAAGAAGCAGAGCGTTGAAGAAACATTGCGGCTAAGCACGTGCATTAATTTAATGATCATAAGGTGCCCACAAGATGAGCGCACTGCTCTTCGTCTAAACAATATGAAGGCACAAAGAACGATTTAATGAAAAAGCAAAACACAGAAAAACAGAAACATAAGCGTTGCGACGATTGACGACAACAACAACACTTCGTTTTCTCTAATCAGATGAAATAAGCGGCAAAATACCGAAAGAAGAAATCAATTGTTTGTGTTTCAATGTGAATTACCAATCGTTAATCGAAGATGAATGAAGAAGAAGCGACTACATAAAATGCGCAATGCATGCAGGAGGAGCAGAGACGTGAACACCGATAGAGCATGGTTAAAGAGGAGAAGAAGAAAAAATGGGTAAACGAATAGAGCTTGAACAAGATCTCGCGCTACGGATTATTACTCTTGAATTGTTCGGCTCATTTAGTGTGTGTGGCGCGCCGACACACAAAAAAAACAAGGCACTCACTCAGTTTCTAATTGAAATCCACTCGGAATAATCGAAACACAATAAAAACAATGCTTAATGATCGAAAATTGTTGTTTACAAATTCTAGCAAAACCGATGTATTATCGAAGCGCAAATGATTCCGTCGTTTACTTCTTGTTTCTCCCTCTCCTCCTCCTCCTCGCCATCGTTTTCTTAGTCACCCGTGTTCGCGGTGTAATTTGAAGAGAGCAAAGCGGCGCTTATTGTATTGTACTTGAATGTTGCTGCATTTTTTCTTCTCCCAGTTCCTTTGTGGCAAAGAATTTTAAGTGGATTTAATTATTTGTGTGTGCGTGAGTGAGTGACGAACGCGTAAGCGATGCGGATGACAAAACGAGCGCCGATACTTATAGTGAGGGTGAATTGATATGGAACATGATTTTTGATGCGAAGCAAAGAAATTGCGACAAAACACATAATTCATTTGCACGAGGAGGCGCGTAACACTGCGTGTAATAATGATGTTGGTCCGCATTAATTGCGCTCCGCAATTAGTTTACTAAGTAGCCTGAAGGTGCAACAATATGGAATACCAAAGTAAAAACTTGCACTGAATACACGATATAGTCTATTGATCACCTAATCTGATTGAACTCTCTTTTTCACGCTCACGACGCTCCGCACGCAACACTTTCTGACCCCGCACGCAATAAACGCGTAATTGCTCTTCGAGACATGTTTTGCCGTTGAGCGGCAAAAATATGATTTTCAACCAAATTGAATTAAAAGAGCGTAGCTAAAGAGATGCAAACTTTTCTCTCTCTTATTTTATATTTATTTTTTTTATTCTTTCGCCCGCCGTTTTTTATGAGTCATCAAACTCATCAAACTTTTCTCTTTGAAGATTCTATCAAATATTGATATTAGTTTTTCTTTTCACATCAAAGGAGCAATTTGTTTTTTTTTTATTAAAATCTACGTGTTTTGTCGTTTGAAACCACGGGCACCACTCGTTTGCCAATGGATTAATAAATGATTGTATGGATTTTCTCCCCCGACTGAGTTTCTTATTTATTTCCTGAGGTTTTGGGCTGCTTGATCCGGCCATCTTTTAAACGTAGACAATCAAGTCTACGTACATAATTCGATGAATCCTTTATCTGTTAGAGAAGAGAAAAATCGTAGCTACCCAAATTCTACGTCTCAATGAACTGCACAGCAGCCAAAAAATAAGAATAGAACGACAAAAGTATTTGTTTGTGAATAGTTTGCCTGGTGCGGGTTTCGAGGCGGGTGTAAGCGCATTTGGATTGGGTCCAACAACCGATACATTGCTGCTGAAGTAGTGGAAATAGTGTTTGAAACACCAAAGACAATATATTCAAGTATCGTAACCATAAATTTATATTGTTTTTCCACCGAAACACACTCACACACAACCAGAAAAGCAACGATAAAATGGGATGAGCGCCGGAGACGAATCAAACATGTAGTTTGTGTAAACATATTCGGTGTGTATGCTCAAGAATTAACCGACATTACTAAATTTTGTATTAAATACTTTCGCACGTTTGACTGGTTTATAACACTTACGGCTGCTGTTGCTGTTGTTGTCTATAATTTGCCCTTTTGTCTGCAGAAACACGGCTGCAATACAAAGAGTGATTTGGCGTTTGGCAATTGTTCGAATTTCAAACAATATTGTTTATTATTACCTCGCCAAAAGTTTTGCATGTGAAGTCGAAGCTGGTGGATTGGAATGAATGGATCTGGAGCGTTATGTGCCCGCCAATGCTTGCAAAGCATGCTTTACAAGTGCCGCAGTATTACTTTTTGTGGCAATGCGTGCCTGCAAATACATACACCAGCCATACGACAACTCATATACATATTACACATCGAGAGAGAAAAACGATTCAGTGTTCACCGCTCGCGCGCATTCCTACAAATTCACCATTAATAATTCTAATTCGATGAGTGCGAGCGCGAACGAGAATGAACGGTAGAGTTTTTGGATTGCACAGCGCTGTGTGTGAATTTATTGAATGTGCGTTTTACAGCGATTCACTTCCACTCTACGCAAAATGTGATGATGCGAAATGGCGATGATGGTTTGGAGCATACAAAACTCACAACATGAAAGACTTGATTCACTCTTGGGATAAACAACACCAATAATAACAACATAAAATACAAAAAGGGTAACTTTCATTGGTTTGGTGCACGCGTTTTTGTCGCATTTTCGACTCTTCTTTGCCATTCCGATTCGGTTTTTCATCACCATCATGCGCCGACTTTGCCGCTGCTGATGATGTTTGTTGTTGCTACATAAATTTTAAATTGCAAACACATATTTTCACATGACACTCGCTCTCTTTCTCTCTCTCTCTCTCTTTATGTATTTGTGTGGAGCGCTTTACCGCAGGATTTAAACGAGCCATATTTGCACACGCAATTGGTGGAGATGAGCGGCATCGAGAGAAAAAAAAACGAGCGAACACCATCGCAGTACGAAGTGAGTAGATTGGTGTTATCCCAATGTGTACACAACACACCATCATCGCACACAGATTATTATAATTGAACTGACATCTACATGCCACTCGCACCACACCACGCTTGCGATAATCCGAACTAAGAAGCAATAGATAAAGTTAATTATTATCTATTGATTAAATATGCAGATTATAATTAACTCTCTGTTTGTATTCCATCGGGTGACGTCAATTTTGACGAGCCGAATGACGACTTTTTGATGCGAGATGTGCGTGCGAGACTAAAGAATCCGCTTAATTTATGCGTTTTCCAATTCAAAGGTGCTGGAAAAACTTTTTCGCGTTTTCAGGCATTTTGACCAAGAAGTTTTGAGTCAAGCGCACCAAGTGCGATCGCTCCATTTATATTCAATGAGTTTTCGGTTTTGTTTGGGATTCACCTTAAATTGCGATCAATTGAAGTGATGACGATTAAACTGACAACTCAACAATGCTAATATTCGTAATTTGATTATTAGTTTGCTGGTAAGAGGCCGAGCGCACACGATCACATTGCACATTTCATTGAGAAAATCTATTGTTTATTGAATTTGAAAAAAAAATTACATATTTTTCCGAACACACAATGATTCGAAGAACGAGAAACAAATGCTGTGCGCCCGAACAAAACAAGGCGAACACATGCATTTAAAAGCAATGATTTGTTTCTGTGCAATGAAATAAAATAGAAAAATGGCTAAACGAAAAATGAACGATTAGAAAATAAATAGCGAATCGTTAGAAGAATCATCGTTAATAGGAGGGTCTGCGCTTTTGTCGAACAACAAAAACGGCAACAGCGACGACGATGATATACGAAAAAATTCAATAGAGGACAGGTTACATCGGCTGTGGCAAAGCACAGTGCGCAATAATAGAGCAATAAATATACAACGTCGATTTCAGCAGCCAACCAACAACTAATCACAATCGAATTGTAAAAACGTAATAATCATTCGATTGTTTCGATTGAGCATTGGATTTGAGTTTAATGTGTATTATGTGTGTGTGTGTGTGTGTGTGTGTGTGTGCCTATGCCTGTGACTGTTGTCGTGTACTTATTCATTAATTCTGTTATTGTTCAGCACTTTTGCAATTTCAATTTGTTCCAAATGCTTTTCTCCGCCTTTTTCCTCAGTCCTCAACACACAGTCATTATCGCATTCGGTGTATAATTTGATGTTGTGAGTAAAAATTACAAGACAATGGAATCCGATATACCGATTCAAATGCAGTCATCGGTGTGCGATGTGTATGGGCGCGAAATATGAATTGATTCACTTGCAACAGATATCAATCGGTCATAATTAACGAGAAATTAGAATCAGTAGACAACAAGAGAAATTGTTTTTTTTCCTAGATAGTAATTCAGTTCAAAGCGGAAAAACAATGACAAAATTTATTGTCTTTTTTTTATATCGTATACATGTGTATGTGGCGAATGCCTTACCGCAATTCGAAGACGTTGAAGAAACATCGCGAATAACGGTGAAGAGATTTAGTAGTGGAAAGAAGGAGGAATATAAAAAAAACATTGAATCCAAATACCGTTATGGGAGTATGTATTTGTTCGTACCTATTTAATTCGTGCGCATTTGTGCTAGACCTTTATCGCGACAGACATATTTTAAACAAATTGTCACACTCTCAACGCAAATAAATCATTGAACAATTGTGCGCTTTCGCAACGACCATTAAAACTGAGAAAAAAAGAATTAAAAGAGGAAAAAACAACGGCCGTATCAACCTAAGTGCAAAAAAAATATACAACAACATTAGAAAATGTTAATTTTCAGTGGTCGTGCAAATGTTTGAGGCCAAGTTGAAAGCCGCTACACGCTCTTTACTGTTGTTTTCACTCATTACTTCTTCTTCATTTTTATTGCTTTTGGTCGTTTTAGATATTTCATTACAATAAAATAATAAAACGCGCATTATACGAACATTAATAGTCGCTTGATATAGACATATGCCAACGCTCGAATTGAGCGCCCGAACAATTGCATTCGAGCTCATCGTATGCAACGTTAAAAATATATAGTGTGGGAAGTTGCCAATTTATTGTTTTATAAATACTTCACACATTTGACACAGTGGATTTTCTTCGTGTGAGTGATGAATAATTCGTTCACAGGGATCTAGCTTAATTGTCATTTCGTTGACAGGCATGCGAGTTCACCATTTTCGAAGTGCATTTTTTTGTTTCTATCTCTCTCTCGCTCCCGTGCCAATCTTTGCTGCCGTTCGATGTAGATTATCATTTGCCGTTAGCTTTAGAACGCATCATAATTTAATTAAATTATGCATATATATTAAGAACTCTCTGTGGCGATAAGTATCGCCTGATCTGAATAGGCATTCAATTTTCCCTCTTGTGTTATGTAAAAGTTCATTGTTTGTTTTGCGTGTGAATAATTATCTGAGAACGATTATCGATGGAAAAACTTTATGCACTGACAACGTGTTAAAATGCACTCGGAAAATATTGTCATGACGAGTTCGCTTATTGTTTGGATGGGAATGAAATGCGATCGCTTCAGTCATAAAAATTGTTTGTGCTGAAATATATTTTCCTCAAAAATAAATATGACAAATTCGATTCAAAATATACAATCGAAGCCTCTGAAGGCTGAAATATTCATATCGTTTTGGAATAAACTGTGTGGGTTGAAGGAATGTTCTACGGATTGGAGATTAAAATATTTTTTTCTTCAACCGAAATTATTGTGTTTTTTTTCTCATAAAAGCAGTAATTGATAAAAACCATTTTTAATTTGATAAACGAGTCAAAGGAAATGTGCTGACGTTGTTGAACCATGTGGGATTTAAAATAGAAGCAATTGATAAGGTTTTTTACAATCCATTTCACTGACTGGAAAAGGCACTTCCGTTCCCAAATGCCGAATCAATGAACAAGTTCAATCGGAGAGTGGAACGAGAAGGAGAAGGAAATATAACAAATGCTAGAACAAATCCCGTCTATCACATTTTGACATGACATAATGCGAGCAGACCAGTGGCCGAGTTTAATGCATTTATTTCGCGTAACGCGCCAATTTATTGGGTTCTCTTTCATCTGTTTGTCAAATACGATGTGTAATTGATTTGCAACACGCAAAAATAAAATTAATTGCACATACGTCCGGATCAGTTTGGTTAATAAAGTGCCGATACACATTCAGTGCAAGTGAATGGAAATTGAGCATTCTAACGATGCGATGATGGCCACTGCACCGCAATCGCATTGCCCACTTTGAAAAACCAAATACAAAGTGTGAGCGCATTGAATGAAAAACTGCGTGTGGAATACGAGTTTGGCATTCGGAATCCCGGTCTCCATGCGTTTCTATCTATTGCGAGAGAACGAGAGAGAGAGAGAGAGAGAGAGAGCGCACATCGCCGGTTAGCTAGCGAAAACATATAAACATGCACATAAATCGAAATAATAATCTCTGGCATGTGTTGTGCACGAAAGACTCATGAAACGGTCGCAGTCACAAGTTGTTGTTTGCTGTGCGTTTGCCCCGGTTGTATTGTGAAACACGTAAAAACGCATCTCTCGCTCTCCCAACAACATTTTCCCATTCATTCATTCATTCATTATATTATTTTTGCATCGGAAAATATGCACAGAATTGAGGCAAAGTGATGTGTGTAGGTATGGAAACATACTCACGCAGCCCATAGCTACGGAGAGTGAGAGACCAGCCGAGGCGCGTACTTCGTGTTTGTGTGCAAAATTCACACAAACAATTTTGCGTATTCAAAACATTGGGAACGCGCTAATGCCCGTGGAAAGGGCGAGTTAAAATTGCAAACAAGAGATGATGAGAACAGGAAAGTGTGAATATTTATGTGAATTGCTCGGCAAAAAAGCGAAATGAAGTCCAAAAATTGCATATACACACAAAACAGCACACTTGCTCGCAGTCGTTCATTGAATGGCGCGCCGCATTTTCCAAGGGCAACAAGTTGGATATGTGTGTGCCGTGCGTATGACGCCGACTAACCAAATAACATATTTTACTGAATGAATTTTGCAAAACAAAACGCGGTGCCGAAAAGTATGCGCTGTGTGCTTTTTGATAGCTGCAATTTGGTACATGACACCCGACAATATCAAATAAATAAGTTCAATGTCACTATTACCATTTCGGTGTCGTCTGCAGCACCGAGTGTTTATAGTCAGTAGCAGCGAAAAGATTCCGGTCCATCGAAACAGTAGAAAGAGTTTTGGGTACTGGAAATGTGAATTTTATGCGAAACAAACTGATTGACAAATTTAAAAAAGGGGAACGACGATACCTATCTTATTACGTTAAATCGACGATTACATCGATAAACGATAATTTATTGTCAATAAAAATTCATAAATTTCCTTACAAAGTACTTTGAATCGAATGTTTCCATCTCGGATATGCCAAATCGAACAAAACAATCGACAAAGTTCTACTTGAATTTGTAACTTTGTCGTCGGATGTTGGCGTTGGCACATCGTTTTTATTTTGTCTACAGCGTGCAGGAGCAGAGGCAGTGGCAGTGGTGGTGATGATGGCGGAAAAGAGGATGTGAGATGCTGATGCTCGCATCGACTGACTGCATTGCATGACAGTTTTTCATTTTTCGTTCTCGGCAACGACATCTGCCATATGTTCGCTTGTTTTTCACAATTTATATATGTTCACATGCAGTAAATTATATTATGAAGTTGCACGAGTGCTCGATTTCTTTGGGATTCGCTACTTTTGGATGGTTGTTTTTCTTTCCTTTAACATGGAGTGTATGTTTCGTAGAATCGTATCTATTGCGCTGTGTGTGTATGTTTACAATGTGTATTATCGCATGTAATCCCCAAAAGAGCACTTTATCTTTGATTATTGTTCAAAAATGTAAGAGACAACACAAAGAAATAGAAACGAGAAACGAGAAGAAGAAAGAAAAAAATGCGAACGCAGAACACTCAAAACATTGAATATAAATGAAGAAACTATATAGCGGATGATAAAATAAAGAGCAGAGCAAAATATTGATTTTCAAAAGCATTTTAGCAATTTATGGTGCGCGTAAGTTGATATCAAACGATGCGAGAGAGAGGAAATCGCTTCTAACAGACTTCGATACAAGCACACCGATTTTATGTGATATAAATTGAACAAAATCCATCTATATTCTATACTCTGTGGACCATTGCATTTCCAATCCGTTGCCGGGGAAGCTTGTTTGTGTAATCGTTTTGACTGCTACCGACTTGCTCTGACTTGCTCACCGATAAATTGTGTCTTATGTCTGTTTTCAAGATGTGCGACCAAGACGAGCGCGGATAAACAGCGGGTAAAACACATAAGATGGCATCGGAAAAAAAATGGCTCCGACCATTCGCTTTGTTTTTCGATAAAAGACCGTGCACAAGACAACTTTAAATATTTATGTGTAATGTTGGTTATTTTGAGGTGAAATGAAAATAAATAGGTTCGTTTGTCGAAAATGGAAGCAGTTTCGAAAAGTAGGTTGCCATCCAAATTGCCGGCCGCATATATTGTACAATCGGTGCGAAAGAGCTGGAGAACGGGACGGAATCCATTATTTATATGCTATACATAGATATCGCTACTAAAAACCGGTTACCGATGCATCAGCTAAGACAGAAGCCGCGTTGATATTCGAGGGATTCTCGATCGGCCATTTGAATTATAGTCACAAAGTGTGCAATTATTAGTGATTCAGTGTCTAAATCATCATCATCACAGCGGCAAGCGAGAGGGAGAGACAGACATGCCATTATCGCCAAAATATGCACATGTCCAAGCTGAAATGCATCAACTTGTATTCCATCAATTTTTCTTTCATGTATTGTTATTATCATGTTTTATTTCCTTTCTTTGTTGCCTCGTCTTTTCATCTCTCAAATGCATCACTCAGTGGGATTTAAGCCCATTCTTGCGCATCGCACTGCAGCTTATCCATCGATTGCATCCACATTCATTTGAAAAGTTGCACGTTTTCCATTTTGAATTGGTTTTTTTTTGTTCTTGTTGTGATCCATTCAAATGAAATAATAACAACACGCAGAAAAAGTAGTCGACGACCGAAAAAAATGCGCTCGCGCGCACAAACACACCCACACACATACAACCAATTCATGATTAAATAATGCATAGATTTTTATGTAAATAGCAGAGCAACAACAAGAGGAAAATCGAGCCCGAAGAGAATATAATTGCGTGTAATGGTGATGGGAAAGAGAGGAAGCAAGTTGGAGCCGTACATCAATTCTATGCACACATCGGGCCCGTACTAAACGAATGAATGGATCTATCCATTTAAGAAGATTTTCTGTCAAAAGCAATAGTGAATGGGAAAAACATAATTCGCTTGTCGAATATGCACACATTTACGGTTTCGCATCTCTTTCACTGTGTTTCACTTCTCCTCATTTCGATGGGTTTTTGTGTGCAACGAGCGATATTACAATATGCATACCGTCAAAGCCACATCGCCGTATGCGTTCTCGGTCTGTTTTTTAAGCAAGGAACTTGACGCGTTTCCGCAAAATGCAAACACTCATCAGAGCCGTGGAAAACACAAGAAAAGACAAATAAAAGCGAACAAGAACATAAAGAATAATATTTGCCAGAAGAATCTATATTCTGTGCCAATCAACGGAGTCTCTGATGAAAGACGAACATTGCGAATCAACGTGAACTGCTTTTGCGAATGGAAAGGAAGCAACGCGCATAATACACACAGTACACACTCTCATGGGATCGTTTAACGATTGTGTGTTTAGCAAACATATGAAGTAATGAAATGCATTGAATAATTGGTAAAAATATTTGTGAATTTCGAATGCACGTCTGCCATTGCCTCAGCAGAAACACTTGTTCCTTTCTGTTCTGCTCTGTTCAATGCTAAAGTAGATTAAAGAAGCTCTCTCTCTATCTGCGCTGTGTGTGTCGAGAACTGAAATGCATTGGGTTTTCTTTTTCTGCTTTTTTCTGTTGTATTTGTTGCTTTTGTATTTGGTTTTATGTGTGAATTTCTTTCTATTGGCATAATGAACGATTTTTCCCATTGCACTTGTGTGTGGGGAAACTTGCGTTATCGTAGGTGCAGACAGCAGACATCGTCTTTCGATTCGGTTGCATGATTGCTTATGAATGTTAGCAACTCAACGTCACGAACATTTTTCTGACTCGCTCCCTCTCTCCTTCTCCTTCTCCCTTTACCCATTTGGCATATCAATCAAGATGCCTTTAATTTTTTATAGAATTTTGTCAACTCTCAACCGGGCTCTAATGGAGGGCAAACAAAGCATCTGTGCCATTGCATTAACGAAAAATTCATTTTTATGTGCAGCACTGTGCGCTGTGCATCCTTGTATCACTCTGGAACAATGAGTTGAAAGTCGATTTTTTATGTTCAACTCAAGCGAGTGTGTGTTTGTGTTTGTGTGTGAGTGCTTGAGTATATCAATAGGCATTGTGTGTGATGCAGGATGCAAAAGCATTTTGACACGTATCTAAAATGCTTCACTCACAAACACACCAAAGATAGATAGCAAGAGTTTTATCCATTTTTGTGTGTTTGCCTAATGACAATCACTGGAGCGAGTGCAGAAAAAATATGCGCGCACGTCACACCATGCAACACAAACACTGAAGTGCATCAATAAAGCAATGTCATCTCCAATACATATGCACCGAGTGAGTGAGATAGCGAGCAGAAGATTCAATGGCTTGTTGGTTCAAGGTAGACGTAGGTGAGGGTGCTGAGTTGATGAAAATATCAGCTCGGCTCATTGCCATAGATGAATGCTTCGAAGGATGATAATTAGTAGCTCTAGCAAGCAGCACTCACATGTGTCTTGTGCGCATTCGTTTTGTTTGTTTCGTCTTTCTTTTCCATTTCAATCAATCCACTTCTGCCTGCAACACCGCTGTTGCTGCTGTTGTTGTTACTTTTTTCGTTGTGCGAATTAATTACTTGTCATGTGCCAATGGTAATAATAACGCGTGATGATATTTGTGTAAAAGAAATGCATTGAAACAAGAACTCAGAATATGGAAAAATGAGCGCGCCGCCATCGAAGCTGTCGAAGTGGATATGCTATGCTTCGGGATTTTGAAAATGTAGTGTTTATTATTATCTTGCGCGTCACTATAATTACGCCATTGTTCCATTCACTTTGGGCCATCTATGTGTCGCGTGTAACGTTTTTCGCATCGATTTTTTTTCCTTTTTTTCACATTCACTTGAATGATTGTTTGTGAATGATCTATTTAATGCGAATGCTTTTTGAAAATGCACACATTATTTTCGTTGTCTTCCAAAGAGACAAGTCACAATTATAATCGTTAGCTTATAACGATGGCGTAAAAACGCAACTGCCGCGTAATATGCAAACGTACATAAAAAAAACTGGTGAATAAAACAAAAAAAGCGAGTAAACGAATCAACTTCCTGTTTGAGTGTGAACGATTTGGTTCGATTGAATGCGCGCATTTATGAAATATTACATATAAATTCGAATATTGGATTTTGTTTCACGCGTCAAAAGAACGTGAAAAAAATACACGCCGTACATCAAACAAAAAGACTGAAGACAGACTTAAAAAAAATTATTCATGTTGCCCCGAAGGGAAGTTGAAAAGAGAAAAAAATCTCCTTAAAATACGCGCAACACTTTTCAAACCCTTTTTTCATTTGCCCGTCTTTACTTTTCGATTCACATTCGTATTGAACCGTATCCAAAAATTATTATCTCGGCTGCACAATGGAAAGAAAAAACAATCCCAAAACTAATCATATTCATATTTCAAAGGTAGAAAAAAGTGTCCGCGGATGAGAAACCAAATGGTGCATGGCGCATAGCATGAACAGAGACAGCATGCAAACAAAACTAAAGAACCAAAAATGAACATGCGTGCACAATTCTAATGTAATTGTTCATTACGTGAAATTTACATAGGTCCAAATCAAACAAATTCATTTTCGTTCGAAATCGAGCGAACGTTCGAAGATTATCGAAAAGGACAGATATAAAACTAACGAAAAAAACGCGTTCCCCTCAACCCTTATATCGGCTCGTCATCGTCTCACGCGTTCAAACACAAAATATAGAAACCATTTTTTTTCCTGCTCACACCGTATTTTATATTTAATCGCTCATGTGACGATGACGACGCCGCCGAAAGAAGTCAGCTTGATTATTATTATAGATTTATTATAATTTCGGCCAAAAAAAGCCCGTTCGATGCTTTCGATTGTGTATTTGTTTGCGAGAGCCAAATGTTAAAATTGATGATGTATATAGGAAAAAAACTGTTTCACGTTACAAAATCGAAATCGGGAAATGATTATTTGTTATGTGTGTGCATGTTTCGGTACACGTTCGCGATTGATGGAAACGCAATCAAACCCTCTTCCTTGCATACAAAAGACGATAACCGGTTTTTCCACTACTTTTTTTTTGCGTTCGCACTGAAAATTAATATAATTGAAAAAAATAACACTGAATTTCTAAAGTTTGTTCGGCTATTGTTTTTTTTGTCGTTTTCTCGCTCTCTCGCCGCGTTTAATGGCGCACACGATGGGCAAATGATGTGCGACACTGTATTTCCTTTTCACCCTGAAACCACGTATACAGTTACATATGATAGGATTTTCGTTAGCGTTTCAAATAATGATACATATATATATATACAATATCGAGGTAGTTTTTTTGTCTAATATCAATACATTTGCATATCGTCTGGCGTGTATCTTCGTTCAATATGTTATGAACTTCGAAATGATGTAATGAGCTAAGCTTCTGTACATATCGTGATTTAAAACATGAACAATATCCCGTACAAATGGCAAAATTAACTGTAACCAGATCGAAATAATGATGGAAATGCGTCACAGAAAAAAAACTGATACGAAACAAAAACATGTACGTTACAAATGTCTCGATTTCGATATCCAGCATGTTTCATTGTTATCTACTACTGTTTTACAATTTCTAAGCTAGTGATAAAGTTGATATCGAAATCGAGAATGTGGCAAAATAATGTGGCTGGTAACAAAAACTACGATTATTTATTATCATGTTTCTCTCGGGATACAAAAAGAGATATGCTTTTTAAGCGACCATTGGCCGTTGTTTGATGTATTCCATATTGCCTGGCCAATTTACATTTATCTTTTCGGCGAAAAAGTAATGGTTCAAAATGTGAACTGTACAGTTGTCTAAATTTCTTATGAATCTTTGGTGGTTTGCGATGCTATTGAGGCGATGCTGTGTTAGCTAAGTGAAATTGAGCAAATTCGATGCCAGATAAATTTTGAATTGAATACTTAACATGCGGTTCAGCTGCGATCCATTTCGGAAATCGAATTCGTTAGTCTTATGTAAACCGGATGAGAGAGTGTGATTCAGAAAACCGAACTCGTTCGAACTGAATTGAAATCATTGAATGAACAGTGAACACGCCTCAACTATCCTTTTTCTATGTACGGAATCAGTACCCTAAACTATAGATACATAAAAGAGCTCTTAATTAGAACGTCAAAGAGCTCGAGAGAGAACTGTGTTTAGCCCTTTTTTGTCGTCAGTCGATTGCGGCATATGATGACGAAGTATATAAACGGGCGTTGGATTCATTCGAACATTCGAAATCGTTCGGTTTTTTTTTAATCTATTTTTGTACATAATAAATATTGTATAGTTAATCTATTCTGCGCGCATTGAATAAAATGTAGCGCAAAAGCGTCGCACGGCCAAAATGGAATGATGAATATTGTCCAATCGATAAGAACGAATGAGATATACGTTCGCATGGCGTGTGTTTTTGAGAAGACTGTGTGTGCGAGTGTGTTGAACGAATTTTTTTTACTTTGGCTGGCCTCGTATTGAATGTCGTAAACACAACCCCTAAAAAAGTCCCACAATAAGTATTACAAACGAATCGAGTGAATTTTTTTCGGGTTTTTCAGCATCAGTTAAAATTTCGGTTGTTTTTGCTGTGTTTTGTTGTTGTTTTGTTTGTGTAAATTGAAAGAGGCAGGGGTTCATGTACTCTGTTTGCTTGCGACATGCCGCCATTTGATCTCTTAAGCTGAACGTTTTTTCTGTGTATGTGTGTTTGTATCAGATGTTGGCGTAGCTCGCCGCTTGCTGTATCATTCTTGTTTGTCTATGCATTGTTTGGTTGTATTTTTTGTTTTGTTTTGTTCTCATGTAGGATGTCTTTCCTCATTAGACGTCAGCCATTAGACGGTCAGACGATATACAAGTATCAAATTGAAACAGACAAACAGATGATCCACACCGTGATGCCATGAATTATTGATCGACCAATCTAACCATTTCGAAAATGAACCGCTGTGTCGAGTGTTTTTTGTTTAATTACAATTTTGATAGAGAAACCAAATTGATAAGCACTTAATGGCAGCGCGAAAGGAAGGGAGGCGAGCACATGTTTCCGTTAGAGTTGAAATTTTATATTTTTCATTCGATAACGAATGTGTCATGACGAATATATTATTTTTTGCGCGATAAAATGGTTCTCGTCACAAAAGTTGTTTATAAACTCGATATCGGACTCTAATGACTCAATACTTTTGAATTGAATGAAAAAGCCGCATTTTCCTATGGAAATTTATCAATTTACATTAAACAACACCTGTACTCACGTTAATACGAATGGTTATAACGGTGCAGAAACGCATTCAGCGGCACAATTAGAAATCAATAAAGGTAGGAGCTCATTTTCTCACACGCCTTTTTGAAATAAAAAAAAGAAAGAGAACAGCAGACAAACCATCACATACTACACACCTAACAGGCGGCCGGGCTCTTTGTGCTCACGAATTTAGCCGGCGAAAATGGCATTCACTTAATTCCAATTAGATTAGTATTTTGCATGCACGATATTTTCCATCGTCAACACTTGGGAATACGATTAGCCACAAGTAATTATCGAATGCGTTTCTCAGTTCAATTATTGAAAAATGCTCACTCAAGCACCCGCAAAACACCGCTCTATGTCATTCGGTTGTTGGTGTTATTTATTATTACTCATTCGTTTTTGTGTGTGTCTTGTTTTATTTCGTTCATTATCGGTCGTTTCAACTAATTATAAAGGCGGTTGCAATTCGATGATTAATTTTTTTTGATGAAATTGAAACGAAGTCGAATTATGTCACCCAAAATGCAAATAACCAAACTTCAAACATAATTAATTTCCGCCTTAAAATATGACGCTAATGCCTGCATTCGATTTATTCGGATTAAGATACGAAACAATTGCACTCGGTTCGGTCGTTAACGACATATGAAATCCATAAAAAAAGAATAATCAGTCATGATGTCACCCAAAACAGTAGTTTCTGCGCAATGGTTCAAAGGCCCGAAGCACAAGCGGAATTGATCAAATTTCGATCAACTTCCAACACAGAAAAAAAAAGAGTTTGTCATTGGAAACAGCCGAAAACGTTCAACGAGTGTTTGATTTCAATGTGAACCGTTTTTTGAGGTTTATCGACGCAACCACCATGAAATGCGCATTCAATTTGCATACGCTTGAATTGTTGTTTATCTATTGGCTACTCGCTGACAAATCGCACTTGTTTGTCTCACAATTCGAAATAGCTCAATGTAATTATGAATTTGATTTCATGTGAAATGAAATGAAAAATTAAATTCAAACATCGAATGATAAACAAAATACGTTGTCAACAATCAAAACTCGTGAATTATTGTCCTGATTTATCAAGTAAGTATGTTACACTTAACAAGCTTAGCAAGAAGAGCCACATACATCGCCAACAACAACAACAACAACAACCGTATTAGCCAAATAAATTTTTTTTTCGTTCCACATAACCGTTATACTTGACCCAATTAAATAATAACAACAATGAACATTTAACTGGCAAATAAAATGAAAAATTTCCGACGAATCGCCGTGCGCAAAAAAAAATACATCGAATCAAGCTCAAGTAATATTTATTGTATTTTTGTAAATCGACAGTGAGAAACAAAAACCTGTCTACACTAAGCATGTAGGAAAGTCTCACTCTTTCGTCGCTGTCAGCGAAAATGTTGGTTTTTTGTGTGGCAGAGAGACAAAATTCAAAACAATTGTCGTACGCGCTCATTTCAAGTGGATTTGTTTTGATTTTCGATAAATATTTCAATTTTTCGATTTATATGAGGAAATTGAAATGTGTGACAAATTGTTGACACAGAAAATGAGTTGTCGCAAGAATGAAAAATGCGTGCGTTGCGAAAAAAAATGCAAATTCTTATTAGAATGGGCAATAGCCAATTTTTTAAGTAGACATTGAGTTATAGTGTGAAATGAGCATGCATAAGGTCATGACTGCAGAAAAAAAACAAAGTCATTGTAATTTCTCACATTCATGCACTCTCGTCCCGATGAATGAGAGAGTCATGTATTCAACTAGCAATCAATTTAGAACAGTACGAATAAAAAAGCAGAAGAAATACCAAATACAAATTGACTCATGTGTCTTCATGCAAATTTATGCAATCATACTGCAGTTGCGGCTGTAACACTTCTCGCGAACAGAAAACCATATTAATCACTTGTTTGTGAAATGATTAAATAATGTGCGAAATGAGAATGCGAAAAGAAAAGGCAGCAACAGCAGCCGCGGTAACAGAAAAAAGGCCAATGCAAAGAATAGAGGAAAATTATTAACAAAATGACGCTTCGTTCAACTTTGGAATATGGGATTCAAATGGTGTGGTGATTTCTTTCGCCTTTTATTTAATTGCAATCGTTGCAAATATGTAATTTGTTTTATTAATTGAAACACAAATGTAGGCTTGTTTTCGCGAAAAAAATGTATTCAATAGCGCGCGATATGCTTGATGATATTGTAATGATCGTTTTGTTCTTCATCGGCCCATAACCGCGTACAGGCAAATTAGATGTGAAGAGAGAGGGAGAGAGTGCGAATGCGGTGCGGTGCTAGAATGCATTCAGCCTGGCTTGTTATCACCGCGCGCCGTTCTAATCTAATGGCTCTAAAATGTACAATTTGTTTTTCAATTATTGTGAATACATCATAAATTGTTGAATGTATGTTGATGCATCCGTTTTTGGTGCATAAATGCATTCAACATTCTGCGCCATATGGAAATGTAGGAAAAGCGCCAAACGAAACGAAAAAAAAACGCACAGACAATGTACCGAATGCAAAGAAAACAGCAACAAAACACACACACACACACACACTCGATGGAAAATCATACAAATAAAAATGCAGAAATTAAATGGATGAAGAGGAAAATAGACATCGATTTACATATTCCTCCGCGCCAGCACAGAACAACTGTATAATTACAATATAGTGCGTTGTTGCGCGTACGTTAACAAATTGTTGCTGATTTCGTAGTAACTAACTCGCCTCACATTCGCATCAACTTTTATTGCTAACTCCATGCCATACTCATTACTTCTGCCTCATATTTTGTGTATTGCAATTGCATATATCGCCACGTTTTGATACATGCACAAAAGTATCAATCGCATTTTCTTCGCCGCTTGCCTTCGCTTTTTCTGCCTCTCTTCATCTTCGTTGCGTTGCATTGCTCTCTTCATTTTACTGCATCTTAATTTCATTTATTGCTCTTGTTGAAAAACAATTAAAATTAAAACTATTTGTAATGATGCACAATAAAAATTATAATGATTTCGTCGAGAGATGGCTGCATTCGAAGAATGAGGCGCTCAGCAAAATACAATACAATACGAACGAGAGAAAAAAAATTAGTCGCAAATCAAAGAAAAATGTGTGAATGTGTGTGTGTGTATGTGTACGATAGAAAGATAGTGAGCGAGTGAATAAGAGCGAGTGTGTAACACTAGACAAAGTAATTTCAGTGTGTATTGTGTGTATATTATGTTGAAGCAATCATAAATCATTCATTGCATTCCTTGTACTCTACATGCATTGCAGTGAACTAAGCAGATATGGAAATCGCCGCTTGCAATTCGCGATTTACCAAATCCAAAATCAAATACACACTTTGTCTCACTCTCTCGATGTGAGAATCGTAATTGAATGCGTTCGTTGTGTATGGATGGAGAATAAAAAACAACGAACGGCCGGTAAACAATATACATCTATATATAATATGCGATACACGATCGAATCAGAGACTGGGTAGTGGGTAATGTGAATCGGAATGGTCAGCGGAGAGCGAAACAATGCACAAACTGTATCAAATGAAATAGATTTTCAATAGAAAATAAAAAGTGTAACTGAATATGTGTGATACATATCCAGAGCCGTATTATGGGTTAATCGTGGCAAGGCGTTTCGCTTTATCGCTAAGAAACCACAGAAATGTGCTGTAATCATCGAAACGAACGCAAGGCGAAACAAATAAACGCTGCCTATTACGATTTCTACAGAATCGAATCACGATGAAACAGAACTCGTCCGATTTCGCAGAAAACTGATGCCTGATTGAAAGGTGTAGTTGTTTTTATATTTATTTCGTCTCTTCTCTCTTGCATTTACCTCGCCTAGGTATGGATTACCACGAAATTTGTCGAACGAGTAAACAACGCCATAGCGTCACTACAATTTGTGCAGTGAGCGAATGAGCATTCGCACACCATTTCGGTTTGGGCTTGTTCGGTTTTCAATTTCACGTTCCAGCGAGAGATAAAAATAAAGAAATTGCACCGGCATTCGACCGTTTGGTTGCGCCAATCCAAAGCATGTTTGGAGCCGATCGACGTTTCATGCATTGAAAATTGCCCAGCGCAAAAGCTGATGCATTTCACATATTACTTCATTCTGACCTTTTCTTTTCCGCATAAAAATTTAAGCGCATCTTTCTCTAATTTCTTCTCATACTCGCTCACACAAACTCACATTTTTTTCTTTCTCTCTTTTTGTGAGTCTAACATTTTTCTTTTGCTTGTTTGCATTGGCAAAAACAAGTCAAAACATCTCATTTTAACATTGTAAAGAATCATCACGGTGTATGAGCATAAAAAAATGACTCCGAAACATGAACAACAAACCGATTGAGCAGACAACAGCACACGAGAAAAAAAAACAGCACTCGACGGCAGAGTGAATTAATGCACGCCAAATATTCGCTCACAATTGAAAATGTGTGAATTTTTCGTTAAATTGACTTTGGCGTTTCGGCTAAATTGCAATGATAAAAATGAAAGAAATGCATGTGAACGCAACACTAATTGAGATTTGATTTGAAAAAACACGCGGCTGGAATGTAAATGGAATTAGCTAGCCGTTTTGTTATGAAATTTGTGCACATTAGAATGAAAACAAACGACGTGAACGAAGAGAAAAAAAAACTAACATTCACAACAACAACAAGCGCTTGCAATATTATTTGTAGCGAATCGAGTCGAATTCAATGGTCTTTTCGAAAAAGAATTTTTTGTTACCGCATATCAACTAAACATCAAACCGATTGAAATACGATTTGTTAAACAAAACTCGAGACGCGACTTTTAATGAATTTCAAAATTATTCAAATCATTCCGATTTCGATTAATGCGACTAACATGCAGTATTTCTTTATGCTGACGACACATTTCTGTATATTTTTTTATACATTTGATGAATGTAATTGAATATTAGCGATTGTATTACATTCTAAGAAAATCCTTGATTGGCTCCGCAGGATTCGAAAAATAACGCCACCTCTATTTCAGTTGTCTGCACAGTGCACACACAAATTACTGTTGAACAAATGAAATTGAAGAATCTACGACAATTGTTCTGACGTAGTAGATATTCAAAAGTGGCCTTATATTGGCAGGGATCGCAATACTAAAATACAAAAGCGAAAAAAAGTAATTCTACGAAAAAGAGAAAGCATTGTCACAAGCCATTTACGAAAAATCTATGAGCGGTCACGATTTTTGCAATTTGTTCCAGAAAATTGCGCCATTTGATTGGGCTAGATGCACGAATTAAAAGCCAATTAGAAGAACGAGAACGATCAATTGCTTTAAAAAAATGTGAAACCAAATTGAATTGTATTAAAATTGTGCTCGATTTTCTCTCGCTGTCAATCAAAAATTGAATGAACTTTCAAATCCATCTTTTGTTAACGGCTGAAAGTGATCGGTAACATCAAAATTGAATAGAAATTCACAAGGCACGAAGCCAATGAACGATCAAAAGACAGTTTGTCAAGTTTGAAAAAGAGACTCAACAAGCGGAGAAATTCAAACAGAGTAAAGAAATGAAGCACACTGCTGGTGGCTATGACGGAAAATAGCACCGCATTACATCAATGTCTTCGGTGTTGTTTTTCATACACACAAAACAAATAATTGAAAGAGCAAACAAGAAATGAATATTTTGAACAGACCAACACAACTGCTGATCATGGGAAGAAAAAAGCCAATTAATTATCACATCAAATGAAATTAACATCATTTTGGTCATTGAGCAAATGAAAGAGGCGCTATCTTGTTGAGTATGACCAGCCGTAGAATGTGTTACAATTGTGATGGACGCAACCGAAAAAGCTGAAGTGTTTTCGTATTTAAAACCCATTGCAAATGGGCGACATATTTCCAATATGAACGCTTCAATAAGTGATCGCATCACGAGCAAGTCATGGATACAACATGCTTCACGCACAAAAGTGAAAATTCAACTGTGAGTGTGACTGATGATAGGTTGAGCTACGATTAATTAATTAAAATAAGCCAAAGAAGAAGAAAAAAAGCGAAGGAATTCAAATGAAATGTATCTAGCAAAACACATCTGCCACCGTGAATGGCTGACACCTTTTCTGAATGATCTTCCAGTAATTTTTCATTGTTTTGTGCGGCGACGACTTTTTTTTTTTCATCGATCGCCTTTTTTCTTCGATCAGTTTCACGCAAGACTGCGTTTCACTCTATTGACAAAGCCGCTAATGCCATCGTAAGTGAGACTACCAAACTGTTTTGTTTTTCTCTTTCTTTTGTTTTGTTGGATCACCTTCCATACAAATCGATTGCCAAATTCATATCGAACGACGAAACAAAACGAAAAACAAATCGAATTAAATTTCCCTTTAAACTTTTTTTTTAAATCGAGGATTTGTATTTTCTTGAGAACCGATTCGGTGGTTGTCAGTCAATGTCGAATATTATAATTATGAATTTTTTTGGATCATTCGGTTGGATTGATGCGGTCAGGAGAAGCGTGCATGTGTGATTCACCGCAAAAGGATATAAGATTTTAATAATGCAGCTCTTATCGTCCGTGTATTTGAAATGCATTCGTCTCTAATCAAGAAAAATTCAGTCGTCATTAATAAATAATCAAATTCTCGTTAGGGCGGCTGAATGTATTCGCTGCACATTTCATCAATATTAAATCTCACATGCACAAATTTAAACAACAACGCGCGAGCAAGAGAGAGAAAGAGAGAGAGAGAGAGCGACTAAAGTAAAAATAAAAGACGACGACGCATCGGATATTTTTCGATTTTATTCCATTTCATTTTGAGCATTGTGTAGAAATTCCTTTTATCGTGTTGCCTGTTCTTTTCACATCTCGATTTTTCATTTCAGACATTGGGAATAACGCCGATGAAGAATTAAGAATGAGAAAAAAAGTCAAAAATAATATTCAGGTTGATTTGTAAGACACATTGCAATCGTTATTTCACGTATTTATTTATTGAGTATGGGTTGATTCAGCCCATCGGTTAAACGATGAACGAAAACAACAAACGGCCACGGCGCACAACAAGTAGATATGAAACAAGACAGTGGAAGGAGATAGGTTCAATTTATTAATTTCATTTTATTCGTCTTGAGTCGAACAGGCGAATTAAAAAAAAGAAATATGAAAAGGAAAAAAATGAGAAGCACACACACACTAAATGCGATTGCCTGTTGGCTTCGGTTCGATTTGGTTGTCTTGTAACGATCCCGATATATTCGCTCTCTCTCACAACAAATGCTGCTGGCTCTGCTCTGACTGATTCTGATGAATGCATGTAAAAATTATAAACGCCAAACACAAGACGAACACCAGCAATATTAAGAATATATCCCAACTCAATCATAATGGCTTTTTGCAACAGAAAAAAAAGCAGCCAGCGAATAAAACTCAAAGTAGAATGAACACATGAAATGAACAGCAAAATTAAAACTCTCTCGTGTATTTATTACTGATATACACCCATCGGAATATTAATAGGTTGTGTTCTGCACATCAGTCGAACGAAGAAATACACAGAGAGAAAAAAATACAACCAGCAACATGCTTTCAATAAAACGCACAATGTAAAATACGTATTTATTGCACTGTCGAAATGAAATCAATGGAATAATAGCCGCAAATTATGAAAATGCCACGATTCACATTCGCAGATCGCGATGCCATTAGGTCGGACTAATACGCCTGACGCCGCGCAACAAAACAAAGAAAATATTCACCAATTTTTCCACCAATAACGTAGCACTCACTTTATGACCAATCGAATGGCGTTCGTATGCTCATTTTTCGCGTTAGAATGGCTTTTTGTTCTCGCTTTGTTTTTATGGATTTTTTTTCTCTCGTTCAATGTGGGAATTGAAGAAGAAACAAGGTCAATTTCCAAAATGAAAGCTGATTTTTGCGGATCGCATGGGAAATTTGCCGATTCAAGTCAATTCATTCGTTTGTTTTTTTCTGCTCATTTATTTTTCTTTGTAATTGTTGTATTTTGGTTTCCCCTTGACTTATGAAAACTTTGACGATACAATACAGTTCAATCACATACGCACTATTTCACACTTCTCACTTTTTTCTGTTTTTAAGTCCTTTGACTAACACCGAACTTCACATGCACACTAATTCAAATCTGATTCACGGAATAAGTGGTTTTTGTTTTGGATGAATGTTGAATATGTGTGATAATTACCTGTTGCCAAAATTGTGCTAGTAAGTAAATGCGTTCCTTTTTGAATAACCAATCCATTGACTGAACAGCCGGCAAATCCATATCGGCTGCTCCTGCACTTTGTGGCACTGTTGGCTGCATTCGACTCGTTTGTTTAGAGGCAACGCTCTCCAATGCCACCAAATTCTGCAGACTTTGCAGCCCACTAAAACCCTCCGAAGAGGGTGCGTTCGTTAAATATGCCGTGATTATATCCCAAACCAACGAAAATTAATTATCGGCCCACAACGTTCGAGATTCTTCTCGTTTTATTCATAAATTGCCGTACGTTTTCTTTTTATTCTTTTGCTTGGTTCACAATTTCAGAATTTTTCTCTTTTAATATGCATATTTGCTTTATTTCATTCTTTTGTGTTGTTCACAAACTTTCAGTCAGCGGCTATCAACTGCTTCATTTCCATGTATATAAATCTCTCTTTCCCAAAAAGCACTTTGTTTGACAGATTTGGTTCAGAGGCGGTTAAACGTCAGATAATTGTAATTCTAATATTTTTTTTTCATTCACATCTTCTCTTTATCATTCAGAATTGATCTGAATTTTTTGTTGCATAAAAAAACCAAAGAAAATAAACAAATATTTTTTTGTAGATGACAATGGGTTCAAAATCTTCAGTTTTATTTCACTTGTACACAATGCAAATAACTTCACTTTGTTCGATTGATCGGTTTAATTTTAACAGTTTAGAACTTGCATGCACCAAAAATGTACTTTCCAGGGGTCGCAGAGAAAACAAAATTTTTATCGAAAATAATAAGCGCATAAATAAGAAAAACTAAATTGGAAATAATTTTTTTCTCGTTGAAAAAGTTTGATAATTTTTTTTAGCTTTTGGTCGATTGTTTAAAATTTTCAATCAATTGGGGGATGCACTATCGTTGCACGATAATTTGTAACGTTTCATTTATCGTGGTTGTCACTTGACTGAAAACCGTTGCAGTCTACTGATGACATTCACTTGTTCATTCACACACCGATCACTTTGTGCTTGCTGGCAATCTTACAATAATTTTTTTCTTCTTTAAACGCTTTTTGTGTTCATTTGTTTATTTTTGTATTGTAGATATCTTTTCCTTGTCTTCGTTGCTTGAATCGTTTACTTGTATTTTTTTTCTTTTAAATTTGGTGTTTCATCAGTGGAACCGATGACAAACTCAATATCCCATACGCTTTGCGTATCGATGTACTGGAACCAGAAATCGAAATTAGAGAATAAAAAAGTATACGGCCGTACAACATACGATGTTGCTTGGCATGTAACCAGCAGTTGACTAAATCGAACTCAAAACATTGTATTCAGTGTTGCCTATACTCCACATGCACAACGCAAGCCGCTTGTATGTGAAAAGGCACGGAGAGTCGGAATCGAATCAAACAGGAATCATAATAACAATAATAAATATCCAAGCAAAGACGAATCGTACCCAAACAGAATAGAACGAACGACCGATATATCGGTGGCAGATACGTATATATGTACATGTAAAGCATGCAGCAACAGCAGCTACAGGCTTGTGTAGGGAGAGAACGAACGAGTGAGCGAGCGCGTGAGCGAGTAAGCGAGCGGCGGGCAAATAGCAGAGCAGTGTCAGTAGTAAAATTTGATCACACACAAGAGTACGTCGGTTCGAATCTGTCGTTGAATACGATTTGTACAAATAACTGACAAAGATACAACGATATCCATTCAATACACCCATACAACAGCGATCTCACATACACACAAATACATTCACAACAGTGCTGATACCCATTTAAAGTGAATCAATTTCCATACATAAAAATCGCCGAACGCGCGACACACTCTCGCTCGTTAGAGCCAGTACACGGCCGAACGAACAACAAGAAGAAGACGACGACGACGTCGACGATGAAGAAGAAAAGAAACAGAGGAAGACAGGCGATGGCAAAGAACGGCAGCAACAATGACAATCGCATACATACACGCATACACATGCACATCGGCACTCGAGAGTGGATAAATGAAGAATGAACGACCAACGAACGAAGCATAAAAAAAACAACAACACATAACACACACCAACCGACCGACCGACGAACGAACGAAATGGAAAAAATCCGAACTTGTACGCACACACTCGCGCAGTGTTCAATACGGTAGAAAATAGAAAGAAATCGCATTAATAAGAATATAAGTACGCGTGTATATTGGAAATATAGCTCACAAATGGGACGGGTATTCGATGCATATACTCGGCGGAGTAGATATTCACTCGAACGAGTTTTACTCACGAGATTTTCACTCAATTCGTCAAACCGGATTTGTTGGTTTTGAGTGGACATTGAGTCTTTCTCACTATAGACCGCCTTACATATGCTCACGAATGAGCCGACGCCGTGCGCAAAGCATTTTCAAGCCATAACCGCTGGCCAAAAGTTCGGCATGCCTTCGGATCATTTTCAATGTTCGCATGCTGAATTTTATTCGTTTTGTTTTGCTAGTTGTTTTGTTTTGTTTAAAACGCTTGTATGCGTGATCTTATGTGATAGATAACATTGATATTTTTACGATTCTTGTAAACATTTTTCGTCGATCATTTCATTGAAAAATTAACAGATTTTTTCAAAAATCGCAAAAAGGGAATAAATTTGAGCTGTAACGTTCAGTTTGCGCAGCTTGTGAGCTGTGCAAATTTGAAAATTGCAGCACTGAGTAGATTTTCTTCGGTATTAGTTCAGTACATGAAAGAAGCAGCCAAACTTTCAATTCCATGTCAGAGCATTGACTCAGCCACTGGCAAGGCACTCACATCCACCGAGCACACGATGTGCACAACGAGTCTCGAATAATGTGAAAAGTAAGAGATTTTTCGAATTCTCTTCATCTACATATATTTGTGTTGAATTTATTGGATGACTGAGTGAGAGTCTATAAATGGCATGGTTGTGATTGTGATTGTGCATGAGTGGATGTGTGCTTGTGTTTGTTTGCGTTTTTGTGTATGTGAATGTGTTTGTGAGTTCACTCGACTCGCTCGGACTCGGATGTCGGTGCTGATGTGTGTTGCCTGTTGGCTGCGTGTATCGTGCGATGCGCGCGTGTGCTAGTGTATTGTAACCAGTTTTTTGTGTAATTGTATTGATAAATCTGAATATCTATTGCTATCCCATTTTAACAATAATTATTGGCTCCGCCTGTTTATTGTGTTCGGTGTGCGGCTTTCGGTGTTTTATATGATTTTTTATTCGCTGTATTGACTATTGCTGGCGTAATTCGCATGCAGCAATACGCTGATTGAAAATATTATTCGCTGTCGTCGTGCAGTCGTCACTCGTATCACGAGCTCGCTCATCGCCTCTCGCCCGTGTAATTGTTCGCTCGCCGTTTTTTTGTTCACTCTGTGTAAACGGCATTTTCCTTGTCAATACACGGAGAGTATTGTTTGTGGGCTTGTCATTTGCTTCATTTGTTATATTTGCGCGCTCCAAGTTGAGTTCACACGAGTGTGGGGATCGTTTGTCAGTCATTTGTCAGATGTCTGTTCAACACCTTATTAATTGATCGTCGATCAATTGAGATCGGAATTTAATAGGTTTTCTGTTGTTCTTTTTATTTTTTCTCGAATGTTCTGCTTATTGCATTACACAACTAATCCTCTTTGCTAAGGACCAACTGCCCTTTTTTGTATTTGGAATTTGTTTGTGTGTGGTATGTATTAGCATATTCGCACATCAATGGCAATTGTCCAATGGCGAAAGCGGTTGGTAACTCGGTCGCTCTTTATTGATGCATTGTTTGAGTCTTGCTCGAAACTCGGCCGCTGTGAGGGCATCGTTTTTCCAAACCATTTCATTGCTATAAATGGAATCGACGCGCAATTCAAATGCGCATCGTCTAACATTATATTAGGAATCTCGTTTTTATATTTGTTTTCCATTTGGCCACTGCTACATATTTTTTTCGCCCATCATATTTTCTTCCGACATTTTTTTTGTTCATTTCTCATTCGGCGAGAATTTCTTTCCCTTTTCGACCGACCATAAGCCTGTGTGTCGCAGTGATAGCAACAGCTCTACGACATGTGTATGCGTGTTGTTGCCGAGTCCAACGACACATTTATCCTTTTTTTCTCCTTTCTCCTTTTTCAACAAGAAATATTTTTCTGTGGATTTATCCACATTCAGCGTGCACAGACCCTTTTGCCATTTGGTACACCTATAGAATGTATAACAAACGAAATATGCATAAGCGGCGACACAGTGAGCAAGCGAGACAGTGGGAGTGAAATGCAAATAGAATGGAAATATATTCTCGCAGCAGCAGCAGCAGCAGCAGTAGTAGTAGTAGATGATAAGAAGCAGCAACTTACATTCGGAAAAATTTTCTGGCGGGGAGCTGGAGAAAAGCTGAGAAGAGATTTAAAAAAAAGAACGAAAAAAGGCCAATTGGAGAGAGTGAGCGAAAAGAAATACAGTGATGACCCATTCCATGTCATCAATACAATAATTATTCTGCATATCTCTCTCGACTACTGCTCTGTGCTCCTTTCGTCTAAATTTTACATGTTCAATTCTTTGACCGGCTGTTCCAGGAGGCGAATCGAGATTTGCTTGGCAAAATTAGCAAATACACATCTCGCAGGATGTGCGAGAATGGTGGTGCAATGGCCAGTGGTGATTCGGTTCGGCTCTGCTCTCACTGCTCGTTAACCATCTGAAAATAAATCGTGGATATATTTTCAGTGTATGTGCTATGCGATGACAATGCTTATTCATGTTTTTACATAAATGCGACTTGGTTCATGTGCTTTTTTTCCCTTCTTCTCTATGGAGATGGTACTAGTGTGTCGTTTTGCCTTCGATATGTTTGTTTTTTTCCATCGGATTTCATTCTCGACTGCGCTTTTTTATACTATTATCATTTAAATATTAATGTTGTGGGATATAATTCGGTTGGATTTATTATTCTGTGTACTGAACGGACAGCGCACACTGGACATTTATATCATTCGCTCATATATTATGCGTATGTGTGCTGGTATTTGTGTATGCTGAACCATTTCGCTATTGACTTGCATTGGAAATAGCCGAGACTCTTTCGAATGTGCATGCTCGTGCATACACATTCAAATTATTCCTCGAACAAAAATACCGGAAACATTTCAGAAAAAAATCAGAGATAAAAAGTGTGTGTGCGTTTTTTTTTCTCATTCATTCCACCAGTTTTTGTTTGAGAATGTCAATCTTTTTTCCCTTTGTGTCCGTTCAATCCGCGCTATCTCGTTCTGTGCATTTCGAATGCTGTGATTCCCATAATTTCGGTTTCCGCATTTATAGCTGTGATGTGTTTGTGCAGCAAACAAGTGAGAGAGCGAGAGAATGTGCATCGGACGCAACGGACAAACGAGCGAGCTAACGAGCGTGCGCGCATCGCCACAATGAAGGATTTCTCGAATTGTAAGAATATCCATTTAATTTTTCATTCCGCCGCATTTTTTTGTATCACACACATTACTATGGCTCTGACTAGAGCTCTCTGTCTTACATGCATGCAAAATTTGCACTTGTTTTTCGTGCTACGTTGGTTTTCTTTTGCTTCAAGGTTCAAGGTCTCATTGTATGGATTGTAGCCGAAACATACGTATATTGTGTGCAAGTGTTTACACTTTTCGCTTGCGAAACGCTCACACGCCACAAACGAAAGAGCACTCTGATTTTTCGTTTCGTTACACTTACCGTGGGGTACTTATTCTTTTGCTCGGCGCTCACCATTCGATTACAATGCATGTGGAAAATTTGTGTTTTTGGCTCGGTGACTGGCCATTCAGTAGTTCTAATGTGGTGCGAGTGCGAACGTGAGAAGAACGGGAACGATGATGATGGGCGATGGGCGACAATTGCAACAAGGAAGAGGAGAAAAGTTGCACAAAACCGGTCAAACCGAATGGAAAGCGTATACAAACACCATTTAAAATTACATTTCATTTTCGGTTCGGACAGGATAACTTTCGTTGGATATCCTCAGCCAGATTTATTCTTTGCATATAGAACGGAAATTAAAATTAGTTGAATAAAATTGTTTGTTTTTCAATTCATTTTAGATTTAAAGTGCAAAATGAATGTAATTTGCTCGTCGCTGATTCTTTTATTTTATTTACACCAAATAATTGAATTATAACGATATTAATTACGCGGAACACACTTGAAATCTTACTCAAATATTCCATTTAATGAGCACATATATGCATGCGTGTGTGTGTGTGTGTGTGTGTGTGTACGCGTTGGACGAAGTTTATTTGAAATGGATTTGATTCGGGCCGAATTTTATAATTTCCGTATAAACTGTCGAAATTCATGGAAAACTCACAACCCAAAGAGAAAACTGTTGAGAAAAAAGGTTTGCTCATGTTAAAGTGTAGCATGTAATCGTTTTCGATACTTCCACGAAGAAACGGTCAAAAAACTCCAAACGAAAGACGAAGATGACGGCGGCGACGACCACGATGAACAAAATCAAAGCTTGATTCGCTGGATATTCTGGTTAAAAATAAATTTCATTGCCAAGCGGCCAATAAACACGTTTGCATGAGAAGACCCCTTTTTGTGTCGACAGTGTTACTCGTATGACTCACGTCGGTAATTTATAAACAATTTACATTTTTAATAGTTCACGTTATGAAAACCGGTAGAACGCTGAAGAGAATAGCCACGGAATCAGGTATAAATCTAACATTTCAACATGAAACAGCAAAGATTCGTCAGAATGGTCTTGCGGCCAATACCTTTGACGCTCAATTTATGAGAAAAATTATTTTTTCCACGAGCTCGTCAAAAGACGAATGAGAAATAATAAATAAATGATGTCAAAGTCGTTTAATTTCGCGCCGTGATCAATAGACGTCAAATGAGCCGCGCCGTGTTTTGCTTTTGTTTTGTTGAAGCGCGATGATTTTTGTGCTAAACTCGATGGCGGTAACACATACACACTTCAGGCCAGAACGAATAAATAGCATGGTCACTAAATCAACCGAAATGATATAATAAATGTGACAATTAAAACAAACAAACAAACAAGCTTTTTTATTCACTCGCGCTGATAGTGAATGGTTGAGTCGGACTTTAGCTATGCGGTCTTCGAGTATGTTGAACGTGTTTGACGCATACGACTACCGACTGAAGCATTCGAATGAAGAGGCAAAAAGAGAGAAGGAAAAAACGAAGCAATTCGTTAATATGCACGAGCGTGTGGTATTGATCTGAACCGAAAATCAAATGACCAACGAATCAACACGTTCGCATCGACATAAAAGTCAAACTATTTTCATAGCACATAATATTAAATTTATGGTATCATTCGGTTGATGTTTATCAAAATTCCAAAATATGTTTTTTCTCTTTCACTTCTTGTGAAGTCTATTTAACGCGATGTTTATCATTGATGGCTTCGAATTTTGGTGACCGGTCAACGTGAGCTAAATATCAATAGCGTGGAATGGTTCAATTTTCAATTTTTTGAAATCGATGCGTAAAAACACTTGCTCATTTTATAAAGATAATAAAAAATTGACGTCAATTAATCTCTGTTTGTTTCCTTATGCGCCTACGTTTGTAACACACATATTCAGGAAGTGATGAGACACATGATTTGGTTTTTATCGCCTTTTGATATTTATTCGTGTCGCAAACAAAGGAAACTTTTGTGTACTTATCAATTGGACTGAAACAAATCAGCGCTCCGATTTACGAGGCCTGTCATAAAAAGCGGAAAAATATCAAATTATCACAAATTTTTTCTTCTTCTGTCTGCAAATGGTAACCATAAGTCAGTTCATGATTTGTGTGCTTGTGTTTGATCTTGCTTGTATTCCGAAACTATATCGATGCTACAGCTGAGTCTAGATCTCGGTTCGGCAAACAACGAACGGAAAAAAGCGATCCAAATAAAATAACATAACATAACATTCTAAACAAATAAAGACAAGTGCAATAAAAAAACTGCGCTGAAGGCAAGATATAGGCCGGTGCATAGAGACGAGAAAGACAGAACAGTAAACATTGTTGTTGGTTATATGTGTATCGTTCGATCGGCGTCTTTGATGTAATTTTTACACATTTCATCCATGTACGTAACTCAAATAGTATGCATACCACCAAAATAAATAGCATGCTAAAGGAAACGAAGCAAAGAGACGCGGGTTGGCTGAGAAAATACTGTGTCATATAATGATTGAAGTGGAAGAGGCAGCAGGAAAGAAGAAGCATCGGCGACAATAACCGTAATAAAAAAAGAGCAAGCGATCGAAAAAGTCGAACCATGCCAAGGCAATGCGAAACCAACAAGAAGCGACGAGAAGACAGCACGTCATGTATCAAAGTGTGTGAAAAAATACGATCGAAACAGCAATAATGGCAAAAAGAACGAGAAAAAAGTGTTCATATAGATTAATTCCTATTCTTAACATGTCGTTGCAAACATATCACGTTTTTGATTACAATATTCAAATGAACCTATTAAAAATCTTGCAAATATCTTTTCACTTGTTTGTGCGGGCTTTTTTCGCCTTGCTCACTCTTTCATGGCATTGTACGGTTTTTGTTCGCTAGAGATATTTTGTTCGATTTCGGCACATCAACTTCTGAAATATGTATGCGAGTGTGTTGTTTTTTGCTCGCGCAGTATGTAGTTGTTGTTGACTTATCTCGTTATTCGCGCGTACAAGGAATGCCCCACACTCATTGAGCTCGTGCTCATTTTAATCCTCATCCTTATTCATTGACTTAGACTTCGCCTTTAACATCGACCCAAAAAAATATATAAGTCATTGCGATACATGAAGAGTTGCAATTTGTAGACGAATCTACACACACAACACAACCGCACTGTATACGATGATGTATTTTGATTGTTGAGATGATGACTTTCAATGATGACGATATTATGCATGTTCACTTTCGAATGTGCGAATCTCTTACAAAACCAAAATAATTATTAATCGCTTCATATATGGATGTTATGTTTGAAATTTTTAATCGCATCTTCTTCGTTCGCTTTTCTCCAGCCATTTTCCCGATTTTTCCTCCGTTCGTTCGTTTCTCTTCATTTGCATTATCTCGATGTCACATACATGTTCATTGCTCGTTCAGACGATTTGTGATCTTTGGCGTGAGTCGATGTTGTAGATGGTTCGAGAAATGTGTGTGTATCTGCTCTTAGAAAACCATCGTCGTCTGTATGGATGGATGGATATGAAGTGTACGGGCGATGTGTGTTTGAATGCTTATCTGATTGAAAAACATTCAGATAGAAATTGCAAACGCAGTACTCACTCTATTTGAAAGCAAAAGAAGAAAAAAAAACACACAAACACACACACAAATCGAGCCATCTAAACGAGCGCGTCTGCAACGAAGAGAAAAGTCAAAGTGGCAAGGGAAGCATGGGAGATAGAGAGAAAGAAATCTGAATTACGATAAATCTCAAGCGTATCGTAGCAGAATTTTAATTTTAATGAAAAATTATTATTTTTCATGTCTTTTCGTTTTTTTTTTTTTAATTTTTTGCTTTTAATTGATTCAAATGAGGGCGAAGACGAGTGAACGAAAAAACAACGCACACACACATAATGTTCAACGTGGAAAAAGGCAGCGACACGTAGAGAGATCGGGAATTCTCAAATGAAAGCAAATATTCACGCATTAGAGACTTGCGTGACGCTCTTCAGAGACCCTTCACATTCGTTGAAAATCGCGCACAGCCCTTTGATGACAACAGTCATAGCCTTTTGCTGTTCATTTGGCTCATGCATTCATTTCATTTTTTTCTCTTCTTCGCGGCGGCGGCCACGTCGAGATTTTTGTTCGAGTGAGTAAACGCGCGTTCGCGACAGTCTTGCACACGCTCGAGTCGATTTTGTAATCACTCTTCTCTGGTGAAGCTTTATCTTGTAAAAAATTATTATTACCATTTATTTTTCGAAATAAATTTTCTCTATCATTTTCCTATACGTTTCTGTGCTGTTTCGAGCGGATATTTTTTTCCTTTGCGCTCTCATTCACTCCGTTCGTTTCATTTCGTTCGCGTCTAGAAATAGTAAATAAATAATATCATTCTGTGCTCTCTCTCTTTCGTCTTCTACCCATCACTCTGCGCTTCTGTTTGCTTGACTCGGTTAAAAAATGTTGTTGCCTTTTTTGCCATACAACCCCATATTCACCATTCCACGCTCTGTGCCCGCCATCTGAAAAGAAATTTAAAAGAAAATAAAATATAATTTTTGCTCATACTGGATACACAAGTGAAAAAATTAGGTAGAAATGATGGAAATGGCAACGCCGCACCAAAGATGAACGAGAGAAAGAGAACGAGAAGGAAAAAAGCGAGCAGATAGATTCATGTATAGAAGTATACATCATCGAATGAAAAGCAAACGCAAAAAAATTGAAAAATGACGAGCAAGGAAGAAAGGAAGCCGGAGAGTGCGGGCGAGTGAAGAGAAAGCGACAGAAAGAGACAAGTGAACGGGGCAAAAAATATTATCAAGCTCAAAACGAACATGATGAAATGAAATTAATGTATACGAACGAATCCAGCAATGGGGTTCGAGCAAAAACTCTATAGGAATGTAGCCTAAGTTCTAGAGCAGTGTCCACGATCCAGCGCGCGATGTGGACAAAGTGCGAAGAGTGTGTCACATAGAGCGCGGGTGGCATAGCGGGTATGAGAGAAGAAGGTGCACGGCAGAGTTTATTCTTGTTGGACTTTGGTGTTCATCATCAGCATCACTTTTTCAACGTTGAAACAGTGCAGAGAAAACGAGAAAAATGCTCCAACCGAATGGGGAGCGGGAAAAAATGTTGCCATTTGAAAAAAAAAAGAATCCGGTAATGTCCAATAAAAATCTTAAGCAATTTTTTCCTGAAGTTCACGAAAAGTACGAGGCAAAGAATAAAAGGCAGCAATGAAAATGACTGAAAATGAAGCAGTAGACAACAGGACGTAGTTAAATGGGCGAACGATGAGAAAAAAGGGGCAAAAGCGCGCGCGAGAGACCGTACCACACGCAAACGAGATGGACGAAAACCAAACCAAACCAAATTGAAGCGAGCGAGGAAAACAAATGAAAAAATGGAGATAGAGAAAAAAATGCGCTTCAACACATTCATTTGTGCAACTTTAGCTATTCATTGGACTCTTTGTCATAGATATTTGGTGTTTCGAGGATGGTTTAACTCACGCATACTCTCAATCGTTCCAGATTGCATGTAATTTTTTTCTTGTCACGCTTAATAAAAATGAGTGTGCTTGAAAACCAAACAGCAGCCAGCCAGCAAACATACAGCCAAAGCGCTGGCGAAGAGACACACTCACTAACACTCACACACCGAATCAAAAGAAAAAGAAAAGAGTAAAACGATGTTTGAACGACCATTTCTCTCTGTGTGACACTCATGGCTTATCTTTATTTGAACATTTTTCCATTTTCCTTTGCTCGTCTCGCTTTTTTGTGTTGCCACATTTTTTGCTTTTTTTAAATTGTGTTTAAACTTGCAGAATCGAAAACCTGCACCAAAAGGACAGAGGATTAAAAAAAGTCGGACAAGAATCATATAAAAAAGTGTCCATCGATGGTGTGCTGCGTGCGCGCTAATGCTGATGATAGACAGCGTCGTTCGTGGATAGTGGATAGTAAATTCGCATTACATAAAGTTCACAATGCACAGTATGCTGTCTCGGGAATTCGACTGGAACATTACAAAATCACTTCGTGATCAAACATCGTTTTATTTCTTCTTGCACATTTTGTCATCTATCACAGCGGATGCAGTCGATCTGGCGAGAGAGAGAGAGAGAGAGAGAGAGAGAGAGAGAGAGAAACGAAACCCAAAACCGAAACCGAAAATTGTTCAAGAAACACAAACATTAAACGAGCAACGAACGAAATGGGCAAAAAACATATTCGCGCTAAATAATTATATATTCTCTTCGGAGCCACTGAAATGCTACTTTTTTCGTTATATTCTTTTTCTGTTGTTGTCGATGTTGGTCTATGTTTTGGCATTTTGTCTATTTCACCCAAATTCTGTGCGCCCAACTATTTTCCGTCTCTTGTCGATGTTTACATGCGAAAGCAGGACACTGATTTTAGCTGTGTACACAGAAGAAAAAAAATGCATCGAAATGAATACCGTATGTTCGGAAGACTTTGTGTATATATATACATTTTTTCGTACATAAAATCACGACGGAGCGCACTTATAGGTAGTTGCTGTTTGCCAATGAAAATGACAAACACACTGCGGGAAAAAACTATCAGCGTTTTTCGCACACAATTCTATGACACAAAATAAATACAAACGTACGAGCAAAAAAGTGCATATCTGAACGAAAATGATCGTAAAAGTCTTAAGAGAAAAGTGCGGGGAAAAAACCAACCGTAGTTGGAAATAGGCAAAATCCATCCATAATTTTATACTTTATTTGCCCGAAAAAACGAAATAAATGTGAATAAAACGCTGATGACAATATTTTGTAACTAAAGCGCTGAGTGAAGGCAACTCACGAACATGGCGCGCACATGAAAACGAGAAAAAACTGCAGCGAAACAAGAAAGAGACACTGTCGGTGAGTGCATGTGGCCGTTGCAGCGCACAGATTCTATTGGTTTACTCGACGAATCTCCGGCGAACGGAATGTGAACTACTATCACGTCGTGGTAACATGCGAACTGAACAGAACAAGCATTAATGCCAATGCCATCAGCATTTTTCTAGCATCCAATCAAGTGCTCATGCAAAATACATGCATTTAGACAGACGTTTTACTTGTCGGTTGTATCGCGGCAAAATATTTCGTTTGTGAAACGGAAAAGAGTGTGGTTCATTTGTTTGTAGTTACTTTGCCATCTCGTTTTTTTTTTGTTGCTACTGTCATCCATCCAGAGCCATTCCCTGTTAACGTAGCCCAGCCACAGCATCACCAACATTAGAAGCAAACGCTGAATGGCATTTTCTGTTTGTTAGAAAATTTACTCAAAGCTCGAACTCGATCCACATCCATCTATATATATGTACAGCACGAAAGAGAACGGGTGAGACACACAAACACACAGTACAGAGAGTTACAAGCATACCCGCAAGTGAATATGGTACTTTCTGCAAGATCGACTGGCAATTTTCATACATATTTTAGTAGATTTTTTTCATTATATGTCATTTGGAGCAAAGTTAACGGAGAAAAAAACGCATCCAATGCATAGCGAATAAATGAAGTTGGACAGTAGTAGTTCGCGTTATTCGCCGGATCAAAATTGAAAGAATATTTCATTTTGCCCCGTAAAAAGCACGTAGAAAAAAGCGCTGAAATGACAAAATAACTGAAATGCTTATGCAAAGGGATATTGCAACTTTTTTGACCAGAAAAAACGCCATCTTACGTCGTGCCCGTAAATTATTTTACTATACATTTAGATGGTAGAGCTTGAACAAAAGTTCGACACTACCACTAACTTGGAAAGAGCTTGATAAACTTGACGAAATACATATATTTTATGGTCGTTGCAATACCCCTATGTGCTTATGGGTAAAAAAAAACAAGATAGCGATGCCATGAACATCTGAACTTTAGTGAGTTAAATTTTAAATGTCATTTTGAGTTAGGAAAGCGTATTCAAAAAAAACTGTTTGAATGAACGAACGAACGAACGAGCGGTCGCCTCGAAATGCGATTATTGACAGAAACGAAGTTAAGTCACTTGAAGTTTATTTTAGTTGAACGACCACTTGCCTGAAACTTTACATCAAAAATCGGCCCAGAAGCTATAAAAGTGCATGCAAAATGATACGCAATCCACTATTATCTGCCGGAATGAATATGGCAAAATGCAATTTATCGAATACAAAACCCCATTTATTTCTATTACAAATTAATCGAAAACAAATGCCCATATGATATCACATGAAACTCTATCCAAATAGAACGGAGAGAGAACAGATTCATTTACATTTGTGTTGTGATATATTTTATTTAGGTTTTTGTTGTTGCTGTTTTTGTTACTGTTGTTGCCATTGTTGTCTTTGTTGTTGATACTGTTGTTTGATTTTCATCGGTTTGTTTCACAATTTCAGTCACCTTAAATTACCCAGCAATATGCTCTCGTACGCAGAGATTCCATTTATCATGCACCGATTCTGCATTGTAACTTTAATGAATTCGCAAACAATAGATTATAACACGGCAATTATCACATGCGAGTATGTTGCAATCGAAATCTCAATAGCACACACTCACCGCATCGCAGAGTGCACGAACGGTATGCAATTGAACCCGCTACGCCAAGAGCAAATGTACGCATCCGAAATATGACAAATTTTTCATTTGCATCTGATACTAGCACCGAATCGAACTGACATGAATACAACATCGAATGGATAATTTTTCTTTTTTTTTCAATTGAAAAATGTTATGTGCATTTTGGTAAAATTACGACAATATTCAACGGTGTCTGTAGAATCAGTGGAAAGCATCACTCTCGCTTGCGTCAGTCACAAGTACTTTACACTGAAATTCAATCCGTTTTGAGGAGTGCATCAACCCATTGCTTTGCGTATCAACTAAAAACTATGCACTTTTTATCATCCTTTTGTTTTGAGCTAGACACCAATTTAATATCGTATTAAAAATACATTTTCAATGATCTCCAAACGGCGATTTGTGTTGTTGTTTACAGCTTCGAACAAAAAATGTTTATGAAATTTGATATTTCCATTGCTATCTATCCCAAAACGAATGAGAGGCAAATCGGAACAAAAATTTATACGTTTTTGTTAATAACGAAAGAAAATGCATCGCCCAGAGAATTGAACATCTGTAACATAAACGGATAATGCGTAGCGCCAAATGAACGCACATTGTTTTCATTCAGGGATCTGAAGATATAATGTTGGAAAATGACGTTATAAAAATGCCATCAATTGGAATATGAATCAAATGCGGCAGGACCACCACGATATTCGGCTATTTCTAGATTAAGTTTACGGCTTTTTCAATACTATTTAAAAAGTTGAAACGTTTTTATTTGGTGTAAATTAAATTGAATTTTTCAATTTTGAAAACCCGTTCAATTACATTTCTGGTGGTGCCGAAGAACAATTAAATTCACTCAAAATTTATGTTTTTTTTTTCATTCAACCCTAATCTGAAAAACTTGCTCTGACCATCAAGTGGCCGTTAATACAATCGACATTTGCCATCTTAACATTACATCCTATCTATTTGGAAATGGAGTCAGTCGACAAAATATACGCTCTATATGCGTAGAGTGCATTGATCGAACTTCTTGCTATTGTTACACTATTCCAACTATGAATTCTCCCTCGGCGTTTAACGCTTTTTATCTTTCCCAAAACTGGTCATCTATTAATCAGACGTTATGCTTCGCACTAAAAGCGGTATAAAATCTTTTTGATATGCAAAACGAATTCTCTTGAATATTATGATCCAACGTTGTGCGCTTCGCATTCACAGAAAACGGACGCTTTGATGAAACAAAACAATTGTGCAGTAGATAAAAAAAGAATTCTCAAACGGAAATAAGAGCAATTGCGTTTTTTGTGACGTTTTTATCAATAGACTTCCGACTCATGCGCATGGTAAACTCATTTTAATGTTCGTTTAGTAAAACTATAAAGGCAGCGATTGAATATATCGGCAAGAATATGGATTGTAGTAACTCAAATATGCATATTGAAGGAACGGGTGACGACGCATCGACCACCACACACACGCACACACATACATAAACTCAATTCTCGTCAATGAGCATTCACACATGAAGCGTATGCAAATCGGGTAATTTAGATGAATGTCGAACGGCCGCAACTTTACGTTTGAAAAAAGCGGTGATATAAACACACATCCATGACGAGCGAGCATTCGAATTCATCTTTGTCTTTAGATGGCTGAAAAATGTGTGAGTGGTTCCGATTGGCGTCATCCCTTTCGCTCGTCGTTAAATGTGCTTGGTGCCTGCCAAAAGCAGAATGAGGCATTCCATCTTTGGTTTGCTGTGCTTAGCAGAGATAGAGTGGAACAGAAATAGAAACAGAAACTGTTTTCAGATTTCACATCGAATGGGCGATATGCGACAAAAGGGTTGATTTTGATTTATTTCGATATGGATATGCAAATTATGCCAGTTAAACTATTAATGTTATTTTACACAATTCAAATGGTATAAAGGTCATATGGCAGTGAAACTAACTAACTTCGGTGCCGGCATTGGCATCGGCAGCGTCACTGTTGAAACGGTAACGAAATTAATGCACATATGGATAAATGCTTGGAAGAATGAACCGTAGGGATGAGATTTGAGATTTTGGTAACATTCGACTAGAGACCAACAACTATATTTCGGGTTGCGAGTATGAGTGAGAGGCGCACCAAAAGAGAGAGAGGGTGAGTATGTGTTGGCTGTTGCTGGTTTGATATCGTCAATGTTCGATATTATTGAAGCAAAAGCGACCGACAGTCTTTCGAACCCATACATCGAACATCAACGAATACGATTAATTTCTAGCATTTTGCATTGACAGTGGCAGTGGCAATAAAATCCATTTACCAAACTCGTTGACATTATGCAAACATATCGAGAACGAGAGAGAGAGAGGTATGGTGCTACGGTCGCCTTTGGAAATCACAGACTCGAAAAAAAATGCAAACATTTTCGTCGAACCATTAATTTTTCCTGCATATTTAATAGCGGTAAAATATTTCGGCTGCTTTTTCTCGCTTCGATACTTTGCAGCGAAAGGTGATTAATCGTCTCTCGGCTGAGCTTATTAATTTTAATATTTGCCAGCCTTTTTGCATCGACAATAGTTTTTATCTCGAAATGATTGCGATTTGAACGGCCGATTGCGAGCTGAAAATGGTTTCACGCAATACAATATGAAATTCGAAACGATAGGTCAACTCCATGGCTGGACCAGAAGAAAAACCAGATTATTTATTTAGTGTGAAATAAGACGAAAATTCCGTTCCATAAACCGATATTATTAAGTTGACAATGACCTCAACAAAAGTGAAAATTCAACGGAAAAAGTGAAATTTTGGTTACGTTTGCTGAAGGACACACATCATTGTGGTTGTTTTGCTTTGTTATTCTTTTGTTCTCACTTAAACATGCCAAGCACAAGACGCGTTAGGACACTACCATTCAGGCTTTTTTCTACTTTTTTCGTTATTCTTTATTCTTTTGAAACAAAACTTTGTGACTGCCCGAAGGAAAAAGTTTCAAATAATCTTGATGCAAAATGCATGATGAAAAGAAGTTGAAAACTGACAACGCAAGGGTTCATAATGATATTCGAAAGAGAGAGTGCGAAAGGTAGATAGAGAGAAAAGAAGCGAATCAGAGGTAAGTTGAATGACAAAACTGACTGACTGCAGCAACATTCAACATCCAAGACATAACGAAATGAAGGAAAAAAAGTGAGTGATGAACACAGAAGAAATCAAAAGGCTTAATTTCAATAGAAACGTGCACATACTATATTCTACCGTTCACTTCATACCGATGCTGGGTGCAAATGTGGCATGGATGTGAAAAGATGTTTGAGATTGTCTTTGCAATCAGGAGATTCGATGTTTGGTAGCTATGAGCATTGAAAGGGTATTGAACGTATGAGTCCATTTGTATGCACTCAAAAAATTGAATCGAATCTTTTCAGAAAGGGTGACTCAAGTTTATTGAATGGTTGTTATTTTTTTGTCGTCTTTCAACTTCATCTGAAACATCGCATCGACATGTATAAAGGATCAATCGAACAAAGTGATGCATATGACGATATCGTTCAAAAAAGAATCTCAAAACGAGATCTATTCGCACTCGCCTAACTATTTCGATTTGATGAAAAAAAACAACACGATTTCACGTTTTATTTGAGCGTGATGATGGTGTGTTTGCGATCAGTTCTTTCTCTTTTTTTATTATTATTCCTTTGAATGGGTTTTATGCAAATTAAAATACGACCGACGGACGGACAGCTGTGTTTAATTTCGATTTTACGTGGCAAATCATACACTCCGCTTCAGCATCCGAATCCATTCACCGGTATTGTGCCCAGGCTTTTCTTGTTCGAACATCAAGCACAAACAATCAATTGTTTGTCGAAGAGATTTATAATTGATATCCGATGGAAGAGGTTTGCATCCAATTTCCATGTCGATCACCAAAAGGTGATTTTCATGTGTATTCGATCAGAAATAAAAAGGTCCGCGCGAGCAGATGAACCAATACCTTTTTTTAAGTATCGAAAGTATTGATGAGTTTAATCCATTCCGCGGTATTCTACCAACCAACGGAAACGACCATTTCTATTGATTACGATGCAATTTTTCAGCATGAGTTCCGACCATTCAGTTGATTGGGCCAATTCCAACGGTCGAAATTGTCGCAGCTGATCGATACGGGGAAAATGGACAGCTGAAGGGTCAAAAAGGGTTTGAAACATTCAAATTATGCATTAATCAGAGTTTTTATTCTTTTTTTTTCGGGTTGTCTATAAAAATCCATTCGTTAATTCGATTGATGAGCAACCCTTCATAGAATAAATCAATAAATCTGCTTTCTCGTTTTACGTACTCGTTTCGAAAACTGTTGCTAGACTACAAGTTCAAATTCCAAAATGTTGGTAAATACTTTTCGACAATGCGACTACCCTTGATCGAAGATAGCAAACGACCAAAAATGAATGCGAATTCCACGGAAAATGATTGACAGTAGCAAAATAACTGAGCATTTTGAGAAGCGCACGCTTTTTTGACAATGTTAAAATGGTATTGCCTTGCCAACAAAATGGCTCGTTACAAAATTGATAAAATGCTGTTGCGATCCCAGTTCTTCTGCCAGTGGAGAAGTTTATCCGAAGTGATTGCAAAATTTATTTATTAGTACATTTTTGGAGAAAACGTTTCGAAATTGAACTTGTTCACCACTTAAGAATAAAACGTAGAATGAAGCTTGCACAATGAATGGCATCAAGTTGGCTGAACTGTTGGAAGTTTTTTGCGTTCGAATGCGATGAGAGATGAAATCTGAATTCCGTCGATGTCTGCCGCAATTCGTCATCACCGTTAGCATTCGGCTTAGAGAAAAATCATAAAAGTTTTACTCTAACTGATTCAATTTCAATTAGAAACCTGTCACATGTGTCACAAAAAGGGAGCGCTTAAAATAATACACAACTTTTGATTGGGAAAGTGGGAGCAAAACGGCATGCACAACGCCATTTGCCATCATCAACCGATGAAGAAAGTTCGGGATTCCGTTTAACCCTGTGTGACTTGTGATAACTCTTTACCCGAAACACCGAACGCACTACAACGAAACGCAATTAAAGTTTGTTTTCGACAGTGAAACGTAAATTATTTATGAATTGTGACTTTAACTTGTGTGTATGTATCTATTTGCAGTCGACCAACAGCCTGCTCCAGCTCCAACTCGTCGGAGGCAATAAAATTTGATAAGTTGTAAACCGTCCTCAAGTCGTCGGTACAATTAATTAGACCTAATTATTTCCAAGTCAATTCAAAAACCAAATACACAACACAAGAAAACACTTGAGCAAATGAATTGTTTTCAGCCAATTTGAAGTTTGGATTTGCTGGTTCGTACTTAACGTTTTATCCACTAATATGCAAGTAAACAGCTTTATTCCTCAATTCGCCTTGATAGAAAGTGTTGTGTATGCATATAACAGTACATTTTTTAGTTTTGTTGACCAACCAGGCCTGCTTAAAGAAATATCGAAACTAATGCGCGACAATGACCAGTGCCATTAACGCGCGTGAACTCTTTAAATTAATTGTTCATATCAGAAACAATTAATTTCGAAAGAGTGACGCATGCACACACCCATTGACACAGACAGAAAAGTGATAATACAAAAATAAAATAACTAAATTAATGTTGGAAATAAAAACCTATTGCAATCATAATATAATTATATGTTTATTTCATTTGGATTGCTTCCATTCGGCGGTTGTTCAAACAAATTATTAACAAACGTGTGATATTAATATCAACAATAATTCCATTTCGGTTTGTATTTTATGGTCCTTATTGAGTGACAAACATATTTTCACGCGGTCGCGCATCGACACACGCCGAAAATCCATACGCATTAGTCGATCTCTTCTGGTGGTTGCCTTTTTCCCATTCATTTATTTGGAGCTGCGTGGCTTTGGTTGACTTCTCTCTTCTTTTTTTTAATTGGATTGTGCGTTCGAGCACGAGCTATCGAATAAAATGATGGCCCTATGAAAAATAGACGCTGTTCGGCATTCACATTTAACATTCGAAATGGAAAAAAAACAACACAGTAAAAAAAAATTAATTATTTCGAATGGTTACAATTAAAATGCATAAATTATCGTTAAAATCGTTATTTTTGGCCGTTTTTGCCGATGGTAGAACAAAAAATTCGGATGGCCAGGCGATCCCATTAGCATGAAAATGTAATTAAATGGCATGATTGTGTGTAATACGATTTCGGTGTGAGTGTGAGCAATGTGTGTGTGAGAGAGTATAGAGTCATGGACATTCCATGGTTGGCCATTAAAAAATTTCAATTTTTGAATATCAGCCGATTCTATTTGGGTGTCGATATGTATGCGCCTAATGGGACTGCCTTCGCCAGCTAAATTAGTCGTATCAAACGCCCATTCGTCAGTCAAATGCTTTGTGCAATACAAAACGAACGTAAACCTCATCAATACCACGGTCGAGCGTATGTTCGGCCCCAATTCCAGTCGAAACGATTTTCCAATTCCAAACGCCAAAAAGTACGAATGAATTAACTATTAGCGGGTCCTTTATTCGAATCGAATTTCAAATATGAATATTATACATCATTGCGATGATGATTGTAGCGAGTGGATTTTTGACTTTATTAATGACTTTTCCGAATGAATGTGTGATGCTTAATGACATGAAAATGATACGTGCGTGTGTAATTCAAATTGATTGAATGGCAACAGACGTCGGTTTGCTGTATGTGTGAGTGTGTGTACTTAGCAGAAGTTCAATTGACGTTTATTTTGCATATTCGAAATTTATAGATCGACATTAATGCAAAATGCAATACTCAACGCAACGCGTTGAAATCAGCAGCATTAAACCATTGTACTCAACACAAATAGGCGCTATGAATATTTCTGCCATTTACATTTCAATACATGGATTAATAATTGATGGTATTGATGCACGTTGGCTAGGAAAAAAATACGATTTCGGCAAATATTTGCATATTTATTTATTTTGATGGGTGATTTGTGGTGACGATCTCTCAAAAGTAATATGCAATCAAAATTACATGCATTTAATCTGCATCGCTACTGATGTTCGGGCCGGGAAAAAAAATAAAAGCTAAAGTGAAATGCGAATCCATTCATATTTTCGAGACAAATACGCTTCGCACAGAAAATGGGGATGTGATTTAATGCGGCGTTTATTTTATAGCTATGCACGTAAGTTGTGTAATTTACTGGGTTGATGCATTTTCTTTACATTTTCATCTTTTAAATTGGGATTAGAAGAGCAATTTTAAGCCATTCAAAAAGCAAACTTGAGCTTCGTTCGTTTTCTACTTTTCCAGCAAAATAACACATCGGTCAATAAGTCCCGAGCCTAAGTAGGAAAACAACATTTTTTTGCCAAAATTCAATTTTATTCATCAACATAGTCCCCTTTTAGAGTGATACAATCATTCCAACGCCTTTCTAGCTTTTCGATACCAGTTTTGTAGAACGATTTGTCCTTGGCCTCAAAATAGGCTTCAGTTTCGGCAATCACCTCCTCATTCGAGCCATATCTTTTTCCCTGGAGCATTTTTTTGAGATCGGCAATAAGCCAGTAGTCACTGGGGGCCAGATCTGGAGAATAAGCCGGGTGGGGAAGCAATTCAAAGCCCAATTCATGCAGTTTGGCCATCGTAACCATCGACTTGTGACACGGTGCATTGTCTTGGTGAAAGAGCACTTTTTTCCTTGCCATATGAGGCCTTTTTTTGGCGATTTCCTTCTTCAAACGCGTTAGCAATGCTATGTAATATTCACTATTGATGGTTCTTCCCTTTTCAAGATAGTCGATGAATATTATTCCGTGCGCATCCCAAAATACTGAGGCCATAACCTTGCCAGCTGACTTTTGTGTTTTTGGGCGCTTTGGTCGACTTCCACCGGCTTCTGTCCATTCAGCTGACTGCCGATTTGACTCCGGAGTGAAATGGTGGACCCAGGTTTCGTCCATGGTCACATAACGACGCAGAAACTCGTTCGGATTGCGCTTAAAAATGGTCAAACAGCTCTCCGAATCATCGACACGATTTTGTTTTTGTTCCGGTGTCAACAAACGCGGCACCCATTTCGAACACAGCTTTCTCATGCCCAAATGATCATGCAAAATTGTGTACACACTGCCTTTTGATATCTTTAGGATGTCAGCTATCTCCTGCAATTTCAGTTTGCGGTCGGCCATAATCATTTTGTTGATTTTTGTGATGTTTTCTGGAATAACTGCCTCATTTGGCCTACCAGAGCGTTCAGCATCATCGGTGTCCGTACGACCACGTTTGAAATCGGCAAACCATCGTTTGATGGTTGCAATTGATGGAGCAGAGCCCGGGTAACACTTTTGAAGCCATTCCTCAGCCTGAACGGTATTTTTACCCATTAAATAGCAATGATAAATCAACACACGAAATTGCTTTGAATCCATTGTTTTGAAAATTACAAAAGTAGCGTCACTTAAACCACTGTAACTAGGTAAATAATAGTCCAAATGTCATGAAATTTTGACAGTAATCTTTTGAAGGTTGGTACTTTCGAAAAATCATGTGGATATTTCATTAGTGGCGCCATACGGTGGTTAGGCTCGGGACTTATTGACCGATGTGTTACTTTGCAAACTTCGGCATCCGGAATTACCTAAGCCTTGTGGCGAATATACGATGTATATGCTAATTTAAAAACTATGACAAATCAGAAGTAGATTATGCACATTCTTGTAACTGCATTTCGGTTTCAATTTTATCGCAAACTATAAAAGTCAACAATCACACCAAATCATACGTTGCAGCATTGAAACGGGTGAAGAAAAAACACAACTTTCAGGTTCATTACATTGTTCTGTTCTGCAATGATTAAAATAATTTTTAATGAGAATAATTCATTGTTCGTGAAAATTCATCATCAAATGGAGTATAATGAGTTAACAATTGCTCGAATAATTGTTATTATGTTATGATTTTGAATTTTCATCTCATGTTTGTACACGAAAGTTAATCTGTTATAAATTCTTCGTCGTTTGAAGTAAGTTTCGAGTCGAAGTGGCGGTGGAATGATGATGACGACGGCAACAACGACATGTGTTGTGGGGGGCAAGCATGGTTTGTAGGTGAAAAACTAAATCGATGGCACTTAATTTAACAGCGGTGATGACATTCGGATAATGTGTAATTGATGAACACTCACTCCGGGTATCAAAATTATGATAAAAGATTACGGCGGTGCAAATGAAATTATCTGTGGCAAAAGTTTTTGGCAGTGGAAGCGAAAGACAGAGAGAGAGAGATAGTTCAAAATGAATTTGTCGGTGCATTCACCGATTTTCATTGACAAAGTGTAGTAGTTCGCTTATTTATGGCTTCCGAAATTCGGTACTCCTGCTGCTGTCGCTGCTGCAGCACATATGAGGCGGTCGTGTGTATGCATGCATCCACGGACATTTGCGCTGTGATGATGTTGGTGTGTTGTGCTGGATTGCGAGTATTAACCATTTTGATCCATTCAGTAAAAGACATTTAGTAATTTTCCATGCAAATGTTGTGATAACTCCGCAGAGCTCTGTGCAAATACAACATAGATTTAATTTCATTTCGAGCTGAACGGTGAGCGTTGCAAGTGAATTTTGAATATATACATATGTGAATGAGGTAGAGCCACTGCTCGATCGGTAATGTGAATGTTATTACATACTCTCGCTCTCTCTCTCTCTCACACACACACAAATACACATACGACTCACAGGTGTATATTAAACTGCATTGTTTGCACGCTATTTTATATTTACTGTAAACAAATGCCAAAGCACCAATTTATCCAAACTTTGCAAATGATGTGCAATCTCTCTGTTTTGTGTTCCTCTCGTTCGCCTTCTCTCTTCCTCCACCTTTTGCCATTGCTTCCGTTCGGCTGCATTCATCCGCACTCTAAATCGTCTATATGTGGATTAAATGCCATTAAATTTCTATGTATACATGTTAATTACATACATAACCGTCGCAAACGTAGCACAACATAATAAAATACATTATTGGATGCGGTTGAAATTTAATTTAATACTTTGATTCTTATTACGTGAACAATTTGTTGCGATGCGGTGCAAATTGCAAAACTTTTTGATAATGAGGCAATAATTCTATAGTTTACCATATATTTTCGTTGGATCGGATGCTTTGCCAAGGCGTTGGTTTTTTTTTCATTTCTTCGTTTGTTCTTTTGAAAAATATTTTCAGCATTTAATAATTTCTTAAATCCAATAGGTTTGCTCGTGATGTAGCCCATCCATGGCTGTGAAATACAAATAGCAAAACTCGAAAGTTTTATTGTCTTAAGTCAATTGTTAATTCATTGTCGGCTTAGCACGCGTTCGCAAATTTTTTGCCAAATGACTCGTATATGATAATTGCCCGCGGAATTATTTTAAATAGCATTAAACGCCATTACGGAATTTGAACAAATATCAACTTTATCGCTTTTGCAAGCTTCGAATTTCAAATTACGTAAATGTGTTTATTGCTTTTTTGACCTTATGACACTGTCAATCCTCGGTCTAGGCAAAAAAAAACGAAGAAACATCTACATTGGAAACACGTACGCAACAACGAAACGTAGTCAAAAATATCGCGCATAATCATATCAAAATCGCGAATAAATAAAAATAATCCAAACGAACGTTTGGATTTCAACAAAATCTGATTTCAGTTAATTATCTTGTTGTTGACGTTAAAAATCGTTATTCTCGAAATGTAATCGTATCCAAGTATATTTCCGCTAACAAATCAAAAGTCTAGCGCTTGCCTTTTTACTTTTTGAATTATTGTAATGTGTTTGTTGTTTTTTCTCTATTTTTTGAGGCAGTTTTCGCTACTCATTGTGTGTAATTTGAAGTAAACATTGTAATTCGGGTCGAATTCAGGTTTTCCCATGTAATCGTCTGGCGTCAAACGAATTTCTAGTTCTCAATAATGCTTATTGGCCCAATGGCATCAGCGTTCGCTCGCTCACACACAATAACAAGCCGAAAAAAAAACAAGTAACTACACAGCAATTAATACAGTTTAATTGTTCTTGCTTGATTCCGCAAGTATTTTTGGTAAATCAACTGCTATTGCTTTCTCGGCCTGTCGTTAAAGTCCAACATTCTCATAAAATACCGAAACTTTAAAATCTAATGAGAATTTGCTGAAAGTTGCAAGAATAAACTTATTCATAAATAAAACGAACGAGTTCCGAAGCGGACGGTTGGTTGGTTGGCGGGCTGTCTTGTTACTCTTTCGGTTCTCGGTGCGTTATTTTTTTCCCTCTACCTCCTCGAGCTCTGGTTAGTGGCAAAAGTCAAGAGCAATGTATGCTCTCGATTCAAACGTATGGGCCATTGTTCGCATTCATACAGCACGAAAAAAATATGCATATAACTTTTCAAACAATTGTGACCAAAATGTGTGCATGCGAATATGTGATTCTCTCTGTGTGTGTGTTTGGTTCGCTGTTGAAAACATTGTTTCTATTATTATTGTAACGTGAGACATTTGCTCTGGCCCATAGAACACGCCAAAGACCAACAAAAGAAAATCGTAACAAATTATTAATTACACGCACAATCACTTGACTTCATAAAATCTAAGCGAGTTTTAAGTGACTGCTGTCTCGAAGTGTATTTGCTGTGATCACAGCTCACCGAAATTGCATTTTCAACCAAAATATACCGAAATTTGAATCATTTTTGACTACACTGCAAATGAATGAAATGCACAGAGAATTTTCAGCCACACAAATCTACTCTCAAGTCCAATGCAAATAAATCGCAAAAATTTTCCATGCAAACTAACTGGAGAACTTCGGCATAGGAGAACGTAGCAGGAAAAAAAACTTTGCACTTGTTTTTCATACCATTCTGTTCTCGATTTGAATGGGAAACTATTGCACTCTCTCGTTCCATACTTGCTAATTAATAAATTTATAGCAACTTTTATAATGCTACACATATTAATATAAAAAAAATTTAATTAGCCCGTGCAGCACGGTGACGCAAACTCATAAACACATGTGATAAAATTTACGAGAAAAAATATTCAAACATTTCGTTCGCCACATGCACTTTTACCAGCTGTTAATAAAGCTGCAGTTTCTCTCTCACTCTCGCTCGCTTGCACGCTCACCGCCTCTTTCTCTGTATGGAAATCTGATGGAAAATGCAAACATTATTTCAAAAAAGAACGAAATACAAAATACACCGCTCGTAATGTCTATAAATGTATTTTTAAGACTGTTTGCCATTGGCAATGAGATGGTATGGAAGTGTAGTGCACCGGTTTTTTTTTTCGAGCCGACTCATTCACTGCTACCACACACAAAAATAAGCTCGAACAGGAAAATTAATTTTCATTTGAATGATGAAAAGACAGCAACGACACAGAGCGCACACACACATATACACAAAAAATCTGAACGCTAAGGAGAGAGCTCGAAAAAACCGTTCAATACGAAATTTACCACATTTTTTCTAATTAAGCACCTATGTCATGACTTTTTTTCTCCAAAAGCGATTGCGACGTAATTAAAATGCAAGCGAAAATGGCATTACATAAATAAAGGATGGCGGAATGTCTGGCTGCGATGACAACACATTCAATTCCAACGCGACTGCATTCGACCTGTGGGTTTTCTTGAAGGAGCGAACATCTACATGGTATCCTTTCTCATTATCGTACATAATTTAGTAAAATCGAATAGAAGAGCGTGATTGCGATTTTAATTATTCAAAAATGTGACACAATAAATGTAGCAAATCGCATAGATTTCAAGTGCAATTGAGGTTGATGTTTCGGTGTATTGATATCAATGGCAAATGACAAACCGATGTACAAACAAATGACAACCGCCATTCAACACATAACGAGCTGCATCGGTGTCATCGAAGGTGTGCAACCCTTTTGAAATTGCAACGCAAATTATAAGCACATACATGGTGCACACTGCACACACACACTAAATGAAATGTATCAATGTCAGCAGCGGTAATTCAACCATCGTCGAGTCAGTCACACGCATCCTTAATGCATGTTGAACATACGAAATCATTAAAACATGGGCTCCTACTGCCACTTCTCGAGGATAACATACCGAAATGCCAAAACACAACAAACAAAGTGCTCGAAATTGACATGCAAAAATAGCAAACATTAGATCGGCATGCAGTGCAAATCAATCGAAATGTGAGGATGCGTTGTACACTCACTCTTACCTGTGTGAGCCGTATTGCATGCATTCGACGTGCCATTTCGTTTCTCTTCAAGTGGTGCATATTTGCAAATCGAACAAAAACAGCGCATTGACGCTGGCTTCGAAATTACCCTTGCCTTCATGTGCTCGGTTCATATCCCGGTGCCAATGGTAATGCCGAAAGTGTTAAACGAATTATAGCAATATTTGCCATTTAATATTATTATTTTTCGATTGCATATTGAATTGATGATTTGATTTTAACAATTCACCCAAACGACACACACAAACGTATTACCCGAATCCAGTCAAATAATAACAAAAACAAAAACACACACACACGCACGCACACAATACAGGCTAGAATAACATTTCAGCCGACACACGAATAATGGAAATTGCAAGGGAAGTCAGCGTAGCGGTAACAAATTAACGATTGCAAAATTGCAACGCTCTCCTCATTCCACCCTGCAATCGGCACCCTGACTGCAACAAGGGATTACATTCACATCAATGCATTTGCCGATGCACCGAGGAAAAAAGCGAGAGTGCAGAAAGACACACACACACACAGCATTGTTTGTGTGCATTTTGCGCTCTGCCTTTTGTGCAATATTCGATTTTTATGAAAATCGATCAGTGCGGATTTTTGTTCCCTTCAGTTTTCGGTCCGTGCTGCGGTGAAAGTGTGCAATGGAAGAAAAGGCAGAAAAAAATTGAAAAACAAAATTTGACACTGTCGAAACTGTGCTGCCTTGAGTTCAAGTCATTATGGGTATCATTTGCATCATTAAAATGTGCATTTTGAGTCGTTTGCTGTCAATACATGTTTATTGTTTGTATTGTGCTCATGTTTGCACAACTCAAGTATCATTTTCGCCACTGACAATGTATTCTGCGTTCAGATTTGATTCTGTTTTATTTGCGCTTGATTTGTATTTCGAGTGTTTTGCGTACAGATTATCGCAATGGGGTTGTTTTTGGAATTCTCTTCCTATGCATTTTTAGACTGTCAAAATTGTATGGGGTGTTGAGATGTGTACTCATACTTCTCTATTATTTCGGTTTTCATTTTCGCTTTAGGCACTTCTCCGTGTTTTTGATTTACTGTTCATTTCATCATTTCACATATTGATTGATTTAGAAATTTGCATTTGTTCTGAATTCAGCACAGATTTAAATCGAGGCCACCAATTGTTTGCGGCACAAGTTCAACATGAGCATTGAGCATTCAAATAAATCCATTTCTTCCATTTTTTTTCGTTGTCATTCTTATGTGCAATTTCATTTTTTTTCTGCGGAGTCGATTGGCACTTACATTGAGTATTTGATTAGAATTTGCATAAATAGCTGCTTCTGATCCGGCTTCACTTTCGCCTGCAGTACAGTTTCATTTTGATAATGGCTTTTTTGCATCATTCAATTTTTTTTCGTACTGTTTGTTTGTTTGTTTGTTTGCTGGGGAGGAAAATATTCACTGAATATGTCTTCCCATATGCACATTTTGCACGCATGACTGTGGTTCAACCATATGAACATAAATCAAGAAGCTATTAAATTCGAATTTCCAATCTTGTTATTGATGTATCTAAATGGCACACAAATGACAATATGAAATCAAATCATTTACGCAAAACATTTCGATTTTCCTTTTTCAAAAAAAAATCCATTTTCTCTATGCATGTCACTTGAATATGTTCGGTTACGTTTTACCTCTTCGTCTCAGCTCAATTTCCAAATCGACGAATATCATTTGTAAATGTCAAATTAAAACCATTTATAATCACTGCTATTTCCAGTGGTTCTTTTTTCTGTTCGCTCGGTTCCGATTAGCTGCCATCGAGTTTGAAATGTGTGATTAATTTTTGAGCAAATGTTTTGTTGTGATGAAAGCAAAGCATACGTAAGCAAACTTACACACACACAAAAATGCGATTACACAAAAGGAAAAATATGTAGATATGAATTTGGCATTGACGTCGAAAGGACATTTAAATCGAAACCCAGATTTATGATTTAGCTTGTTCGTATGAGTTTGCTGATAACAACGGTTTCATTCGAGCATTGAATTGGGGAAAACACTTCAACACAGTGAAAGGAGAAAGGAGAAAGGAAAAAAAACTCACGTAGCTCGAGAAAAGGGTTCTCAAAGCTGGCACTTGATGTTTTGCATTTGAGCTTAGACATGTCCACGGGAGAGAGCAAACGAGGGAAGAGATAAAGCGATTTATCAATATTAGAGAAATTCCGTTTGTTTAAATACATATGTTCTCAAAATGCCAAAGAAAATTGCCGGATGAAAGATTACAAATCGTTTGGTTAGTGGTTTTGATGTCTTCAGTACAAAATGAGCGTTTCGGAAATGAGTTGACCCAGTTGGAATGTTGATGAAGGATTTGTAATTTTGGATTCATCAGATTTCTGGCTTTGAAGCCGAAGAAAAATGCTTCCCAAATGTCGGCGAAATGTTCATGTGATTACGAACATGGGAAAAAAATTAGTCACAACGTTCAATGAGTTTGCGTATGCAAATGCTGTCTTCCATAAACGTCTTTGATTTGATGATTTTCTATCTTCTCATCGTTTTGTTCTACATAAAAATGGGAAATTCTATACATCTCATTGAAGATGCGATGGCAAAGGGTTGCACAAGCCATCATTATGATTCGCCAAACACTGCGGCACAGTATCAATCAAATGCAAAACAAGCGTCGTAAATGGATTTAACTAAATGGTGCACAAAGCAACACATCCGTAATGAAATGCTCATCAAATAGCAACTGTTTACAGAGATGACACAGCAAACAATGCGAAAGAAACCTCTTCTCCGCGCGTTAAGTTAATCAATCCCTTCTTTTGCATTCAATGGAAATAATTCAGAAAATTTGCTCAACAACAATTCTGAAATTCAAGAAGCGGCGACAGTGAAACAACAAAATTCCTTCGAATTTCATAAACAAACGCATTCATTGCATCAAAGAATGGATCCTACCAAATCAAAATGGAATATGCAAATTGTGAAAAATGGTGATGCGATTCTGTGAGTACGTATGTCTTTTGCATTTCCAAATCTCGAAATCAATTTCATAAATCAAAAATCCATTGAACGTATTGCATACAATAACCCAAAATTATTCCGGCGATGCTTTATCTCTTTTCAATAGCCGACTCTTTTCTCTGACACCGAACAATGCGCACAGATTGAAATTAAAGCACTTAAACACATAGTACACTTTATTTTTCAACCATATTTCGTGAAGGAAAGAAACATTATCTCCTCTTCAATTGCTCATATTTGTCGAAGTTTGAACAAAAAATGACGAAGGAAACGAGGCAATAGTACGTAAGCAAATACAGCTAGTTGCAATTGCAAATGGTACAGCGCACAATACGCATATGGCCACATTTATATCCGAGATAAATTATGCACCGCTTCTGCTCGTAGCAACCCTTACAGCGTCTCGATTCAGTATCTTTTTGTGCTACCACCGTAATGGTGTATCAAAAACAATTCCAGCTAATGTTTTCTTTGTAAATTATTTTGATGAGAAAAAAATCCCAAGCAGTCTCAATCTCAACCAGCCGCATTAAGTTTGGAGATCAAGGCCACTTTAGCCGTTCAATCGAAAATAATTTGCATATTTTTTTCTTCGCTTGGTTCGATGTCGCAGTAAATAATTACGAGCAATCGACTGAAGCTGATTCGATTGTGAGCGATATTTATAAGTAATTCAATTTTTTTTTGGAAAATCCCTAAACTCGGAGCAAAAAGAAAAATGGAAGTGATGACGTTTCATGAAAATACGAAAAACCGGAAAATTCACTGGACTCAAAACATTTTTGTGTCGGCTTCTTCTCTCCTGTGAACTACAATTTCAATAAAATTTGTGATTCGCTTCACAAGACTCAGATGTCACAATTGATTGATAGTCGATTTATATGCAGAAAAACCGAAATAATTTCCAGAAATTACCTTTGAATTTCGGATGGTGAGAACAAATTGGAGAGAGTTCATCTTCAAGCTGTACACACAAATCGAGTTTCTCAGACTCACTTCCTTCGGCATTAATAGATGTAAATTCAATAGCTTGAACAAAAACGACTCAAGTAGTGAGTTACGTTGAGAAATGGTAAGGGTATTTAAAGGAGAGATGAAAAAAAAATTTGCATATCATTGATGAACATCATTGTAGACGGCAGAGTGGTGAATGAAAATGCCTAGGCAAAGGCTGTGCTGTGCTGTGATGGCTGCTCGAAGGAACAAACTATCAAAGAAACAATCATGCAGAACTGCTTTCTAGGTGGCATTGTAAATCACAAAACCAATTTGCATATAAAATAAACTGAAATCTACACATTCGGCCCCGAATAATGCAACGGAAAAATTCAATAAATTCCGGTGGAATTTGAAAGCTGACTAGCAAATGAGGCAAATTCCTGTGCATAAAACTTGCCGGAGATATTTTTTGGGATAAATCTAGCATCGTAGCAATTCTTTCTTCTCGGTTTTTTTCTTTTGGAAGAGGTTTGTCGGTCGATTTTCAACGCTCTTGTGTGTATCCAGTTTAGCACCGGTTCTATTAATTTCAATGTTTACATTAAATTTATTATTTTGTTTTCCTTTAGTTGTTTTTGTACGTCTTTTCATCTCGGATTTTTTTCCACGCTCCTAATGTTGGCCAAAAATAAGGGAGCAACATTAACGCTCACACAATCAATTGTTCGAATTGAATTGAAAAAAATCGAAAGAGAAAAAAAATTTACGTATTATAGTAGAATTATACATGTAACGTTGTTTGGTGCATTTTTGTATGACGCGCGCATGTTTTTCTTCTTTCATTTGAATATGAATTTTTGCTATTCTCTTTATGTTGATCGTTAATTTATTGCCGTGAGACAATCTTGATATAATGAAGTAATAACATTTATTGCGTACAGCAATCTCCGCCGCAGAATGGAATCTTTGTGAATTTTTTTGATTGCTGTTATTCTTTTCGCCCGTCTCGTCTGGGCGATGGATGCCGAAATATCATAAATTGCTCGCTGTCGCTCGATAAGATTTAGCGCTTTTTCTGCGTACGTTGACATGATGGCGGCGAAAAAAAGAAGAATTCAAAATGGTTTTTTTTTGTTAAAACAATGGGCTACAAATTCAAGCGTTCAAAAATATCATGATTTTTTACCTTCGGCGTCTCGAAATTCGAGTCTTGATACCATCCTTGGTGCAAAGCTCAATTGATGAGGTCGATCAAAACCTTGCACGCATCGAAAACTACGATCTTTCAACATTTCCAGCGAAATTGACGCTTCTTGAGTCACGTATACTTCGTCCCCTGAGTCAGGAACATTGATTACATCTCTTGCGCGCAGAGAGATGTCAAACGAACAAAAATGGTAACATGCATAAAATTATCGCAAATCATAATCACCAAGCATAATCGCCTTGATTTCGATTGTTTGCATAAAGTGCGTTGTGTTCTTGAGTAGTGAGACACACAAACGAATAGTGATGGCTGGTTGGCAACCGTCAAGTCAAAATCGGAATGCGACCGGTGGAGCTGTGACAATTATCGTTTTGAACAAAGAGAAAATGAAGAAAATAAACATTATTTAACAACATAACAACAGCCGCAACCATCTGAAGTCGACCGAGAATCGGTGAAAAAGAGATGAAAATATGTTATTAAAAATATCATTCCAGTATTCGAACTATCATGAAGAAAAAGAAGAAGAAGATGATGATGAAGGAGGGAAAAAAACCTCGTATGTGTCACTATGTATGTTTGTTTTGAGTGGCGCGGTCGCGGTCGTGGTGTGTACGTGAGCAAAATTATTATTGGTGAAGTTGAGCACGTACAACGTTTTAAGTGGCTGCTCGCTTCCAATAAATAATGTTGAAATTTTCTGCGTAGAAACCGATGTGATGGATACGTTGTCGTTGTTGACTCTGTTTACTTTCCTTCCATTTGATTTTTCATTCGACGCGATCTTGGCTTACGCTTATTGCTCACATACTGATAACCGATCTTCTTCGTTTCTATAATTTTGTTTTTACTTTATTTTCATTCACTTCAACCGAAGAAAAACAAATCAAAAAGCAAACAATAATTGACTATGTTGAGGACTAAGATGCGCATGCACTCGCCCAAGATCAGTGAACGCGGACGATACACGCTCTGATTTGTCAGTCAGTTGTATGGTTCGTAGAGAAATTAATTGTAATTTTATGACAATTTTGAATATTTTCAATGCATACGAACCAAGCAAAATGGAAACCTCTTGAACGATGAATTGCCCGACCGTTCAGTGTTATTCCGCTGGCAAGACGTGCGCGTCTCTCAGTCTCTACTTTTTCTTCAACATTTAGTTTTTCTTCTTTAAGCGAATGGAAAAAAAATGATCATTAAAGAGACAATTTAATCATAGATTTTATGTATTTGATTATGTTTAAGATTGAAACCGCTGGTTTCCTATCGCTTTAAGTCTTATGACCATCTCTCGTTTGGCTCTTCACAAGAAAGCGATTGCCCATTGTTTCCGTATCCATATTATTAAAACGTTCAGTGTAGAAAAATTACAAATAACATAATAATAATCAAACCAAGTCATAAGAAATAGCGCAAAAAGATATTATAGAAAACCAACTGAAACGACTTGAAGAAGGTGGAGGAAAATCTTGAAGTCAAAGCGAAACGACCACTACCGCAACAACAACAACAGCAACAGTAATAAAATACACGCGCGGCGCGTTCATACTCTTTCTTAAATGGAAATGGAAATGGCAAAGAATGAGATCGTGAGAAATTTTTCTATTCAACAGTCGTATTACACATGCGAATATAATGGTATCATGAATGCACTACAAAGCCACGGATCACTGTGTGCCCTTTTTTTCAGATACTAGTTGTTATGTTTTTTTAATGTGATTTAAAAGCATTTTTGTTCATTTATTTTCAATGACTGATAGTTGTCTTCTAATATGCGTTCATGAATGTTCGCAATACCCTCATTATCTTCACATGATTATTGTAACCATCAACCATTTTTTTTCCTATTTCATGTCGGTTGCGTTTCTGAATTCGTTCAACAATTCACCTATAAATACACAATCTAAATGCTTGCGGAAATTCTTTGCAGGCGATTTTGCAAAGCCGCGCCGAAGTTCTCGTTGGATCGAAAGATATTGACGATGACCGCGCTTTTGCCTTTGAAATGTATACCATTTTAAAGTGAAACACTTTTTTTAAACGCCAAATTACCGGCAATCTCGCTTCATTTTATTGTCATTACAAAAAAGCAGTAATTTCACGACGATATATTTTTTTATATTTCAATTAACTTTCTAAAGAGCAATAGAATATTAGTCATCATCTAAAATGAATCATTCGTGAACTTTTGTCCGAAAGTGGAAAGCGTAATTTGGAAGACAAAAAAGCGCTACGATTACCCGATTCCCATCACAAAGCGTATTCAAGAGCATGGCATGTCGTTTGTCGCTCGTTCATTCTGTATTCGTTCACGCAAAAGAGCTCAGTTACAACATACACAAACTCAAACATTGTCAAGTCGAGCCGAAAGATACTTGTCACATTTTATGCGATACAAAATTAGAATAACGGTTGAAAAACAACACAACAATCAGAAAAAGAATTTTTTTTGATAAACTTGGTGATTTTCGACGTCATATGCAGAAATCTGTATACGTGCACGAAAACCGGCAAATGGCAATGATCAAAGCAATAAGCGCACGAAATGTGCTGCTGACAAACTACTCTGCGGTCACAAAGAGAAAAAAAGCATAAATTGTTTATTAACAATAGATTTTGTAATTGTGCCGATATAGTAATTGAAATTTTGTGGGAATCGGAATTGGTAATTGAGGTTAGTTCCATTGTATTGTGCCTTGATTCAAAAATTATTGTTTACGGCTTTTGCCACTTATATATTTTTTTCTTTGCTTCATTATTTTTTATTTTGCCAGCGCATTAGCGAACAGCGACTAAATGAAGAGGTAAAAAATCGCTCAACAAACAAAATATGATATTTTGGTGTTACACACTGAAACGATTTCAGTCGCATGCAATTTGAGTCGATGTTTATCGCAAGCGAATGTTAGGTTTCTGCATGCGGCCCATTTTCAGTAAATTTCATTGCTTCAGGTTGGAATTAGATTTGATTAGATTTATTGCTGGTTTGCTGTCAAAAGGACGTGTCATAAGTCTATGCAGCTTGCAACAGATGAACAACGAACATGCTCCAAAAAGATGTATGTAACATGCCTAAAAATGGTACCTGATTGTTTGTCGCTTTACAAAATGCTTGTTTGCACATAAACACACGGTTGGCATGTGTATATATGTGTGTGTTGTGCGCTCTATATATGCGCTGGGAAATCGCGCTTCAGCCTGACAAGATTCTCATGTGCAACCAAAATGATAAATCAAAAGACATTAAAGCAAATTCCAGCGTCAAAAGACAACAGAACGCCTCGAACATTCCAAAACCATGCGTCTGGCAAGAAATGCGGACCGAAACGACACGATTTGCTCTCCTTACTTGAGTCAAAATAAATAGACATCATGTCATATCGCCGGTGCAACGGTGCACCTCTAATATGACTTATTCGTGCATAAAATTAGAACATCGACGCTACAATGTTCATTCGTTGTGCCGTCACAAAACCGGCTTTGGCATGCAAAAAATACGTGGTCGAATGTGTACTGCACGCATCCCCAAATTTAACGCATTTACACACCGGTGTGCAACGGCGACGACAATTTTAATACGATGAAATAAACTATTTTCCGAACAAAAACCATCAAGATTCACTCTAGCCTAAATTATCGCCGTAACGAAAATGTCACGAAATTTATTTACAATCTTCTAATTTGCAAAATTAACCGCATTTAATTAAAGTCATTTATCATGCGATGGTATTCCGTCTTGTTTGCACCGAGAGTTGCACATAGACACATACAACAACGGCGATAAAATTCTATTTGTGTGAATCATGAACTTTATTTTGATATCGCTTTTTTGCTTTGCGCGCACAAATAAATTGCAGAGTGTTCTGTAGACGATTTACTCATTTATTAGCATTTTGCAGTCGTCATAGTTTGTTTTGATTTTCGAAACCAGCCAAAATAGACGAGCTGCCACAACAACAACAACAACAGCTGCACCGCAACAATAATCGGCATACATTTTCATTAGATTAAGAGTGAAAGAATCGAGTGTGAAATAGTAGCCTCGACGCTTCAGAATCGAAATTACCCATAATTTGTGTGTAAATTTTGCGGTTAAAGCACTGAGTCACATTCGCAGAGGTAGCGCCCAATCTTCGAAGGAGCTTGACTATTTGACTCCACGAAAATGAACGCCGGCAGCTAGAAATAGTGCGCTAATTAATATACGGCCTACTGAACGCGTGTAAATCAGCGATTTAATATCATCGCTTGGTGTCATATCTTGTCCTATCGCATCTGATTCGTTAAGTCTTTCAGATTTACCTGTCCTCTCTCTCTCTCTCTCTCTCTCTCTCTCTCTCTTTCTCTCCCTCTGCCATATGTTGATCATGTGTTCTTGGCCACACATATAAATATGCCGCACGCTCAAAGCACCGAAGCGACAATTTGATTTTTCGTTATCTAGCGCTTGAATCGCATCTTATGTCGGACGGGGCATTCTATCAAAAACACCTTGAGAATCACACTCCGCCAATGACTCATGACAAAGTTCTCTGCACAAAATCAACATCGCGCACGGGATTAAACAAGAGACCGTGGAAGACATGCGACATGGCAAAGTTGCTTTTTGTTCGTCAATCATTATTAATTCAGGATCTTGTTCGTGTGTGCACTAATTAAAATACTTTGCTAAGTTCATACGCCGACGACTCATGGAATGGCGATGGGCAATTCATAAAGGAAAAAGTTTGTAACAAATAGCCATTTACGCGAAACAGATTCGGTTTCAATTTGAACGTGCTCGAAAAATTACTAGTCTCATCGTTCGATGGTACACATCAGATTACACGGAAAAATCAAGCCATATATCGATGGTTGTCCCACAAAACACGCGTAAACAACACAGTATGATTCAAACCATACTCGTTTCACTGGCCAATAACTTATTGTTTCACCAGTTCCGAACAAGCGCTACTTCATACGAACGAAAACAAAAAGATCACTTTTATGTCGACATAATTCTTGGTTTACATCTTTTCAGAACTTATCAAAAATTAGGTTTACTTTTTGTTCGGCGTTCTTCTGAAAAAGTTGAAATTTGACCGGCCATGTTTTGGCGCAATTTTCAACTGAAATCGAAATCACTTGATACTATCGTGCCAATAAGCAGCGGACAGAGTCAGCCTAAGAGGCTCACTTTGAACGGTGTGTGTTTGTATGTTTATGTATTTACGGTGAGTGAAGGTGGGCCGTGTAACCTCACCTATCTGATATCAGAAAAATAAATTTGCCTTTTCTCGGTCCGTTCTGTCGGCTTTTTTACGCTGTTCATTTATTATTATCCTCTTTGAAAATTGCCATTTTTTGTTCATTTCCAGCAAACACACGATCCTATTGGCATTATGGTGCGCTGATGTACCTTGATACGCGTATGATTGAAGCTGCCACATGAAAATATTCCGTTTCATTTTGGCTTCGGCGCTTCTGTTGATTCCGCTGCTCGCTTACTCGCACGAGCATAAAGGCGGCCAACATCATCATATCTGAATCTATTTCATTAGACTTTTAACGCATCTTGGAAATAAGTTTCGGAGAAACGATTGGTTTGCTTTATTACACGACCAATGATAAAATTCGGAAGAAAGAAAACGAAATAATCAGAAAAAATTGGAAGAACAAAACGACGAAGACGACGATGTCAGGGGAAAAATTGTGTGTGCTTCTTTATATTAACTTTTTTTCTGTATTATTTTTATTACATTTATTCAGTCTACCCGTATGCGTTACTTCATCATCGAAGACGAGTCATGCGACCGAAGTTGTCTTTATCTATCTAAATGTTCGTGTGTCTACCGTGAACATTGAACAATTTATTCGATACCACTGTTTGCATTACTTTTGTGCGGTGTTCTGTGCTGAAGACGTCGACTTTGTGTATGGAAATGTTTTTATATAATTTAAATTAAGTGTGGTAGCAAAAAAAGACATAGACAGACACGCACAGGCATCGGCTGTTGTGTGTGCGCGAGCGCTAAGGCAAAAGGAATCGTTGCAAAAGGAAAAATGAGCAAGAAGTATTAGAGCAGGAGAATATATACACGACAGATAAATAACCATAAAAAAGAACAAGTTTAATTTGTTGCTTTTGTCATTGTTCATGTTCCACACACACACAACTTTTTTTGTGTGTGACTTTTTTGCCTGTCTTTTTGCGTTATTGCGAGAGCGAGACTTTATTTTCGTGTCGCATCGAAATCGTGTACAAATTCGTGAGTGTATTTGTGTGTTCGATGCACGACAAGTACATCTTTGGCTCTTTTGTTCATCTTGGCACACAACGAATTCGAACAGAGAAAAGGCAAATTGAACGCAACGATTGCCTCGAACTTTAACTTTCCACCAGCTCATGGTTCATAATACCGGCGCGCGAGCAAACAATAAAGACCAAGAAAACCATCGCACGGTAAGAGAAGAGAAGAACACAGGGCACAAACAGCGAATATAAAGAGGCAACAACAGCAACAAGAAATTATGATTTTTCAAGTATTTTGACATTTTAATGGCTACTTGGCTTGTTACAAAATAAATTATGACGATATTTTTGTGTTTCTCTTCCCAACAGAAGTCCTAGAATTGAATCGAAAGATTAATAAAAAACGAAGAACAAGACACTTTAAATAAAACGTTGATCCATTTTTTTGCGTTCTTCTTCGGTTTTATTTGTTGCTGCCGTTTGTGAATTATGACACACACGGAGAGATATAGAGTGCCACATCACGGCGATTAGTGGGAAATTCGCCTCTTTCGGCTGGTTCTCACTTCAATGACAAGATTGGTCGGTCAACTTCTATGCGACATTCACAATGGTGTCATGTGAAAATAGTCGATTGGTAAATTTTTTCGCATTAAATGTGATCAACCATTTGTTTGTCTTTTTTTATTGCGTTTTTATAGCCTTTTTTAGCTTAAATGACCGCGCGAGTTGACCGTATCCATCACTCACATTTTTAACACAATGAAGCATTAATTAATTCACAGATTCAAATGAAAAATGAGCACAAATCTTTCCTGTGATATGTGATATATTGTTCGCACCGGATTCACGTTAACCGCACACAAATAGACACCAAATACACACAACACACTCTTCTTTGTCTTGCCCGAAAAATCATTCATGGGTTTATGCATATCAATGCATTTTACCTCATTTTCAGTTAATTCGCTCGTATTGTTTCATTCGTCGGTGCGCCGAATTGAACAATAAATAAATAAATTGACGTCAACAGCGAAATGATCTCTTGCGTCAATTGTGTGAATGGCTTTTGCATGTAGGTGTATGTGTGACAACTTGTTTAGTCGACGTGTCACTTGTTTTCAATACATGAAGCTTCAGGCTATCGTTTGCAATGCCGTATCCTAATAAGTAAGTGCTAAAACGTGATGAAGTCAATCGAAGCCCCAGTCACAATTCCCTGCTCGCATCGGACAATAACAATTGGAACAAAGAAATTGTGATGTAACCAAATCTTTCTCACTCGCACGTTGTTTACCAACGACGCAAAGTGAACACCAAACTTTCGACATCTATCACACGCATTTCGGAACTTCACTGAATTGGCAGAGACTTATCTTTGTCTAAGTTTTTTTTTATAGAGGCCATAACAAATATTATTGTTCTCCTCACTGCCGGCCACTGATGTTGGCCCAAACATTTTGACGTTTTTCACTCATCTATGATGAGCCGATAACTGCTAGTCGAAATTTTTTAGTGTTTGAATAAAGCGAGCATCGACACCAGGCCAGCCAATGCTCAGCTCGAGTGCGTGAGGAAACTTAAGACATAAACAACAATACAACAAAAGCCGCACCGAATCAAACCAAAAGCCATAAATGTTTTGCGGAACATGAAAGAACAATAGAGATTTATCGTACACAAGAAACGTTTTTACAGACTTTTTATTGTGTTAATCATTCTTAATTTCTAGCGAATAAAACTATTCGCTTGTTGACGACTTCAATTAGAACATGGCAAAGCCTTGAAAACATATCGTCGGCGGGAAAACTGCATTCATTTTTGATCATCATTGACGGCGCTTGACGTTTTCATTTCATGAGGAAAAATACTTCAAATTCGGTGACAATTCCATTCACTGAACACTGCATACTGACAATGACGATCCCCTATCCGATTTATATCCGCCGCGAAAAATTATATGTTTCAAAGTTTTAGGTAAATAAATTTTCTAAAGAAATTGCCCAAGATATGAATTATGATACGGCGACGGAGACGATGAATTTGGATTGTGTTTGAATACAATTGTGTATCTGACTGTCTCCCGTCTCGAAGTAACAATAAAGGGAAAATATTCAAATTTTATATGCAAAATTTGTTGATCAACTATCAAAAAGTTGTGCGCGGAAAGATGTGGAAAGAAAATCATTTGTGTCGTTAGCACTGTCTCGGATCCCTTGGCGGTCGTTTATTTGAATACAATAGGAAAAGTCAGATCAATAAAGCTTCATTAGCACAAAAATTGGATGGTCTTTCCTGCGCATTCAAATCCAATTAAAATTCCTACTTTATGAACCAGCATATTCGATGTCGTTGTCGTTGCTTTTTTCTGTTGTTTCACCCGAACAACCTCGATAGCAAAGAGTAACAAGGTTTCGTTCTTAAGTTATCTAGCGCCCGGCAAACAAAAATCATCGTTCGAAACCGATTCTCGTGCAAAAGTCAAACAGACAAAAAAAAAATTGAATTGATGCCAACCACAGATTTTTCCCCTCAATAGTCGCAACTCATTTCAAAAAGCTGTTCGTATTTTCTCCCGAAAAAAAAACAACACGAACAAATGTTCTCTTCACTGCTTCGCCGTTCATAGATATGTTTCTCATGTGAATTCAATGGAATAACGAGCCAATGCCATTGTTTTATTATTGTTCGGTGAAAACTTATAATTTCTTCTTCGTTTTCTGTCTGTTTCTCGAGCCGTTTCGTTCGTGGAAATGGAAATAAAACATCAAATTTTACATGAATATAATGTTGTCATAAAAATATCTATATATGTACTCCGTATTTGTGAACTTCAACCGATTCCACCGAAAAAGGAGAAAAGAACGAGAACTAAATTCAACATAAAAAATATGGTAGCTACTCGTTTTGTTTCGCTAAGTCGTTCTGCTTGTTCTTTTTTTCTTCTGCTTTTCCTTCGCTTTTAATTGCATTTAAAATAATAATAATCACAACAATAAAACACCGAATCGTCATGTTTGTGTGCTTTATTTATTAATGTTTTAGAAAAACTCATAAAAAACCCGCACGACCAATGCTCATGCTCAGCGATATCAACGAAACCGTTCACAGTAGCCAACCAGCCAGTCAGCCACACAAATCACACAAACGTTTTACCAACTTCTTCGCAACTTTGTCCATAAAACTCAGTCTTTGATGTCTCTGTTTAATGTGCGCACTTCATTTGAATCATAAAAAATCATTCGAATGAACCGCCAAAAGAATCAAATCGATGCGCGACCAACGTTTTGTCGAAACTTTCAACGAATACCCCGAATAAAATTTTATTTTTTGGAAGCTAATCGAATGATTATCACTCCTAATGACCGAATTTTGAATTCGAAATTTGGCTCACGGGCTGCAATTATAAAGCATTTTCATAGCATAGTTTCAAGGTAGAAATTTTGAAAATGGTAAGGAATAATAATATGTCTTCGTATATTTTTCAGATCTTATAACTAGATTTCAATTGATTAAATCGAATGCAATGAGTATAATTCAATTTTTAACCGAAACTTCATCATTATTAAAAACCTTTTTTTCAGTTGGATTGTACGAATGCAATCGAAAAAGTGTACAATGAACAGGTGCAACACCCTTAGTGCAATCGCTTGTTGCGATGCATGAATACTACTCACTTGAACATTTATTGTGAAATATTTGTGGTTCATCGCTCTGGAGCACGTTTCCTTTCCTTTGTTCATTTCTTATCGACAGAGAAGACGAAACGTTAGTCTTATTTCCCTTTGTGATCGCCATTCGCCCTTATGTACGTCGCGCGCATTGAACACATCGAACTTCTTACACGTAATTACAATGCTAACGACAGGGCATATGCAATCGATTGTTTATTGGAAAATATAAGAAACAAGCAACCGGCAAAGCAATGATGATCGAGCAGCGAAACAGCGAAAATGCATGTCTTTCCCTTGTCGATAATATTCGAACGATAGGATAAAGAATAAGAAATAACATAAATTGACATCTACATTAAATGCTGGGTTCCCTTATTATTCGCTTCCTTGTTGTCTCTCAATGGGGTTCATTGTGACGTCGTTTTCAGATGTTTTTTTATGGTTTTGATGGGTACAAAACTCGTAAAAAAATATCGAAAAAGACTTTCTTCAATTTAGAGTCAATTTAAAAGTTTTAAAAATTTCAATCCTGGTCCTTTTTTAACAACTCGGCAATAAAAAAAAGACATTTCATTTAGTATCATTTCTAAGACGATCGATTGGAGATGATTGGAAGAGATAGTGAGGCGATAATTTCAATCCACACAGAATTGCACACAGTTTCACTGCTGTGTCAATGCATTTAAACAGACGATCTCCCCAAGTAAAAAACATTACCTCTGCGGTTTTTACCTACTAGATAACGAGCCATGTAAAGAATACAAAAGAGAAGTGCGTTTTACGCTTCAATACTTACCGTGTGAAGGCTTGACTCTGCACTTTTTCTTATACATTTTATTTCTACCATATAAAAGGAATGTTTTTAACTGTAAAGTTATTTCTTCCACAGAAATAGTTGAATTTATTGGAAAAAAGAATTATAAATATAATCTTCGTAGAAATGTTAAGCGAGAGTTCCTCACTTTATATTGAATCAATCAGGTTGAATGCGATATAATGTTCTCTCGTTCTTTTCGTGTCATTCAATGAACATTTTCTTCTATCGTTTTTGCATACGTTCCCTCTTCCATTTCCAGAGAGCAAGTTTTTACGAAAAAAACGTCGGGCACCGCATCACCAATTCAAATTTTGTCATTGCCAATGCGAGTAGGACGCATTAGCACCGCATTGCTTGCTGTTGTATTGTATTGTGCTGTAGGTGATGAGGTCACATTCACATCTATTCATCGGCTGTCCACTTGCTCTCGAACGGAATTAGCGCTGGGCAACAAGTATAATCTCATGAAATGAATCCGTATATTTGGACGATCGAATGCGAATGCGAATGCGAGTGCCTACTGCACATACAAAAGAGGTAATTTTTATTGGGCAATAATTGAATTGACTTTCTCTTTTGTGGGTTCTCTGTTCAGCGGCATGAAAAAGCGCACACAGGAAATTGTGGTTGATTGTTTTTAGTGAAGCTGCACAAAGTGCCCATTGTTCCTCGCATATGTACTAAACGGCAAGAGATGATAAATGAATTAATGGCATATTAATTAATTTACCTCTCTCGAATGGGCCAGCACCACAGCGTTTCGGTAATAATCGATTGAAAAAGCGATTTTCACTTCAACTTTATACGGAACGTGGTACGTGGCACTTCATCCGGTCGTACTTCGGCAATTCACTTTCCTATTGATTTAGCAGCAATGAACCGTATAATTAAAACGGTGTTAATAAAATTTATTGAATGATTTTATGTTTTGGTCAATGGTTTTGCCGACACATTGGAACACACAATGGATCTTGTTCTGTCTTGTTTCGTGCAACTTATTATATGTTTTGATAATTCTGAAATATTGATGGAAAGCTGAGTAAAGAAATCGACTATTAATTTGATGCAACGAAGAACGATGTTTTTCATCACGCATCACCGAAAAATACGTTACAATATGTCGAATTAGTGATTTGCGTTTTATTCGAAATTGACGAAAAGAAAGTTCAAAAATGGAGCGGAAACTGTTCCATCTATAAAAAAAACTACATAATTCTAGACTGTGACTCGATATACACATACACAGAAAACGGAATGCATAAATTCTCTTTGAATAATTCATTAGAAGGAACAGACATATGCTGCGTGGTTTAACTGTTTTGATCTGAATACTGATAAGCGTTCCGATAAATTTGATGGTTTAATACAAATATTGTGTAATGTCGACCATTATAAATGGGATCGTAAACGAAGCCTTTTCTCTCTTTCTGCCGCTCGGCAGCTCAGTTTCTCCGATAGTTGTGTGTTTTTGTTTCGCGTCAAGTATGATGTCCGGTTGCGTATTGGGGAAATGTGAAATTCGATAATAGATTCATGCAAACATATGCAGTCACTCATGATCAAGTACGAAAATGAACAAAATAAATAGTTGGCGCGCCAAATGACCAGCGGCACAATTTCGTTAAATAAATTCAATAAAAATATGAAATGCTGGTTCGTTTGCCATTACATATTTAAACGCTGACCGCTGTCACTAAATCTATAAATTATAAATTCGTATACAAACAGAAAATAGCACTACGTTCATTTGTTGAGTTGCACGCATAAATGGAATTCGTTTTTCATGTGTTCGAATTAAATGGCTTCGAACCGAATTTATCAGCGACGAACTCATACACAACATTTTTATAAGCCAAACGAAACAGTCAATCGTGGCGATTTGACATTGCCGTGGTGCCATAGCCATGCATAAATATGTAATAATATTTTATCAACCAGAAATAAAATATATCCTATACACATAATTATTATTATGCAAATGAATGACTAATTAACAGACCAAAAATTCACACATAAAAACGTGTGGCACAAAACGCGCTTATTCACTCATTCTCTCTTCTTTCCATTCACATATGGGCCGAACTCGACTCCCGCACAAACGCACGCACGCATACACACGCTGACCAATCCGCATAAATAGAATTGTTCTCCTTTCAAAAAATACCAAACCAAAGTATAAATAAAACGGAATGAAATAAAATAAAATCGAATTGACTCCAGTTCAATTTCATATGTATATGTGTGCAGCGCAGCGATTCGAAACATTTCGAACAGATTATGCCGAATGAACATGAATATTCGACACATAGCCATTTGTTACTGTTCGCACTCAGTTGATTCGTCGCTTCGAATGGGAAAATAACAGCGCATTGAACTGAACGAAATTACACGATGTTGTTTTTTCTTCTCTTTCTCTCCCTCTCTCCCTCTCTCTCTCTCTCTCTCTCTCTCTCTCTCTCTCTCTCTCTCTATCTTTTCCAACGCAAATAAATGTAAGCAACACCACCACCTTACAACCATCCAAACGGCGACCAAACGAACAGAGTTTGATTCTATTAGTGGTTTGGTCGACATTTAATTGATACATAAAATTATTGAGAAGGAAATTTATTGCAGTTAACACAAACGAATGGAAAAAATACAACAACAACAACAACAACCACACATGCCGAAAGGAAATAACGTGTGACCGGTGAGTCGGAGATGGCTTTGTAACATTCAGCTCTACAAGCTATTGTTTTGGAACAACGAAAAACAAAATATACGGAAAAAAAGTTGTGTACAATTTCGAAGCAGTCCCATGTCTCAACGCACAATCGATGACCGACACACTAAATATCAGATCATCGGCTTTTATGGTGGTTAAAATACTTTAATAGTCATACACATACACACAATCGACGACTGAGCATTTGTGGTGGCCGGCATATCGTGACGAAACGGAATAATCTCGTGCATAATTCGTTTTCGATTGTAATTAAAAGTCAAAATTGAAATACAAGTCAACGCAAATAAAAATGCCCTACAAACTCACACTCGCCCGCGCGCATCGACATCGTTCGCCACTAGCCACCGGCCACAAATGGTTGGTTGGTTGGACGGCCAATACCTTTACATCGTCACCAATATCCGAAGCAAGCAAATCGCATTCATAAAAACAGCTTAAAAACACAATAAAAATGAAAAATGTTCCAATCGAAACACGGAGTGAGTGTGTACTTGTGAGATATATTGCTAATACAACCACTCTACTTTGGTCTACGGTTCGATGATTTTCGGAATAATTTTTTTTTTCTGATTTCTTCCACTGATAAACACGATCGAAAGCTGGGTATATGCAAAGCAACGCTTATTATGTATTTTATCCATGCTCTTTAATTTTCGTTTTTACTCATTTTCAATGTAATTTTATTGTTTCCAAGAAAGTTCTGTTCAGCGGGTTTTCAGAAGATTTCCATTTTTTGGCCATTCATCCGGCCATCCAGAAGACCATTACCACTCATTTCGAACTGTTTGCCTTTCGATTTGGGATTATAAAGCTTATTTTAATTGGGATAGAGAATTTCAATGAAAACTATTCTAATTAATGAGAATTTATTGCATTTTTAGTTTGAATTTTGTCATATTTTCTCACATCATTTTCTGAAACGAATTTCTTTCTCATGCGAAATGTTCAATTAGAAGTGTGATGAGTGTGAGATGCCTGAATGGAATATTGACACAAAACGCAAAATTGAGTGACAAAAATAGCGTGAAGAAGCCCTAGTTATGAATTGTTTTGAGGAATTTAGATATCGCTGGTGGTTAACGTGAATTGGTGCGTTCTCGAAGCATATTGTTTGCAAAATATACGTATTTTATGCTAATTTATAATAAACAACATCATAATGAAACGTTGAAATGTGGTTGTGAGCATACCAATATCTATGGACCGATATAATCTGATGCGCGCATTAAACCATGGCTGTAGACTTTATCATTAATAAATGATAAAACTACAGCAATTTTATCTTATCATAAAAGTTTAAAATTAAGTAGACACCGTCATGTAGTATATGATCCGTCTCTTCTGGCTGCCGAACCTCGAGCGAGTCTTTACTCGCTCACTCTTTGGTGGAAAGCAAGCAGAAGTAAAAAAAATGTGTGCGTCTTTCTTTACAGTTGATGTTGCCACTGATATTAGCGTATGGTTGGTTGGTTGCTTTTTTCTGACACGCTACTTGTTTGTGTGTCATTGTTTCGGTCCGATGTGCGATTCCTCACAATTGAGACAGCGAAACATTTGGCTTTTATTGACGACGTTGAAAATATTGAGTGCTCCAAAAAAGCGGATGGCTGGAATATGGGGTACCAGTTTTTCTAGCTCTCAGCGTGTAATCGGGGTTGTGATATCGAGCTGAAAGCAAAGGAAATACGGTTTTGGTTTGGGGTGCCGAATATATAGAATAAGAGAAAATTCGTGGCCATAAAACCGTTGCGTAATGGTTTGTTGACTTAGTAATAAATACATCAACCGCCAAAAACAGATTAACACTCGACCATCAAATTTCGTCCATATTTTGACGTTTACGCTCATTTTTTCCGTTGACTAAATGGCAACATATTTTGATTATGATGCCGAATTTCGGATTTGAACTTTGGTTAAATCATTCGAAATCGTGTTTTTTCCTCTTATGCATCTTTAAGTAATCTACGAAAAAAATTGCGTTATCTGCCATGATGACGCGAAATTTTTATTACACATTTAATGGCTCAATATTCTTTATTCAGCATTCAGATATTTCCGCCGCAGTATTTTTTATCATTTGATATGGCATTTTCAGCGATGATTAGAAATATGTTTTCCGCGGGCATTAATCGAAACGGACGAGAGCTATGAAAGAATTCTGACTTCGGCCGCTCATTTCGGGCAGTTTTATTATTTGACTTTTTGAATTTATGCTTAGAATGAGCCTATTTATTCGACAAAAAATAAATGTGCGCCATAGCAATATCTAGATGTGTGTGTGTGTGTGTGCCACAAAAAATGCATTAACGCAAATTCATTAAAATCCTGAATTCAATGGAACAGTTTACATTATTTTCGAACAAAAACTGAATGAGTTTTATATATTTTGTTACCATTTTTTCCACCAATCCGAGGAGAAAAAATGTATCCAATCATATAGAGTCTGCGACATTCGTGGATTTCTCCTGTCAAAGTCAACGGCTTCATTTAAATTGATTGAAATATTTGATTGTTCTAAAGTTCAACAACAACAACAACAACAACTTGTTAATCATTTTCTTCGGATTCTTGATATTCCAAGCGATTATTATGAATGTTCTCATCCATTGTAACGTGATTTTACCTATTTCCTGTATCGTTGTTGAAACCTTGAAAAAATGACCCTTGATTTGCCATTAAAAATCTATTGTTTCAATATTTCTTGTCGCCGAGCGTCTTGATCTTCATTGAATGGTGAGAGCGAACACGCTTAAAGAGCAAGAATATTGTGGCAGGCCGAATGGTGGAAAGAGAGCCAGTGAATATGTTTGACTCATTTAAACAAACGTGACGTAATGCAACAACATGCCAAAGCAATGGTTTCTTTTTTTCTTATCTTCTATTCGATGTGCAGCCAAAGAACGAGACTTTGGCTGGCTGACTGTCTGAGTGAATTGAATGTGTTCGGACGATACCTAGCCAAGCGAAAACTAATTAAACTGATATTATTTATATCATATTCTGTATTTTACATTCTGTTTTGTTCACAGTTGTTTATTACAATCGATGTTGACCACAATAAATTAAATGCACGGAACCGAACTTGACTTGCCGATGGAGATAGAGAGAGAGAGAGAGAGAGAGAGAGCGAGAGAGAGAGAGAGAGCGAGAGAGAGAGAGATTCCGAAAAGGGAAACAGCGACTGAGAAAACGTTATGATAGGCAAATGTGTAAGACGCGCGGCATACTCGAACATGCATTTGCATAATAATACGATTATCGGTGCTCATTTTAATAGAACCATTTTCCGTATTTATTGGGTTCAGTTGGTGTTATGTTTACACGCAACTTTTTGCCTCTTCACTCATTTTCGAACGCCGGCTACTCAATACCTCAAAGTAATAAGCGAACAACGCTGGAATATTTCTGTTCATTCGCTCGCTTCGATATCTCTTCGCAAAATTGATGCACAACGGCGAGCGAGGTTTTCAAATTCTCGTAATTCCTCGCTTCTGCTAAACGTTTTTGTCTACTTTACTCAATTCTATTCACATCATTGTCTCAATGGATTGATATGCAGCCCAACGAACACACACACATTTTGCTAAAGAAAGTGCCTTGAATATGATTTTTAGACAATCAAATGATTTGAATCTTTCAAATTGGAAGATGAAATTTTCAATGGAATATATCTGAATCCATGCTTCTCTACAGTGTTCACAAAAACTTGATGAAATATTGAGAAATAAATACCAAATATTTTCCTACCCTAACCTGAATGATAAGTAATGTTTCAAAACACGAGCTGTCAGATTCATCTAAAGGTAAACATGTCTGAGGCAACGTTTCACGCGAAACAATCACCAACGGGAATATTCCTATGAAAACAGTGTCAGTGTTGGTTAGACATGCTTGTTCCCTGGGAGGTGTTTGCTCTGCAAAGTCTATGAAGAAGAACGGTTCACTCGGTTTGGATATATTCAGTGTTAGCGAATGAATGCGCCCGTCTATAATTATCGGAATATTAGCAATACAAATATATGGTGAGGGAAGGCGTTGGACTTTGTTCGTATTGTTGATATTACCCTCTGATTGCGACCTATTTATCAGAAGTTAATTAAATTTTCACAAACAATGACTTATTGAATATTCATGATGAAACCATCACACAACAATATCAGTATTTCTTGAAGGTTTCTCCGGTGGTCGTGCTTCCTTCGCGGAAAACAGAGCTCTTTTTTTGCATATAGCAACAGCCGTAACCACTACAAGAAAAAAGACTATTGAAGATTGACAAAAAGTGCGTGATTACGGTGTTTGTTCATTGCCCAATTCACAGGTGACTTTCCGTTGCAGCTGGCAATATTGAATGATCATACTGTGAAATAATAATTCGAATTATGCATGCAGATATGCGAATTGAGATTGGAGCCACTTAATGGATTCATTATTTGATGCGATAAAAATGATTCAGAAAAAACACCGAGTCGTACATGTTTCTCTAATCTGTAAAATATTATCTCTAAAATCATTCAGACTCAGTTTTATTATTGTTTTTTTCGATCGCATCTCCAAATGTGTAAACTAGAAGAGTATTCGCATTACTTTAACTGTTTATACTTCGAGTTCGACGAACAATCGAAAATGATAAATAAGAAATAGTACTGTGGATATCCGAGTGCGCGCAATGAGCGTGGCTTGTAGAGCGAATGAACGGGCGAGTGAGTGAGCGAGCGTATGTAAAGTTGGGTCGATTAAATAATTTATGTGAGAAAGATAATTTGTAATGCTGAGTTACATTTATGTACGGTTTTGGTTTGTGATTCAACTAACAAATGTAATAATAATTAATGGAATTTTGTTGCCGAGCATTTATGACCATATTCAGGCGTACGCTCTCGCTCGTTGGCACATCTTTGCTCATACGATTGAAGAAGAGATCTGACGAAGACGTTGAAGACGGCGAAGAAAGAAAAAAAATGTCTGCACTAGATATAACGATCGATATTAGCGCCTAGATAAATGTAATTTTCCAACTAAATTCATGGTCTCAGCTACATAAAAGCCATTGTAATTCGTTTTAATATGATGAGGTGAAATTTATTAAAAAAAAATTTCATTCGTTTCATCTTTTCGTCGACTGATTTTCCTGGGTACTTTTAACTCGATTTATGAGTTTGCTTCGGATGAACATTCAAATCGGTGTTTCATGCGTAAATTCATTCATTTGAAATGGATTTAATTTTATAAACTGCTTTTTAGGTAATGAAATACGAGAGATTTTGTTTCGATCCATTTGAATATTGCATTGGAATGATCCGAAACAAGAACACATTTTCGGATGAAGAGGCTTTTTCTATTGTTTTGCCGCAATGAAATCAGATGGAAAACTCCAAAACTTTGTCTTAATGTCTTAAAAAGTTGGCACTTCGATCCGAATGAGCTGAATCAAGGGAATGGGTGTTTTGTTGCCATTTAGAAGTCGGTACTTGGGCCATCATTCACTTGCCAGACACTTATTGCCGATTTATTGCTGTTATGCTCAAAACATCTTGCACTTTCTGAATTCCTTGGGAAAACGTTGTCGTTGTCGTCGTCGTCGCTACTCCTTGCAACTTAACACAAACCGGTGTGAACAACAAATCGAAGCAACTCAACTCGCAACCATAATGAAAACAATTGATAAGTTTGCCTCGACAACGCCTTTTTCCATCCAAAATGGCATGTTGTAGCAAAAATCTTTCGAATTTTCGGATGGAGCGCATCTTGGGGACAAACATACTCAAACATTTTGCCAAAACATATTAGACGATAGAGGTGAAATGGTCATTCAGTAAATTTGAGTTGAAAAGTGCACTCAACCACGCTCTCAAGAATTAAGAACCGTCCAACACATTGCCAAGATTTACGGTAGTTGTTTTAATTTGTAACTTTTATACACTCGAAAATAAATGTGCCGTTATGCACACGTTTACCGTTCATTTGCTTCAAATCGAACAAACTTCTCGACTTTCCAAGAAGTTTATGTCTTTAAACAAAAGCATGTGTTTATTGGTATGAGTGCCATATTTTGCACTTGATTTATCTTTACACTGGTACTTTTCCAACGGTAAAAATAGCCATTAATATGACAATCGGCTGATCAATTAAATGAAACAGCTTGAAAAAGACCACTCAGTCAGGGCTATATTGATACAACGCAAGTAATAATTTAAACTAAATTTTTCCATCTTAAATGTCAAACTAATTTTCGAAAATAAAAAATATTCCAAAAACACCGCTAGTGTAAAATATCGCAAGTACAAAGTGATCAGTGTCCACTTTGAATTGTAGATTATGCAAAATGTTTACCGAAACCAAACTGATCGTTTCCGTTGTTCATCCTTAAAGTGGGGAGATGAACGAGTTGACCGAACAAATAATTGGTCTTAAAATTAATTCCATTTTCATGTTTCGACTATGTTCATACTTCTTCCTATTTCCGATCACGCAACGACAAACAGTTAACCATAAAATGCTGGGGTCTGAGTCGCCTGATTAAAACGGTTCAACCATTTAACTCGTAATCTAAAATCTTCGCACATCATATTAACATCTAAAGGAGTTGAGCACAAAGTCTGAATTTCGTTCTTAATCATATTCATAAAATATTTGCATCATCATGACGTAATACAGTTGCCCGACGCACTGTCTTTCGTAACGTCTTCTTCTTATTCTTTTTGCATTTATATTTTATGTTGAATATCTTTGCGTTAAGTGTTGTTCACGTGGAATTGGGTATGTGACGTAGGGAGTCCCTTTCGAAAGAGTGATGTCGTGCAGGTGTTACTATTCGTATTTGTTTGAATTGAATCGGCAGTGTGTCAATTGTGTGTTGTTAACTTGCTCGTAGCAAAGAGTCACATTTGTGTTTATGCATCATTTAGTTCGATGTTTTAGAATGATAAACAAGCCATTTTTACATCGACAGTTCGAATACTTGGTTTGTTGGCGATCCAAAATAAGGGTCAATATTCATGCAGTGAATTTTAATTGTCGTTACTTCAGTTCAGCACCGGGCACCGTTGATTTTTTCCTTTTAAAATGTTAGCTATTTATTTATTTTAACTTCACCTTGGAACGGCCAGGTGCAGCTGTAAATGTGTCCTGTCTTCGTTGAGTATTTCCTTCGATAGATTCATTCTATATATAGAAAGCATTTGATGATTATTCTTAACGAAATTTAGCTTTTCACCTTTCCTTCACATTGAAACTACGACGAACATGATCCACTAATCAATTAAATATGTTTTTGACTGAAATGTATGGAAACTTTACATTGAACTAAAAATTCTCGTAAAAATCCAATAAAAAAAATATAAAAAATGAAAAGTGTAAAAAAAATCATTCTGATAGAGTCAAAGAAATATTGCGGAATCGCTTCTTGGCAATGCCACGAGCAAGCAAAAAAAAATTTCGATTCTCAAGAATTCATTCCAGTTATCTGCTGGCGAGAGAGCTACAAGAAAAAACAGAATTACAATTCCTATTTTTATGAAATCCGCGTTGAAAAAATCTATTGCTTCATCAATTATATCTCAAACACAATAAAATTATACTAAAACTAAACATCTTGTAATGTCAATAGAATCTTAATCATGGGAATAGTGCTGTTGAAAAATGTGTAGTTGTTAGCATTCTTTGGCAAATCAGACAGCGAGCGAATAAAAAAAACTTGCATTTAAAATTATCCATTGTTCTTCAACAGTCGCGGCGGCAAGATGTAGATTATCTGCTGCGGCAACGTTACATTGGAGCAATGAAAAAACCGTGCTTATGCGGTCCGAAAAAAACTGCGTGCAAATGATCTCAAAACGCGAATAATGAGCAAAAAAAGGCAGGAAAAAAAACAACAACAACACATATAAAAACTTAGCTTAGTGCCCAGGTCTCGATTTACCTATCACGCAATAATTTTTTAATTGTCATTGCTTTCTTTGCGTAATCATTTTCCCAGCGCTACCACACTACCCAGACCTTGTTCTGTTGACGACATTCGAATGATTTCAGCAATAGCTACAACGGTTTTTAGTGAGAGGGAAAAATTTCTCCACGATACATGCAAATCAATATGAATCGCTGAAAATCAATTTATCCTCCCTAAAAGCGTGCGATGCTCATTCTTCCACAATGCTTAATTAAACCTTTTGAACTTCCCATTCGCTGAAAACAAACATTGCGTTTACTTTTCCAGTCTCAATCTATCAAATTAATTGCTGCCATTGAGCATTTCTGCGTCAATATAAATTAATTTCATTGATGGTGCAAAAAAACGCAACAATAAATGTGAGGAAAAAAACGCATCAAGTGTAGGGAAAAAAATGAATCAAAACCATATTAAAATGGTATTCAAAAAGCGAAATGTATTTTATGCGTTGGTTTTTTTTTGCAGTCGTTAAATTTACATTTTTTGTAAACGAGAGCAAGACCTGCCTTTTAATTTTTCATTAATAGGAAAAATTATGGATATTGCATGCTTCGTTGCATGTGTTGCGCCATTGAAAACGAAAAAAAAATCAAAAAACATCAAACACATACACGATTTAAAAAAAGTGAAAAAAAACACACGGCGAGAGAGAGAGAATACAAACGAAATAAAATAGATTGCCAACAGCCACAATAATTCTGAACTCCGTACACGCGGAGGAACGTGATAGCGCAAAGAGAACAAACATCCGATATGCCATAGACCCAAACAAAGCATATTCTATCGATTGTTGAACGAATCTCGGCTGCAGCAGCAGAACCACCACTGAATTTTTATGTAATGCGGTAGCTGCCGAATACCAACAATACAAGCCATTGCAAAAATACCAAAAGAAAATCTCGATTGTTCTTTCATTATTAATATTCGCCATGGTTGTTTTCCCCTTCTCACTCTCCTTCGCACTCTCTTTCTGTCTCTTTAGCTCGTGTTTTGTTTAATAAATTTTCTCCTTTTTTCGGCCTGCTATTTTGATATAAAATCAAATTTCATTTGCATAATTATTGATATTTACGGCATTGCATTGACTATTGCCTGACGTCGCACACTTTGCTTTTCCTTTGATCGTTTGCAATGGCTTTCCCGTCAAATGAACAAGAGAAAGAGCCCTTCTATGACTATGTTTGTTTTGAGAATGTGTGTTCTTTCGCGCTGCTTCGTTCGTTTAGCATAAAAATACCGAGAAATATTATTATTATTAAATAGTAATCTCATAAAGTGAATGAAAATACATATATATTCTGAAATGCTCTTGGTTGGCCGTCAATTTCATCATATTTCGTTTGGAATAAAAAATAGGAAATTCGTATGCTGTGTGTATGCGGATGGCATGTGTTTGCAAATTTTCGTGCATATCGTCGTTTCGGTTGCTCTCTCATGCCACATGATGTGACGTGCACAGTTTTACAACAAAATACTCGTCTTCACGGCTGCTCTCGTTGATTTCATTTGTTTTTTGTGCAAGTCTTCCAATCTACTCTGTGATAGTTTGTTGTGTGTGTTTCTTATTATTATTTGTGCGCAATTTTTCCTCCGACTTGTTCTTGACTTCCGTCATTCTTATGCTTTTATTCACATTCGAAGCAATTTATGTGAGTAACACAATATTTATAAATATTAATTTTATCAATGTCTGGGAATGAAATTAAGAAATTAATGCCGTTTTCCCGTATCTCTTCAAAAATAAAATGTGAGCAAGCACTTTTGCACACACTAGATTTTGTTCGTTTCATAGTTTTGAATAGAAAATCTTTCGCTTGGCATTTCTGCACTCTATTTTGTAAAATTGAACACGATGCAATTATTGTTAAAATTTATTGTTTGATTGCATGGTTATACTAAATGGTAATTGAACGATTCACTGCCTCTTCTTCTGATCTTCCATTCATTTCCAGTTTGGTATGCACATATGATTTAAGAACTTTCGCAAATAACCTCATCATTACATGCTCATTTTTACACATTCTCCTTCATTTTTTACATTATAAAATGCACTTTTTGAATATGACTTGCAACAAAGTACTTCCATGTCGGAGCCACGTCGGATTGGAGAGAGTGCTGAAAATAATTTGTTCACATTACATGTGCGCAGTTTTATTTTGCACTAATTTCCCTTAATAAATCGATGGCTAATTTCCATTTAGTCTTCTAATTAAACTTAAATTGAAAACGTGAAATTTGATTGGAGAAAATTCCCTCGTCTACCAAATCAATAACAATAGCAGGTCGTTTAATGCTTGTTTTGTACATTTTCATTGCGTTTTTATTTACTGTAAATTCTTTTATAGTTCATGCATTTTTCCCTCTACATGGACAATATGTCATTCATTACGCAAAGCCGCGCCGCGCCGCATCACGTCGACTGAACTGAAATGCCGATGTGAAAAAAGGTGAATCGATGTGAACATAAAATATTTGTGTGTGGCATGTTATGCGGTCAATATGCATAATCCGATCTTCTGTTTTACATGACACCACATCACCCTTTTTACCGCTGCACGTATTATTCGCTGGTCATGTGTATTTAACACAAACGATGTTTGCTTTCGCCTCAACACAGATAAATGCATTTCCTCGAGCCGAAGGTCACACAAAACAGTGGCTTAAAGCGACTGCCACTTTTTGGAATTTCAATTCGGTATACGTGTGCGATTCTTTTTTTCATGCTGGTTTCATTGCCTTTTTTCATGGTGCATTTGAATGGTTTTCTCATTCTCTGTTTCGCTCATTCAAAATTTATCTGTGCGATAGGGAGTGGGTGACTGATGTGCATATGTTAAGCGAATAAAAAAGTCGATACATTGTGGAAAAAACGCTGCGGCCATTGCAAATTGTCGGAGAGAGTGAAAAAAAAACACACAATTCACACAAATCACCCGCACCAATTTCACAACGACAGCCTGTATGCTTTGGATTTCGTAATATCGGCAAATTAAACACATTCCATTTGATTTTTGCATTTCGGAACTCAGCTTCCTCTCTGGTGCACTGATGGAATCGCAACTTGTGCTCTTTTTTTAACAGTTCAAGGGTTTTCCATTCGATTTCAACCCATCGATGCGGATTGGTTGCTTTGCAGCTACAGCCCGATTTCGAATCGAGTCGAGTTGGCCTGCCGCATTGCTGCTTCAGTATCGCTCACTTTTATTTATTGCAATTGAATAAACAGGCAATAGACACTTTCGCACAAAAAGCATACAACGCCGGTATAATTAATTGCTTTTATATTATCTTCCGAGTAAAATTTAATTGTTTTTTGCATGTCTCTCATTCGCGCGGTGGTCGTGAGCGTTCGCTGTCTATTTCTCTGTCTGTCGAAAAGCGACGAAAACTGAATATCTATAAATCCATTCATGTGTGGAGAGAGCACGACAGAATGCCTCACACCCCCCGGTTCTGTTCAGTTCGGTTCGGTTCGCTTTGGTTTGGTCGTTCTTTCTTTAGTGTTTGCCATGTTATTTTTGGAATTCGAGTTCGAGTGCTGATTCAATTTCCCAACTGATATCATCGTCATTCGCATTGGGTATTTTGTTTTATGGTGAACGCGCGCGCATTCGGGCTCATGTAGTCATGTACATATATGACTTTATGCAAATGATATTTTGTTTATAAACATCGCATGTAAATTGGAATAGTGTTATCTTTATGTGGCTTTTGTTATCAATTCAATAACAGATCGCGCTAATGTTCGGAGCGATGATTTTCGGGGCTGAAGCAAATGGCGCGAGAAAAATAAAAATGAAAACCAGAGAGAGGTAGAGAAGGAGAGAGAAACATGAACATGTGTTGAAACTGCATGAAATTGTTCTATTGAAATATGGTTTGCCACGAAAACTGGCGAAAATGATTTGGTTGTGACGGTGTGAATTAAAATGTACGAGAAATTAATGAGTTGCCTGAAACACGGTTTCGTTGCATGTTTTTCCAGTCGTTTAGTCAATATTTTGTATATTATGATGATGGTTGCCAACGAATCTCAAGAAATTATGTAACCACAACGTCCTATACAAATATTTGTTTTGGCTTTACATGGATTTCGTATGCAAAAAAGGCAAATTGTTTTCCTTTCCAATTGTATCAAACGGCGTTTTTGGGAGAAGACATTTTTATCTCGATACATCTCAACGATTCTCTTATATAATAAAAAGCCAATAACCTTATTCGCGCGCGAACGATTGAATTCGTACAAGCAAATGTGCCACACACTACATTGATATAACGAACTATAAAATAGTTTCAATATTTTCTTATATTAAAATCGCATATAAAACGAAACAACCCAAGGAAACGGAAAATATTTCGCTTATGCATTCGAGACAAGTGGCAAAAACACATATTTGAATCAACCCTTATCGCTTCCTTTGTTGAGTTGTCAGTTGTAGCGTGGGTGTATGGTGTTTTTGCAATTTGCATCATTCAATAAAATCCGGTAGCGAAGTAGAAATGCTTTGGCATCGACTGAAAATGTCGACATTTCGAATTCTTACGAAAACACAACACGAATGGATCTCTGGTGTGTGTGTGTATGTGTTCTTGGTGCGAGATTTAGCAGCATAACATCATCTACACAAAAACAATAACAATAGTAATAATAATAATCGTTCCGCACCATAAGCTATTACAGAAAATAATTGAAAATTACACATTTAAAATGCGTAAATTTGGAAATGCTGAAAATTCAAACTTAAACCGATCCGCTGATGAGCAAATGCGAAACGATTAAATGAACATGGGATGAATGCTTCATATATGCGAGAGTGGCATAAAGAAAATTGTGGAAAATATCATTCAATTCGGTTGCCATACCGAAAATATATATATTCCATTTGAATGATTTCGCACTGTACAATGTACATATTCGTAAATATGCATGCGAATCGAATGAAAATGGCTTTCGTTCACCCGTTCTCTCACTCTCCCCGCTGCGTGTATGGTTTTTGTGGAAAATTGAATGGGTGCGAAGATGTCATGAGGAAAGGATAGAGAGCGCAAAAAAACCCAACTGAACCACATAAACACGAAATACGTTTGCTGTTGAATGTGTGTTTGTGTATAAATTCGCTATGATTATTGCGGTGCTCGTGGAAGGCTGTCGAGTGTGAACTCGACGAACCAGCGATTCTCGATTTGTGTGTGTGTATGTGAGAGAGAGAGAGAGGGAGAGCACTGAAATGCCAGAGCATTCATTCTCGCTCCTATCGAAGACACATTTTATCAGCAAATTATTCAAGCAAATAAAATAAAAGGTTGTTTTTCGTCGATTTCCTATTAAAATGAACTATTCAAATATTTCCCGCACTCTATCATTTAAGCTGAATGCTTGCGATACGGTCGGGATCGTACACACAATCGTCATCAACATCATCATTATCGTTGTCGTTGTCGTTGCCATTGCTCTTGGCGTGTGTGTATGAGTGAAAATTTGTGCCGTTTTCCATCAATTTTGAAAATGTCATCGCATATCGTCATAACCGATATTATTGCCGCAAAACCCAGGCCAAAAATGGCATTGAGGCTTTCAATGCGCTCCTCTCTCATTGAATGCGGATAAATTTTTATGCCGACGCCATCGTACAACAGCTTGTGAGTCTAGGCAATGCTTTTAGCAGCGGCGAAACCATTCTGCTTGGCATTTTCGTTATAACTCACAAGCATTCATTTATTTATGTTTGATTCGCATAAGCAATGAACGACGGACGGGCATACGAGTTTGGAATTTTCGCAAAACTAATATCTATTTCGATTTTGCAGTGAATCGAATATCATCTCAACATTCCTTCATTCACCAAACCATCTCCAATGTTCAAACACATATATGTAAATGTTTACGAGTAAAAACCGACATTCTCTTTTTGAGTTTATTGAATCTTTTGTCTGCATTCTTGATTGATAATAAACTGGTCCGTTTATTTCCAATACTCTCATTCTTCCACAGATCGCAATGAATTTTTAAATGCGTCAAAACATGAAAAGAGCACATGATTTGCCAATTGATGCAGGAATTTCATCCTTATTCTCTCTTATTGATGCTGACAAGCATTTCGTTCGGACTTAGCCAAAGCGAAATGAAATGAGGTACAAATTGCAAAAGCGTGTATGCATAAAAATAGAAATGAAAACGCAGTTCCAAAATGTTGATCCGATATAAAAGTCAGTTTGTCCGTTGGCTCTCCGCACACATGAAATCGTATTTCATTTTATTATAGTTTCATTTCCCGTTTTATTGTATTGTGTGGTTGTGTGATGGTGATGGCTGCTGCTGCTGCTGCTGCTTCTGCGTTTTTCTCTTCTCGTATGTCAACTTAAGCAAATATAGAAGGAAAGTATCTTGGGTGATGAGTTCTTTATACGCGCATTGTAATGGCATTGTCTATAATCGTACGTGTCGAGTGGCTGCCTTTCCTAATGATGTGCATAGTCATTGCTTGACATGTGTGTGTGCTGTGTATCTGTGTATGAGCGGCATCGATGTGAATCCGACAAGAGAATCATTTTTACAATTTCCAATGAATTAAGCGGAATGTTTGTTCCATTCGAACGATGCAAAAACTCGGTTCGCTGAAATCTTTGGAAAATGATGATTTGCCCGCAGACAGAGATGCGCGTTGCTTGAGAATATACGTTGTGCGCGTAACTTACTCCGTTTTTGTTGAATTTGAATAATATATTAACTGATAGTGAAAATTCCACCATTCTATGGACACGTGAATGTCGTATTCGCTTCAACATATTACGTGGTGCGACCTGATTATTAGAACAAAATCCTGACTTGCACAAAAGTCTAACCACTTCTGTCGGCTGCCTTTTCTTTTCATAATTATGTGCAGTGCGGGATATGTCTAAATTATTTTGAGAAATGAATACAATTTCCTCCGACTTATTCATTTTCTCGAGTCAAAGTGTTTGACAATCCAAGCTATGGCCTTAACACACCTTAACAACTTCGCTCGTATTTTCATCGGATTAAAGGCCTTTGACAGCTTCAAGTGTTATAGAAAGATTCTTAATATACACACGTTTATGTCAAATGCGATTATAGTTGAAATCGCACAGAATTCTTTCCCACTTCGAGCAGAAGCAGAAAGCATTGAAAGCCCTTGTCTTCTAATTAGAAGTTATTATTTTGTGTTTGTTATAACGAAAGCAATCCGAAAGCATTGATTTCGTTATGACAGAACATGCTGCATCAAGTTGGACATTAACAATGTTACCACTCGTTAGCATTAGAGAATAAATACTTCAGGGCTCGTGAACAGGAATCTCTAATGCCGGATGTCCAATGGACAGCTCAAGAGTTTTCAGTGTGCACCAGTGAGAATGGGATGGTTTGGAGCGAAAATGTAATACAGAAAAGTTGCGCGGAAAAATGTCGATGATGAATGAGCGGAAAAGGGATAGCTATATAGTAAACTATATAGATATCCCTTTTCATTTGACATTTTTCCTCTCAACTTTTCTGTATTACATTTTCGCTCCAAATCACTCCAAGGAGACGATGAACAGAAAAATGTTGTTCGCTAATAGGAAAACTATTACTTTTCCGTTGCTAATTAGTCTGTTGCACGACTTGTACATTTTACATCAAAAGGCATAAATAAGCCTTTTACCAACAAAAATGCATAGATTTGCAAAAATCCCATGCCTGTTCTTTAGCGTGTGCATTGGTATTTTTCTTCACTGAAGCAACTCAATCTATGTGCAAAACGAAAAACAAATCAGACCTTATCTACCACTCTAACGAAACAAATAATACGAAATCAGAAATATGCAAACAATATAAACAGCTAACCAAACAAAAAAAAATCCCAAATAGATACGAGACTGAGAGCGTCGTTCGCTTCAAATGCTGAACGAATGCGTTCTACGAATGAAATAGTGCAAACAATAATCATGGCCGTGTACACTGTACACCGAATGCGATGGAGCGCCGAGCAAAGCAAAAATCTCAACTTTTTAAATTCATGATTTGTATGACATTCCGTAGATAAATAAAACAAGTTTACATATAATTTGCAGCATATGAAAACTAAAAAAAGGAAACTCAATGGGGAAAAAGCGGTATTTGCCCAGTGCCATTTGGGATAAATGTGTTTCGAATGCAGGCAGAAAAAAAAACAAACTTCAGGTAGAGAAAATGTGTGCAAACAGCAATGAATGCCATCACTGCGTCAACTGCAATATTAAATAATTTCGTGTGCACTTTTTTTCTTGCTCGATTCTCCTTCTCGTTCAGACGCATTGAGAATTTGCCTATTGTTTGAGTAGTAATTGTTTGCAAACAGAGATCAATGTGTCGTTTGTGAAATCGTCAAGTGATTTCATTAGGACTGCAAATATTTCGATGAACAAGCTTCTGACGTGTGCGCTCCCCTTTCCCTCTCTCTCTCTCTGTCTCTCTCTCTCTCTTCTTCACAATGGTACGAGTTGAATTGGCAAACAAATATGGAAATTAATGATGTAGCTTTTCTTCATCTTGACCAATTCAGCAGCAGCAACAACAACAACAACAACAACAACAACAACAGCAACAGCGTATCCTTGAAGGAGTACATGAACGTGGATTTCATTTCCGAATGAATATTTGATATTCGTAGATTTTTATCCATCATTTATATTTTCTGTTCCATGAGCACCATTTTTATGGGTACTATAAAATTCATGCTGCTTCAAAAACAAACAGTTTTTTGACTCTGAAGCAGACCGCCGAACACAATACCATATCCTGAACAACAATGGATATATGTGTGTTTGCGTTTTTTTTCTTCAACGAAAGCATAACAAACGACTTTCATTGTTTCGAACAATTTGTAAAATTGACCGTTGACAATTTGTTATTTTTTATTAGCCCGTTAGGCATGCTACACTGTCAATTTATATAGCCAGTGAGTGGATCAGATATTGATGCCTATAAAATATGCAATGTAATATAATGTATTCCATTTATAGGAATTGGTATGTGATGCAAATAGGCAACGAGATATCTTTCAATGTCGTCCTGCTTTGCTGCTGTCACTGTTTGCCGCTGTTGCCGTCATCGTCGTCGCCACTACCATCACCGCCAACGACAACTGGCTACATATAATATTATTATGTCATAAATATATTTCCCATGGAACCATTTAAGGATTTAAGCGATGTAGATTTGTTTGAATTGAAGGAGCGAACGGAACGTGCATCCATTGACTTGCATGTTTTTTTGGCAATTTATTTTTTTTTCTTTTGCTCGATTCTCGCTTGCCATGTTTTGTTCGTATTCATATTCATTTTTCATTGCTCAAAGTATATTGGAAAGTTGTCCCTTCGAGCCATTGCCATTTAGTTTGGTTTTGGTCGTGTTGTCGTTTTTTATCGTTTTACCGCAATTTTAAGACGATCTAACCATTTGAACGAGATATGTAGATGCATTTACATGGTCGTGTAACACACAAACCGGAGAGTCTCAGCATTATATGACTTGTGTCCTGTGGAAATTGGGGTTGATTTGATATTTAGGGCACGTGTTCTTTAAATGATGACCATTTTTCTATTCTGCTTCGCATGTAAAGCATTATTTGATTTTGTTCGATACTTTTTTCTTCATTTTATTTGAAAATTGGTTTATATCAATTTTACCCGGGTATAATTTAATTTAACGAATCTCGCCCAAAAGTGTAGCAATATGTTTTCATTTTTTCTCTTTCATGAAATTGATTTGTTATTGCAAATTCATTGATATTGTTGTATTCCTGTGAAGTCGTGCATTGAATTGAGGGGGTGATGTTTGTTTTTTACTTCATTTTTTACACATTTTTTACACATTTTTGATGATGTGCGCCGGACGTGTTGGTCGATTTAAAAATATTACGGTCGCTCTGCATCATTTGTCATGAGACAGCGTTGGGGGCCATTGAAATGGAATAAATTGATTCTGTTGTAAAACGGACCATTTGTTTAAGGATTTCTATTGTCATTTGAATTTGATATGCATGAAAATATGGATTTGAATCTGGTTTTTGATTTCTTTTTATGGGAGATTTAACCTTATTAAACTCCCTTCAGATTCGCCTTCGACGAGTTTCACTTGTAATCCATGTCTGGCCAATGGGTAATTCGTGTTCTTATGCATGGATAATTCATTTAACATTGATATTGATCTTTTTCGCTTCACAATCAATTGAATTTTTAGCACAGAAAGCGGAAAACGCAACTTAAGTTTGCGAATTTGAAAAGTTACAAATGTTTGCGAAGGAAATGTGCTTAGCTGCTGGCAGAATTATTTATTAATAAGACGGTGATGTCTTATTCGTTTTTGGAATTCAGTGTCTAAGATGTCTCCGACCTAAATGAATGTGCAGGGAACTGAGCTGGGCTTGTATGTTTGGTGTATCCATCGCCAAATAAATAGCTGTTAGAAAAATACCTTACGAAAAATGCCAAAGCAACACAATAAACAATAACTGAATTATTCAAGGATTTTTTTCATCCTTCGCCAAAATTGGATGAACATTGAAATATCGTCCTTTTAATATTTTCTTTCTGCCTTCTCGCTCTCTCTCCCTCTTTCCCCGTCTCCAGCGTTTTTGCTACATATTGGGTTCAATTTTATCTGACGATGTAATTTTTCAGCCTTATTTGCGATTACGGAAAATACAGGACATCAATCGACATTGCGCGAGAGGGCACTTGACGAAATCGAGAGAAGAGAAAAAGAGGCGATATTCGTTAATGTACACATATTTACCCGAAAACACAGTCATGTTAAATTAGTATTTATACTTTTTATTATTTCTTTTTTTCCGTTTGTTCTGTGTTGTTTCGCCCGAATTTTTCCTCTTCTCTGTATGACTCATTGGCGCGATCATTTTCGAGGGTCAGAGCTCAGAGCACCAAATTCAAAGATAGAAATTATTTATCTATAGCGTCGACTTTGTTTAAAATTAATATATCTGACGAATGCGAGAAAAAGAAAGGAAGAAAGGAAAAAAAACACACGCGGCCGTGTAGAAAAAAAACGGCGAGCGAAAATCGAATAAAAAAATGGTTGTTCAAATGAATGAATGAGAAATATTAGGGTGATTTGAGCGCTTTAATGAGGGCGTTGTGTTTCTGTCCCATTCGTTCGTTCCCATTTTTCTCTTCATTTTTATAGATGTTATTATTTTTTTTCTCGCTGCCTCGGCCGCATCTCCTTTTTTTCTCGCTCCGTTCAAAAGACAAATATCTGTGTATTATTTAAAAGACGATGTAAATACACATTCATTTATTTATTTTGTTGTTGTTGTTGTTGTTCGTGGTGGTGCAGCTGAAAAACGTCTAATTGTACGTGAACTTCATGGCGGCCGTCAATGCTGTTTCGGCTGTTGTTGAGTTGCCGTTGTTTCCTTTATCGTTCGCTGATCGTCACTACGCGCAATACGTGGGCATATTTATAGGCAAACTTATCTTCAATGCCAAAATACAAAAAGAAAAAAATACCAATTAATGTTTTATCATTGAACAACCCGAAAGGAGGAGGAGAGAGAGAGAAGCGACCCACTGGAGAGGAAAAAATGGCAAAACAACGCCGAACAAACGAAGAAAAAAAAGGAAAAAATCAAACGAGATGATAGATCTTTCAAAATTTACATAGCGACCATTGTCTGTCGGCCAAAGAATACACTCGCTCGCTCTCGAACAAAACGCCGAGCAGAAGAATATCGCTATAATAGCGGTACGATAAAGATAAACGCAGAACCAAAAACATTAAATAGCGACCGGAGTGAAATTGGCGTGTAATACCAATATGCGCAAACACACATACATATTTTGATGCCGTTGTGATGTGATGAATTATATGGATGGCTGAAACAGAACACGCACCACAACAACGTCAACAATGCGGTTTGAGTAACGGCGAGAGCTAAGTGGCAAAATGGGAAAGGCTACCATGATATTGGGTCGAACACGCGCGCGACCACATTTACACGCAGTGCGAACAGGAATTTGTTTTTTTTTACAAATTTCATATCAAAAAATAAAAATCTCTTATCTTAAACAAAAAAAATTCATTAATATCCGCTCATAAACGACAGCAAAATTTTTTCCAGAGCGCGTTTTGCCTGTGATTGGTCGCCTCATGGCTCTGTGCTCCATTTCGGACTATCGGATCCTTCGTTTATTCTCCACTTTTTTTACATTAGCTCGAAAATCACGCTCAATCGCGATGAGCATTTGGATATTCGTACTCATTTTCGCTTTTGTATTTTTCTGTTCAATTTTATGCGAAAAGAAAAAGAAAGACGGAAAAAGCTTTGGGAAAAAAATTGTAAATAAATGAAAATATCTATTTATGAAAATGTATTTTATGTCTTTTTCTCGTTCTCATTCTCCTTCTGGCCGCGCACGGAACACGGGAGTCTTTGTCGCGTTCATAGCTCGCAGCGAAAAAGAACGATTCTTGTCCGTCGTTCTTTTTTGTTGTTGTTGTGTTCTGTTAGAATGGCATCGATTTGAATTTTTTATGCAAATTGAGGGATGATGAGATAAAAATAAATTGTATAATTGTAGATGAAATGGAAGAGCTGCAGAGGAAAAAAAACGCTACAGAAGAGAAAAAAAAGAGCGAATCTATCTTTTATATCTGATGTGATCGGGAGAGCGTGGCTTGCTTGCGTGAGTGTGGGTGACGGATAACGAGCCAAAGATTCACTTTCAAAAGAAATGAAAAACGGACCGTATAGCTTTTTGTTCCTTTTTGACTGGAAGTAGCCGTTTTTCGCGTGTGGATGCTACGATGAGAAATGGAGGGCGGAGTGAATGAAGCATGCAAACACCTTGACAAATATTCACGGCGAGGTGTTGGACCGCCATTACTTACGGTAGAGAATTGCGAAATATTAAATGAGCGTATAGCCTCTAGTTTGAATTTGAAGTATGCCTGCGATGAAGAAGAAACCGACAGCAAGGTCATATTAGCCAGCGAATGAAGCCGACGGTTTAGCCTTCGAACGGAGACTAGTGAGATTCGAAATCGCTAGAAGAAATGACTACTGCACGAGACGTGTTTCGTATAGTTCAGTGGCATTGTTTGGGGCGTGATGTTGCCATTTAATTACCACGATCAGTCGATGCAATTTATTTTTATAGGTTTTATCTAAATCGATTCAAGCGAACGCAGTTTTTTTTGGTTCGTTTATCGCGTCGCCTTGCTGTCGGATGCCAGTGAACAGTGACGATGCGTATGTTGAAGTGCATTGTCTGCAGCGCCATATCATTTACTTGATTGCAATGCTGCCATTTCGCTTTAATTGGAAAGTGACCGCAAACGACTTCAATGCCAAATAAATTTCACCCATAATTCGAATTGAAATGAATGCCTCGGTCGTAATTAGTTTGCTGGGATCGAAATTGCTAAACGAAAATCGGACTAGAGCTTATGAGCCATGGCGTTATGCTTACAGTGAAATTGTTTGAGATGCATAGTCAGTAACAACTATCATGAAGGTATCACAAATCGTACCCAAAAATAGACTGTTTTCTTGCCAATGCATTCAATTTATGGATTCAGTCATCCTTGTTCGTGATTTCTGATTTATGTATTTGCCATTCGAATGTTATTACTATATTCATTCTGCGCTTTTAATTTAATTACCGTCGCGTATTTCGTATTCAGTGTTTGTCATTATTCCAAGTCAAATATGCACTATTCGCCATTTTGTAATTCGGTAAATTCACTTTACACAGTCTGTGCACTCTTGAATCCACGACATTGGACCAGTCGCATTTAATCTAGGATTGAGATTTTAAAACTGTGTTTGTTTACGATACTTCGGTCGTTGAAAAAATAGTATATAACGTTCTAGTTCAACTGTGTTGAACGTTGGTGCGTTTTTTTCCGTCGCATTCCTTTTTGTTTGTTGATAGTTTTCAACAATTTGAAATAAATCAATAAAGTATTGTTTCAGTTATTTTCGGGATTGTTCGTGCTGGCTGCGCAGCATTGCAGCGACGTAAAAAGTGATATGGCTGGCAAAAACCGATTCGAGTCATCCGCTTAACTCCAGCACAAAACACCAATTGGATGCAATTGCTTTTTCCGAAATAAATGTGAATTAAAACCAGGCGAAATACAAAAACACATCAACAGTGTCGTTGTCGTCGTCGTCGCGCGCACACGCCACGAGAAAAAAATGGAACCTTTAAAACTTATGGCCTTTGAACAATTGCCAAATAAAAAATTATTGTCGCCGTAAAGTTTGTTTCCATTATTTTTCGTGAGCGAAATGAGAATGAGCGCCCAAATCGGCTCGAACGAGGAAAAATTGAATATGAGCAGATCGCCAGCATTTGTGGATATTCACTTGATGCCCATTTTATTCGAATTTGAACAGAAAACTATGCAACTGAATGTCCGGCTATCGCAAACAAATTGACACGAAAAGTGAATTGGCTCCTCATCCTTTTGCTTGAAGGATTTAGCGAGAACGAAAAGTTAGCAGTAGCAGCAGCAGCAGCAACAGCAGCAACAGCAGCAACAATATGAGAAATGCCGTGGTATCGTTTCATGTTTCGAAATATTTTGTTGGCAACGAAATCGGCTTTTGTGTTTCATTTTAGCAAATGGAAATCGCCGATTAGTGTCATTGTTTCTTTTTCTCTTGAAATTAAATAATTTATTTCGGACGGAAACAGCGCTTTTTCACTCCGATAATGACTTCGAAAATGCATATATTGTGCTCGGTGGCAGCAAAACACACACAAACAAATAAATTATTCGTTTCGATGAATTAATCAACAAATCCAACATCCATATAAATTTCTTTTCATTTCTTGCTTTTCCAAAGACTGACAACAATTTATTGGGAGTCGCCGAAAAATTTATTATTAGAATTCGCATATGAATGATCGGACTGCGAAGGAAGACAATGGCAGTGCCCGATTTTCTGGATTATTGAACGATACGGTTGATTTTAAATTTATGATTTATTTGTGCAAAGGTCTATGTCTAAATGGTCGTAAGCAGTCTACCGCAAACTAGCGACATCGGTTTAATGCTACTTAATGTCATTTTTTTCATTCTGGAAAAATTGAATGTGGAAAGGGAAATCGGCACCGAGATGAGCTCATCTCATCTGTACGCGTGTTAACGTTTTACATTTGGGGTCTCATAAAAAACGTTCACTTTACAAATTTTTATGGGATTCTTGTGTTCAAATGATTTTCTATCCATGCACAATCAATTGCTAAGACAAAAAAAAAATCCGAAACATTTGTTCAGCCTAATTTTTCTTCTGGATATTCAAAAACATTCCCTTAAAATAGCCTGATTTAAAAAAAAATACAAAATGAATGACAGCAAGAAAAAAATGCATAAACAACACAGTGCTATTTCACTATTTGTATAGATGTGATCTGTTTGAGGCAAGGTTTAGCCATCACCACTCGCTGAGTGTAAAACTCACTGCCATTAGCCATAAAAATTTTCCACCGACTTAAGCTTATGACATTAAAAAAAGAAACGGAACAAATAAATGGATCGAAAACGAACAAACCCATCTTAACTCATGCAGCAAACGTGCACGGGCACACGGAGAAAGAATTTTATCCGAAAGATAAACCACCACTATAACCAAAAAAGAATGTAATATAGGAAAAAAAAGACAAACTGCGCTCACCCCATAATCATTGGCCATTTCTATTCCTATCATCAGAATCTCTACCACATTCAACCGGCCCAACACACATCCACAGCACCAACGCATCAGATACGCCGATATCAAACAGACAACGAATTTTCATGTTTGTCAGTTCCTTTTTTTTTTCTTATTCTGGCTTTCGCGCGAAATTAACTTAATGCATTGCAACGGGACCGTCACCAACGCCCGTTCACCAGCCTCGCTGGTGGAGAGATGAAGAACAAAACAAAAAAAAGAAAGAAAAAATTAACAGAAGAAAAAAAAATAATACACAAACATAAATATTAATCAAAAAAAATTATCAATAATTTATGCGGCTCGTTTCCGACATCCAAGGGATGTTGTAATATCAAATGAGCGTTCGTTCTTTTTAATCTTCATCTTGTTTTTCCTTCTTTCTCCTTTTAGTCGTTTTGGCTTGGTGGCTACCATTAATTCGTGCGCATTGAGATCGGCATTCGAAATTGGCCGGCCGGTAAGTTATGATTTGGTGCTGAAAATAAAGCCAAACGTCATGGAGAAAATATCACTTTTCGAAGATGATAAATTCGTGCATTTGAATATTCATAATTTCCTACGGCAAGCATAACGAGATTCATCTCTCCCAAGACGAACGAAATGTCGAATATTCTTTTCCCATTAATTTTTTTCCTTCTTCATAATTACTATTTATTCCGTTACATTTTTCTGTTTTAGCATGAAACCGCTGCGGCGCATTTCAGCGAAATATTTTATCCTCGCTTTATCTCTCTTTCTCTTTTGTTTTTTCTCGAGCTCGTTTGTTTGGATAAGGCTGAAAAATGTCTATTTGGTAATCGAACACGTTATAAATATTACCCTATTTGTTATGCCACTGTGCTGTTGCTCCTCGCCCTGTGCCTACTATTTTACATATTAAATTTTTTCCAACATTTTTTTTTGTGCCGCTCGCTCGTTTCAAAGTGTCTTAAATTTATTAACGCTATCTTTCTGCCGTGCCTTAATTGTAATACTTTTTCAATTTTTTTTCTCTCTTAATTCATTAACGCTCTCCCTCCAGAACAACAGAGACGAATCGGTCTTTCTCCCACATTTCCAGTCAGGGAGATTGTTTTTTTTTCGCGTGCGCGCTCTGAATGAGTTTGTTGAGGACGATCAAGTTATTTAAAACTGTTTTTCATCGCGTCCTCAATATTTGCTTTGGAATTAAACGACACCGTATCGCATTTGAAAAGTTTTTCGTTACACTTGTTAGGCATTGACTCAATTGAAAACATTTCTTGTTGTGTATGTGTTTTTTTTTTGTTCGGTTCGTGTGACTTGTTTTAATGACATTATCTTTCAATCTAAATAAGCAATTGTTTGATCTATGCCAATTAATTGTAAATACCCATTTGACTTGGAATGCAGAAAGTCAATTAATTCAAATGCGCAAGAAGTGGTCTTTGAAATTCAAAAGAAAATCTTAATTAGAATTGCAGCAATAAAGCTTTTGCGGAGCGTTTGAGCCGAGGGAAACCAAAGTGATTTCCTTTTTTGCGTTTGTAATTTTTTGAGAGTCGTCACCAGTCGTCTTTGGTGTTCAAAGTCGAGCAAATGGAAGGAAAAAAAATTGAAAATGCACCTGAAATCATTAACCGTCGACATTAAACGAACATACGAACGAACAGACAGAGAGTTGACATGTTTTTTTCTGCTTTAGCCAAATGATCACCAAGAGTGAGAAGGATGCGATTTGAATTGCAATAAAAGAACCCGTGTCAAGTGCGATTAAAGGAAAATTTCTCAACGGCGTGCACATAAGTCGTTGTTTGTAGCGGTGTTTGTGTGCGCAGCAGAAGAACACTTAACAAATAAAATTATATTTCAATGAGCGTTTAGAACAAGCCAAAATCGACACACGAAAAGGAGCAGTCGGTTTTTCCACTTTTGGTGCGAGAGCATAATTCAACGGTAGACTGAAGCCGTAATGATGCCTGATACACTGGTGGTTTTACCACGTTTCATCGTTTGATCCGAAAAATCATGCACACGCACGACTCATATAGTACTCCATCAGCAGGAGAGCAACAACAACAAATAAAACACACACAAGCACACGAAGAAGACAACAACAACTGCATACAAACTGAATATGTATATGAATAAGAGAAGAAAGCCAAAGCCAAAGCCAAATACAACAGAAAAGAGGAAAAAGTTGAATCTTGTGTCACGAATCGTGTACTCCATACGCTAAAATGATTTTTCCTTTGGCTCGGCTGCAATTCACAGTCATGACAAAGCAATCGCAAATCACAATCATCAATGCCATACATATATAATATATATTTTTTTGAGTTGTTGTCGTTGCCTTTGCCTAGCACTCACATAAGAATTTATTTTTCACCTCACCTTTGCCATTGCCTTTGACGTTGATGCGAATTTTTCCACATCCAAATACGATTATCACACGGAAACCAAACTCTTGTTCGTCATTTGTGAAGCGAGATAGCGACAATGGCGGCACAGGATGAGAGAGACGGAGTGAGAGAGGAGGCACAAAAGAGCGTTAAAAAGAAAATAAAAGTCGATAGCAATGAAAATAATGCGCAACATTCAGCGAACACAGAGCATATTCGTTTATTTTCATTCACTACATTTATCTCAATAACCATTTTGCATGTGAAGAGAGGGTGAGAGAGAGAGAGAGAGGAGGCGGCTTGAACGATGTATGTAAGATACAGCAGAAGGCACGAAATGTCAAAGGTAAATGATTTCGAGGATTGAAAAAGGAAAAGAGAGAGAGAGTGAAAGAATGGAAAAGGCGCATGTGAATACCGTCATCGTCGTCGTCGTCGCCTTCATCGCACGCAATGCTTAAAATTTTTAATTGTTTGAACAGTGAATGCCTGATGATGAAAAAGATGAGGAGGAAAAATGGATTCTGGAAAAATCGTATTTAGCTTTGATTTCAATCACAACTTGAGCATCACATAAGAACATGTGTACTTCGTTTCTATGTGTGACATTCAGCGAAGCGCCCTCGATCCTATCCACCTCGTGAGCGCACCGAAGTTCCGATTACTTTTACGGAAAGAACGACAAAATTTATTGTCGTACTAAATATGCACAAGAAAATAGTTTGCATTCTTCGGATTCGTACATAATGTACCTTTTTGAATACTTTGATCTCTTGAAATTCGATTGTTGTTATACCACGCTGTTCGGATGTGCGTTCATCTACCTTATCGTTCGTTCACTTTGTTTTTAATAAGAGCACCACCCTCTGAATTCGATTCGCAACCGCTCAACAACACCGGATATCACATATTTTTCTCAAGCACCCTTTCTTCATTCACAATTAGAATGCAGTCTCCAACATTCTTCCGAATATGTTATAACTGTCTATTTATTTAGTGCCGGTTTTCCGAGTTGTCATTCCAAGCGGGGCGAATGCTTCAAAAATATTTAACCTTTGTCTGTTTTTTCGCCACGTAATTAAAACGACTTACTTGCGTTATTCAACCACATTGCTTCGCTTTCCAAAAGAAATTCACATAATCCAGTGTAGTCGCAGTTAATTTGTCCATGCTTTGTGTCTACTTAAAAAAAAAAAAACAAAGAAAAAAAAGCAAAGTAGTGAACAAATCGAATTAAGACGACTGCTCTGTGGTGATGCTCGAGCCTTAAGTATATCGAATATGCTTTACTCAAAAACTCAAACGAATTCACGCTCCAAATATTAGCAGCAGTTACTTTAGAATATTATTCACACTTTACGAAAATTACAGAATTCATTTTCATAATTTCATTCGAAACAAAAGCAATCTTTCGCGCATTCATCGCTGAATCCGATGAATCCGTGTTAGAAGCGAATAATGAGACTGAATTCAATGTGTTATTGTGTACAATTATCAGAACAATCTGTAACACATCTGAAAACGAAACAAAGCAATTCGATAACCACGATTTGAAAATGTTTGGCCATAAAAAGCTGAATATGCTGACAAACGTTCTGTCGATTTTCCTAAATCATCGATTAAGGGCTCGCCACTTTAATGAACCGAAATCAAATAAGAACATAAATGAAGACTTGAAACATCAATTACTCATCATCGCTAAACGAATTCTAACAAAAGCATCTTTCTGCGCATTGAACAAAATGAAATTCATTTTGCGTCGTTTTCAAACGAATTTGATGAATTCATTTGCACAACGAACTCGTTCTGAAAATTCTAAATAAACAAAATCATTTTTGGACACATCTCATGCGTGAACTTTCGAAATCATTCTATTACTGGGCTTTCTTCGACATGGTTAATGGATTCAGGTCAAAAAAAACAAATAAACCATATGTTTACCACTGAATGAGCCAGATTTATTAACCAATTTATTAGAGAATAAAAGCATCGATTATTTATTTATCTTGAGTAGGCGTTCGAATTTGTCTATACCAAAATGTGATTTATGGTCTACTTAAAAAGTGTATGCTGTGTACGCTTTGTTTTTTTTCACTCTCGATAATGTAGTGACATACGCCAACCAGCCAAACAAGATGCGGCAATTGCTTTCAATTGAATTGAAATGTTTTGCCATTGTTCATTTCTTTGAACGATTCTAAAAAGAAGTGTCTTTTATTCCTTAGCGCCCGTGTGATTCCATCCATATATAGATAGTTAAACATAATTGTTTCATTTTTCATCGAAACGTTCGAAAATTCACTCAATCCATGTACGTACGCATCGCAAAGAAACTAATCTACAAAAAAGGCAATTCACAACAAATGAAAATTACTCCAAATTTAAAATCCACAAATAAAGCGTGTTTCAAATCGTCTCCGATGATTATTGTGGCTTTTAACCTCAAACAGTGTTCATGCACGAGAAAAAAAAGAGTACACACGAAAAGAAGAATCAAAGAGCGTGGAAAATTTCAATTATTTGCCAAGGAAATTACATAAACATAAGCAGGTGGGCAATTTACCATATTATCTAGTTTGATTTCAATACGACCGAGACTGGCACTGGTGACACTTTCTCAATGCTTAATTCAACCCATTGATTCTCTACAATGATTTTATTGTATTGATATGGATCGTTAGTGCTTAATTTATTGTGTGCTTTTTTTTCATTTTTCCATTCACAGAGCAATCAACTGTTTTCTTTTGCATTATTTATTTGTAAGGGAGAGACAGAGTTCAATCGTACGATTATGAAATGAAAGAAATGTCAAAGAATTGAAACGACTTCCAAAAGACGGAAAACGATAGCTTTGGCGTTTTGTGATGATTAAACTGTGCAGTGTGCACGCACATCTCATTATGGTTCGGATATCGCTTGGTTGTGAGCCAAACAATAAAATTGTGTACAAGTGAAATTGAGTAAAACGCTTGAAATGTGTGTCGGAATTTTACAAGCTGCTCCAACGCCATTCCGCACAAATTACCATTCAACGTTCTGTTCGCTTGCCGCCAGCCTACTGAAACGCATGTGCTTTTTTACGCTCACCGAGCTCGATTGTGATTGATTCGCCTGCTGTTTGCTGTGTCGATATGCTTGCAGAGGCTCCAACTCCCCAATCCAATATCCTTCAATATATACACACATATCGTTTCTATGTGTAAAATAAAAGAGTATCGATTGGAGCGTGCGCCGCTCGGTCGCCAAATTCATCTCCGTTCGATGGTTGGATAAATGTATAGAAAGTAGGTTGCTCCCACAAGCAAACCGATTGAATACACATCAACGCTAACGCTTCATTTTCAATACGTGATTGGTTTCACTGGCAATGCTCCGACTGGCCTTCAGTCAACGCCATTCGTTCCATTGGTGATATCGACGCATACATATAGTCACACCTCGCGTTTGACCAACTATAACATTGTAAATTCCCCGTCACAACAACAGCCACACATCCACAATCAATAGCATTTAATTTACATCAATTTTGGGGGCATGAAAATAAACGAATTGAACGAAACGATTTAGAGCGAAACGATTTGCGCGGCAAACAATGGGTAGGACACACAAAAGCAACACACGAAAATCGGATTTCGCTTTCTCAATAAAATTTCAATTTGTAAATTAATTTTTTTTTCGCTGTTTGTGCGATGTCGGTAATTTCGCGACAAATAAATCATATGCAAATTAGGTTGGCACAAAAGACATTTTGTATGTGCGATGCATACACATTTGTTTAATGTATTTATTTAATTTTTGGATTGGCATTCCAATTTTCTCGGTTGCATAACAATCACTTTTCCGTTTGCAATGCTGGGGCCATGTGTATGTCTCTCGCGAATCGCCGAGAAAGAAAGAAAGAGATGGGGAGAGACAAACTTAACTGAACTGAATAAGCCAAAACAAATGAAAAAAATCCAGCCCAACGGGAATGGCGATGCGCGGGATGACGAAATGTAATGAAAAATGTTTCAACAAAAAGTGAAAAATTTCGTTTATCCTTCGTTCGGTTCTCACATCCAGCCGATTCACAGGCTCATCGAGAGCGAGTGTAACGCAGAGAGAGAGAGAGAGAGAGAGACGCAACCGAAAAAATAACGAGAATAAATAAATAAAAATGTTATAACAATGAACACACCGCCGCATTTCATCCGACGAAAATGTGAAATTGATGCTCTTTAGCGTACTTTATGCGTCTTTACGCGTCTCGCGTATTTGGTGAATGTGTCACCGAACGAAAATGAAATATATGTGATAAACATGTAGAATGATGCAGAAAACACACAGCTCGGCGACGAACCGACATACACATTCGCAGCGCACCAGCGCCGTCTTTGCCTGGAGGCGAATGAGGCAACCACCTCAGGGCCCCGAACTGCTTAATGGGCTATTGAAATTTCGAGAAAAACTGCATGAAAAAAAAAAACAAATTGACGAACGAAGTTTGTTTGTTTCTATTCAAAATTGATTTTAGATGATGTTTCATTTAAATATATTCTCAATCTGTGTGTTCTTTTCATTCTCAGCAATTCAAATTCATTCGTTAAATAAGAACGCTCATGACCAGCAGTTTTGACCAATATACAAAACATAAATGAGTACTCGTGTACAAATATTGTAACTGACTTATTGTCAGTTAACTGATTTCGGACAAACATGACTTACTTTGATTGACATTTGAGTACAAAGTGTAGTGAAAGTCTATCATAGTTAACTGAAATCATTTGAAGTTGCAAGCCAATGTAAGTTACTTAATTTGGGACAAAGTTATTTTCTTAGTACAAAACCATAAATTCAATCAACTCAAGTCAACTGAAGTTACAGTCAGTCAGTCATTTTTTTTCACGAATGTAGTGTTTGAATCAATCGAAATTGTCACAATATTCAAAATGTTAAAACTTGTGATATCGAGGGAAAAAAATTTAGGGCCCGGAACAATTTTGCCTCAGGACCCCCGAAAATGCTAAGACGGCACTGCAGCGCACATCGTTCGAAAGGAATTAAACTTTGGGCGAACGATGCGAAAACTTTGCATTTTACAATTGAGATGGGCGCGCGCGAGCGCTCCTCAGCAGCTCAGATACATTCCCATTCCCGAGGTATTGGATGTGCTTGTGCTCGTCGAACTGAAAGCACTGCTCATTATGCACGAAATAAATAGAAAAGATGCGAACGAACAGCAGGAGAAAAAAAGTAAACAACATCCGAATACGAGAACGACACGAAAAATGTATCTCTCTTTCTTCGTGTGTGGATAAAACATGAAACAAATCTAAATCCACAGCTCTGGGTCGTATATTTCATTTAACTGTCACCAAATCTACTAAGCATTTGTATTCATTTAAACCGAACAAATTTTTCGTTTCATCTCACATTCATGTCGCCTGTGCTGTTACTGTTGCTGCTATTACCATTGCCACTGCTGCAACATAAGCACATACTCGATAAAATACATATGAATCGTGCCACGACACAGCAGCCGAAACAAACGTAAAAGCGATATCATATGCAATGGCTGAGAAAAAGAAATCGGCTTCCATAAAGCACTTGCCACGAATTGAAACTGGCAGAGCTTCTGTACATCATGGAAGAATGTGGACGGAAAAAAGAGCAGCAAAAGGGAAAAAACAAATAGGAAGCACTTAACATTAGTTAAAAAATAGTCTTCAGTCAGCTTAATGTGAAAAAAGTGTTCGGTATCGAATCGAGTAACGGGCGAGTGGGTGACACAATCGCCTTTTTTTCATAACATACAATCAGAACAGAATCAGCGAAAGCAAACGCGTTGGCAAATGGAGCGAACATTAAGCATTTCTTAGCATATCTCGCATTTCGCACTTATGCGAGAAAAAAGTCGCAGTCCCAAGCCAGCACAACCATAGAGAACGGGGGGAAAAGAAAAGAAGCACATCAACTAAACACAAATTTCATATTATGAATATGGTTTTCCAAATTGAATACGCCAGCCGAGAATGAACCAGTCCTGCACTGCTCACCACCACCCACCTTATTTTGTCGCTACTCGTGTGGACAACGCAACAACAAGCAATCCCGAACGGAGATGAGGGATGCTAATATGAAATGAAGAAAAAAAAGAGAAACGGATGAATATCTATATATATATTTGGTTATGTGAAAATGTTTGTTTCGCTTGTATTTGTCATTTTTATCATTTTGCTCTCTTTATTCTCATGTTTTTCATCAGCGGCGCGCATTTACAAGAACATGCATACTTTTAGATAAAATTCATAACATACGAGAATGAAGAGTGCGTCGACGAGAGAAAGAAAGAGATCGAGGGGAAGATGGTGAAAAAAAATATGAAAAGATTTATTAGAAAGCGCATAATTCGAAATAATAATAATAAATTTGTCACCCTTAATCTTTGCAATGAAACAATCGGATTTTCGTTGCTCCAAAAGAAGCATTTGTATTTTCACGAAATTTTATTTCTGAGTTACGTGTGGTTGTCTCTTATTTGGAGCTATTGTTGCTTTTAGTTGGCTCTCTATGTCCCGGTCTCTCTTATTCTCTTCATATTTCGCCCGATGCGAGCGATGCCACGCTATGCCAAAGCTTCTGCTGCTGTTGCTGGTACTGTTATTTCCTTCTGATTCTGAATGGATTTTATTATGCATGCTCTTTTGCCTGTCACGAAAATTTCAAAATATTTGTTTGCATTATTATTTGCTATGATTACGTATTTTCATTTATTTTCAGTTGGTTTTGTGGTCGTGGTGGTGGTGGTGAACAACTGAAATCAACCGGCGAACATAATGATTTGACGGTGCGCTTTATGTTGATGAAATGGCAGAAATGAAACGCAATTTAATATTTAAATGGAATTCTATTAATTCATTCGTTGGCTCGTTCATTCGTCCGTTCGTTCGTTCGTTCATTGCAGTGTTATCTGGCTCTGTGAAGGTGAAGGTGGATGAATGTATGTGTGGGTTTTTTTTATTTCGCCCATTACCTTTGAGCCAGATCAACGTTCATCGTCCGTCCAAAATTCATTTGCTCGGTGACTTTTCTTTGATAAAATTATGTGCTTCGTAATTATTTCCCTTAATTGCTGCATTTTATTTTTTCCTCTGACCGAGGCTGAGGGTACAGTATGGCGATAGATGGGATGAGTGTGCCTGGGTGTCACATCCAGCGAAGAGATTTGTCATTTGATTCGCAACTAAATTAAAGGCAGATTACTTCTTGAGTGCACAAGATGGAAATTAAAAGATTTTTAATTCAAAATTAACTGATAATTGTTGGTCAAACTGATGGCGAATGAGAAAAAGGAACGTGCAGCACCAGTGTTAGCTCGGCTCAGCTCGACTTGATGTACAACCTAGTTTCAAATGATTGACACATTCCATTAGCAGGATTCTATTAACAAAAAAAAGCGCGCACCTCATTTTCTGTATCTTGATAAAACTGATGGCGTTAACAAAAATCCATCTTTTTTTTTTTTTCGTTTAACATCGTGATGTCAAGAGAGCTTTCGCTTTTTTGAAATTGGACGAATTTATCTTATTTTTTATGCATCGCCGATTTCGTTTTATCCTTAATCCATATGTTCGCGACCGTGTTGCTAATTGAATAAGTACCCAACATTTCATTTTTACCTGCATATATGAACATTTGACTTATTCGTAATGGCCTTTCAAACTGCATATTTGAACGCCATTAACGCATTGAAGCTACCACCAAATAGGTTCAATCTGTCTAATACTTGATATTGTTATTAAAATAACAGTTAATTACATCAAAAAGCAACCACCAATACTAACTGCTCCGCACACATGCAATGACAGTATGGCACACACGTCATTTAATTCACGTATTAATAAAAATGACCTGGTCACACATCCGATTCAACGCCCAGTTCGAGCATAAAATGATATTAATTAGCCTCTCGTGCTATTACATTTTGTTTTTGTTGTTTTTTTTTTCGGTGCGCGCTTCTTTGCTCGCCCCGCGCTCTATCTATTTATAAAAATCGATGAAGTCAAATGTTTATCAGCATTAAGCATATTAAATATAATCTATGTATTAAAGCGTATTTTGTCTATAGTTTTTTTAGTCGCCCAGCAAGAGGAGAAAATAAAATAATTATTCAATGAGATTGCACACGCACATTTCAAAGCATTATATTGGACAGCCAGCTATATTCTAATCATAATTTTTGAAGTAAGTGAAATATTTGGAAAGTATGTAATGACCAAATGTGATTACGTGATTGCTCGTGAAATATGCTCACGAATAATAGTAATATATCACTCGCACTTCACATTTCATATATGCTTTTATCATAAAAAACACCTTTTTCGTCATTTTTCATATTTTTTTTGTTATTATTTACAAACGGCGAGGAACTTCAAAGCGGATGATGTATTTCGATATTTCGCCCGATTTTGCGAGAAAAAAAAACAATCAGAGATTCATTTCTAAATACAGCAGATCATAATAAATAATTTCCTTTTTATTGCTTCTAATGAAAATTGTGCAGCATGTGTTCGAAATAGCCCAATAATGGTGTGTTGCATCGAATTGAAGATGAGAAGTTCGTGCAAGTGAACAAACCATCGTTACAGTCATTTTGTGTAACGTCTTTTCAATTGGTCACGTGGAACATTTGTTGGAACTAACAAAAGTTTTGGAGAATCGCACATATTGTATTCATTATCATTTCCTTGCTGTTCCCACTCCGTAACTGGAGAACGCAACAAAATCATTTTATCCATTTTTCGCGACGACAAAGTTAGACTGCACTTAAGGTGAATAAATATCAACTTTGCCGACCAATTCACAAAGATTCAGCAGAAGCCGGACAACAAAACAGCTTGTCACATTTACTTTTGGCTATAATAAGGACTTGGCTACAGTTATTTAATTTCTACCCACGACAGCTGTGTATACAATTGCTTTCATTGTATTTGTTTGCCTCCTACTCGGGAGCTCATTTGTATCGGCCATCTTTCATAGTCTCGGACATTGTTTCGATCACATGAAAGGCAAAAAACGCACCAAATCAATTTTTGTTTCTTCAGAACAAACAGAGTCATACATAAATTCATGAAATGACCTCTTTAGCAGGGATATTTCATTTTTTTCGTGTTAGAAAAAGTCGTTGCAGCTATTTTGAGTTTCGGCAAATAATGAAAATCAGCGAACTGTGTGAATTGCAACACACCAGGGATGTTATTGTTTCAATTAAACCATAATTTTATATGAAATGTGAATGCATTAAACTTGCGGCCAAGAAAAACATGTCATAAGAACGAGAACACATTCAGTAGATTTAATTGCGAAATGTTGTTGAATATTCTGATTTTTCTTTTCCGTTCAGTGTTGGGAAAATGCAAAAGAGAAGCCACCAAATCATACACAATAGATGAATTAAGCTGAAGAGATTACAACATCGGCTTATGTTGGTCCATGCTAGGGAAAAAATGTTGCACCAGTTAAATGTACTAGAAATAATAGAAAAAAATCTGATTCAAAACGGTCTGTTGGCCAGAAATAAAGTCGGGCTCAAGGGGATCTTGACATTCCATATATGAACATGCACTTCGAAAACTCCCCATACGAATTATTATTGCGCAGCTTCTGCTCTTTGTTCATTTCGTTCTTTTTAATTTTAACCAACTATAAATATTCATTTGGTTTTAAAGAATGGATATGCTTCTAGTAGTTCTGTATATTATTTCCACTGCATTAAATAGTGACCATTATCACTTTTTATAGCCTCACTCCGGTGTGGATAGAGTATCACTCTGTCCTGCTTTTGTAGTACTTCGTGTCAACGTTTGATTGCAATGAGAGCATTCCTGAATAGAATGTTTTCTTTCTAAATGTCTGTTATTTGCGAGTGATGAATATTCCAGAGTTTGATTGTCATTTTTGCAGCAACTTTTCAATATTTCGTTCCAGTCTCCCCAAAAACAAGTCACAAATAAAGTGGAAAAATGCATCCCATGCACAGATTCACCTTACCGTCATGAAAACACGTTCTTCTTCGTTTGGAAGGGTTTGATCTGTGTTAATGTCAGCTAAGCTGTAACTTGATAAGTAACTCTTTGTTTTGTTGAATGTTCTTTTTAAAATTTATAAACAAAATTTGAATTTTAATTGCAATGGAAATGGTTCGATAAGACTGAATGCATTAAGATGCAAGAGGGATGGGTTGGAGTTTTCCGAACGATATTGACTTTTCAGTTTAAACCCAGAATAAATGAGTGTTCGAAATTGTCGTGAGGAATTAAGTTTAAAGTAGTTACGTGTATCATGTTATATCCTTATATTGTATCATGCATCACTTGAAAATCCAACCAATTTTTTGGCTCACTTTCTCTCTCGTCGAATGATTCTTGCTGCTTAGATTCGGCTCGCCGTTCGTAAAGCAACACTTGTACATTCGATTCAACGGCAGTTGTGTATCGATGTAATTGAGAAAGGGTTCTTTAATGACGCATCAACCACACGCCACTTATTTATATCCTGTGCTGCTACAAGATAACCAAATGCACCAAAAACACCAGACGCACATTGAAACGTCTTTTCACGCATTCGCTTAAAAACGCTTTAATGTCGTTCGAATAAAATACGAGCAAAAAGGGTTGGATACGAACAGCGAATGGTAGAGAAAAATGTACGGAGGATGTTGCAAGGCGGCATCGAAAATCGAATGTCATGTGAACTGGCGCTGAGCAAATAACGGACGTAAGAATTGGTTCGGATTCGGTGTATCATTGAAACAGTCTGAAGTCAGTTTATTTGAGCATAGGACCCTTTCGCCATTTGCATGTGCAAGCTAAACTCTGGTGTTTTCGCAGCATGCGATGAATTCGGGTATGGAATTTTAAGTAAATTTTTCGCCGCTACATAAAAGGCATTCAAACGAAAATGCGTTATGGCCGATAGTAAATTCACCGACAATCGTTTTCTCGTCCACAGGCGCTCCCATTCTCCCAATCTGCCTGATCTCAATCCCAACCCCAATATGCATATATTCTCCATTTGTCAGTTTAGCGTCACAAGCAATGTGTGGCATTCGAAAGAAGAGACAACGACAGAAGAAAAAAGAGCACACGGAGCCGAAATTCATTTTGCCGAAAATCAAAATATATTAAGTCAATGCATCCATTTTAAAATGGAAATGTGAATAGAAAAATGTGTTGTGTGCATGCATGCTTGTGTTTGTATGGAAATAAATGCAGGAGCAAATTCCAATCCGAAAATAATAAACGAGCTGAAACAGGATTCATGGTAAAAGCTCGAGGTAAAAGTAAGCCATTGTGGAATGTTATGGGCTTACAATTGTTGCAAACATCTTCTTATGTATTGAGAGAGAGAATGCAAAAGAGATCCCATACAATACTCGTAAAAAAGAACTCAAAAGAAAACAAACATAAAACCGGAACGATATTTATTCTATGGCATTTCAGAAATAGATTCGAATCGGCCATGTATAATGACAGTGAATGTGAAAGGCAAAGCATTTTGCGCTTGCATATTCCGAGTACCTATCGGATTTGCCGCAAAACTCCACTTTGCATGCACATGTAAAGCAATTGAATTTGCCACTCGAGAAATTGTGCCGGGCCAAAGGAAGCGAGAGAGTGAATCAGAGAGCGAGCAAGAGAAGTTTTTCGCTGTTCTTCTTGCCGTTTCACCGTCTAGCCGTTTTCAGTTTTGATTCCAAGGCGTCTTCATTATTTCGGAAATATCAAGTTCATTTGTATGTAAATAATTTATTGTGCTTAATATTGTGTCGCTTCGCCTCAGCTGCATGGTTTTCATTTGCCCTTTTCATGAATGGATATTATTTTTGTATTGAAAATGAATAACATATAAATTGCATTTACCCTGCACCAGTCGATTGTTAGCGTGTATTTGAACCAAGGGGCGATTCATGAAAACAAAGAAGTGCGAGTTTTTGTGAGTTTTCTAGTTCGAACAATTTTTAAAAAATCTCAAAAAATGCAATTTTTCATAGAGCTTCCTATTACGTATTAATTTAATTATTCAAAATCATATTTTTGATCGACTGACAAGTTTTATAAACTGATGTATAGCTTAAAAAAGGCGAAAAATGAAGAAAATATATATTTCAAATTTTGACGCATTTTGGCGAGTTTTGCGAGCGCTCGTGAATCTCCCCTTGATTTAAACCGTGGCAAAACCATGATTTCGAGCAAATGAGAGTTTGCATTTCGGATATTGTATTTTTGTATCAGCATTTCAACCTACGCTATCCTGGTGCTGCTACTGTTTACAAAACTCATCGAATCACTTTGCCGAAAGAATAAATTTCCTGACACTCGCCATGCACAGCTCACACATACACCAACAACAAATGTACATCGGAAACACTCGAAAACTATTGGATGAGAGTTCAAAAGCCCAAAATCCCTGGTCTTAATCCAAATTATTTTCTGACGTCCGCATTCATATCCGATTCGACACTTTCAATGCTTTGCAGCGCCTGATGATCATCGGCTTCGAGTAGGTACAGGCACATCAAATGTAAAATTTAATTGGTAATCAAACGGAATAATGTAGTGCAGCCTGTAAATTTATTTTGTTTATTGCTACTGTATACCGGCCGCCTTGTGTTCACCATCAAGATGCGAGTGGCGGTCACGATGCTACTGCTGATGGTCGTGGTGGTGGTATGGCTTACAAAAATCTTTGGGGCTTAAACAACAACAAACATGATAAACAGACGGCTTAACGATAAAACGCCAAGTATTTTGAAAATTTAATATTTTCCATAGATTTTTTTGCCGCATTGATCAAATTTCTTCCGTTTCCACCGCACAAAATGTGCCGCATAAAAATTCTCATTGGGTTATGAAAGTCATTAGAATGTATTTTTTTTATTGTTGTCTTTCGCCTCTCACTCTTCCTCTGGCTTTGTAGCTGTTCATCTGCTCGATGTTTTAGTTCGGTGTTTGTGCCAATGAGTATCTTACACAATTACAAACATTTGCATAAGATACGATTATAGAGAAGAGGCAAACGCAAACAGAGTGTTCCCTTCGGATTTTACAGATAAAATATTTAATAATTTACGAGCGATTCAACCCTTTTGTCTCTGTGAGAAAGTGAGTGTGGTCCATGTAACCAGTACCAGAACATGACGACAACGCGCTAAAAAATTATGAATGGATAAACTTTCAGTGTGCCGCATAGTGTTAGTATTATGAATATTTAGTGGGCGCGCGCGAGTTTCATTGTTTGAAACAAAGAGGTGGCGATTCGAGACGAGAGCGAACGAGACGGATGGACTTTGGAAAAATGCCGTATTTTAATAATATTACGATATTATCTAAAATTGTTAATATACTCTCGTTGGAAAAAATACATCGAATAAAATAAACTATACGTTTGGTGTGATGATAGTCACTGTGTTGATGTTGATGTGGATTCGCAAGTAAACGGGTAAGCGCGTGAGCAAGAGCGGCGTGCACGCAACTCTTCTGTGTCTATTAAAATAATAAAGAAGACAAAAATTTGTGGATATTAAACTGATGCAGCAGGTATTTTGGAAAATCCTATGTAAATTTCTGGCACTTAAAAAATTGAACATAAATTTTAACGCCATATCCTTTAACGAAAAACCAAGCACCGAGCACCGAAGCAAATAATGGAAGCGAGTGTACAAACCGAGCGCCTAACTGCTTATTATTAGAATAATATCTATTGCGATAAACACATTAGTATGCTTAGCAATTGTTAACTCTGTGTGTTTTTGGTGAAAACAACAGAATCCACTTGCCCGTATCAAATGATATCGAATGGCCCTGTTTGAGTTTCGTATTAAAATTATTACTAGCAGCCAGCACACCGAAAAAGGCATCAATGCCGAGGAATAAACACGCGCACACACACCAGAAAACGCTGAATTAAAAACATTAAAAGTCAACCAGTCTCGATGATATGATTCTATTGACACCCGAGCTCATTTATTCAAACAGAAATAAAAACCCTTTTGCATCGCACACAGCACCAATGGTGTCGAATAGCGTGGCGCGTTATCTGTTAAAGCCTGTGTACATGTCGAATGCTCATTTACCGCTGTCGTTTGCTGCTTTTAATCATGCACGTTTACTATACGCATTATCGCCGAGAGGTGGTTCTCACACCCGTTCACTCTCATTGCTTCGTATCTCATCTTCAACTCTCAATTCTTTTGCGTGAAAGTGAATTTTTGTGCCAAGTTCGTAACATCGTTAGCACTAAGCTGCTCATTTTGAAACGCAATTTAACAATTTCGATGGAACGACAGTGGCATCAAGAGACGAACAACCAGCCACCTTTCTGCATTATTATTCTTCTATTACGATTATTGCTTATTCTTATTATAACCATTGTGATTATCATGATTATTGTTATTATTGGAATTGGATTTACGTGCTAATTTAATCTACAGCCAAACAGCAGATATTTCACATTCACAGCTCAAACTGATAATCAGAAAGGGTTACAATTGCTTACCAAATCTTATATAACGACACTGTGAAATGTTACTTTTTAACTATATATACAGCCTCTCTGTTGACTCAAACATTTTTGGATAACTTCGTGCGCCCATTTATCGCCCACTTTTTGTCGTCAGCCATCCAGGGTGTGCGGGTTTTCTCTTTTCTATAAATGTTTAATCAGAATACGCTTTCTGTTTGAAATCGTCACACTTTAACGTGCTCAACCGTTTCGATTCGTTTTTAACATTTGAATTTAAATTGCCTATCGCCGCTTGGGAATAGTTAAGGTTTTGAACATGAATGCGCTAGCATTTTCTAGCGTATCAAATATATATATTTTCTTCACTCTTAGTCCGTAACTGGTGTGTCATTCCATTTCAACGCTCGAAAGATACTCAATTTAACGAGTTCGATTCGCAGCCATCTTTTTAATTAAAAATTTAGTGATTTAGATGACAGACTCCATCGATCGGCTTTCTTCTTTTCCACACCGAATTCTCCGTACTTTCCATTCCAAATGCCGTTTTAAAGAGATCATTCTGAAATTTTTGCACGATCCCAAAAATGAACCGGTTCATTCGATAACTTCTTCAGAACGTATAAATTGCATCCTGTTGGCAACAAAATAAGCACATGCTTCGAATGGCATTGCGATTTTTAATAGGCCTGTTTGATTGTGACAAAATAATCCATGGCCTCATCATGATTATAAAACCACGCTGGATCATCGCTGAACTCATTTCTGCTGCGAACACAATTTTAATGTCGATCGAGCAATTGAGATTAAAATCGGTTTATGAGCTATCCAAAGTGTTAATTAATCTCTATGACAATGTTTGTTAGCGATACTAGAACCATATTGAAAGTGACAGCGAGACATAAAAAATGCGACACTCAACCATATGTGTACTGAGTGTAAGTCAAGCCAAGCATATTTCAATCATCACATCGAATGATAAATTTGATTGTAATTCTGTCCATTTGATTGGTCGCGCGCGTTAATAATCGAGTTGGTTTTGTGTTAATGAGCGTTGGAAGGTCGATGTTATTTCATGGCTTAATGAATGAAATGAGATAGTAATTCATTGACAGCGGCGGAAACGCGGGCGTTGAAAATCACAAATTGAAAGAAAAAGGGAAAAGCAGCCGCATTGTAATGCAACGGCCATAAAAAATGTGGATCGACGGCGATCGACAATTGACGCGATTTTCTTGACCATTTGATGAATACACTCGACACGAGCTGCACATAATTAGCCTGTACTTAACATTGTTTGCGGTCAACCGCAAAGAGATAACAAAATTGTGTTAAAAATAACACGAGCCAAATGTGTTTTGGAACTCGAGACGGTCACTAATAACACCATCCAGTATACATACATAACTATTGATAATTAGTAATTAATTTCAATTAGGACGCTCCGCTTTAAAGGGAAAGTTTTGTTGATTCAACAATTCGTCGGTATAAAACGATTTAGTCGGGCTGTTTTGATGAATGAAATTTAAATGAGGAAGCGAATTAACAAGAATCAAATGAAGCGTTATTGATTTAATGCTGGAATGAATGCATTTGTTTTGTATTCTTTGAGGAGACCATAGAGAATTTGGTGCCAGTTAGAATGCATGATGTACTTTCGGAGTCTTCTAATCGAATGAATATCCCATTTGTTTGCCTTGATATTGCACGTAGCTAACAGTAATTTTTACGCGAACATACTTAATTGGTAGCAATTATTCTCAGCCTGTTTCCGGCGTTGAGCCAAACATTGTTATGGGCTTCAGGCAATTAGAATATGCAATTTGGCGATATTTCCCAATGTCCATTGTACAGGTGATGCGAATGCTGCACAAATCAAATCATTGCTGTCCTCTCTCTCTCTCCATTCAATGTCAAATGTCAAGATAGATTTGCATCAACTATCACTTAGTATTGTCCGTTTTCGGTTCCGAAATTCGCAACGATGCCACATCATAGCTATTTCGGTATATATATTTCCAATAGTCATTTGAGGCGGTGTATGCCAGAGAGCTGCGAGTACATCTGCTCATAGTGTGAATGCAAACGTGCGAATGCATAGGGCAAAAAATCAGATTTGGACAGTTGGCTTTTGAATGAAAGACGTTGAGATTATTCATATTCCCACTCTGTTTCGGGTAACGTAATTGCATATCTGAGTACCAATTTGGATTTGTCCGTGTTCATTTATTCATTAACCCAAAAAGCATAGCATCGGCCGAAACAAAAATAAGCTGGACCTTTGGGTAAAACTGCATTTCGACGGTACAAAGCATAGATAACCATCGAAATATAGGAATCTACTCGAATATGCCGAGAGCCAGAAACGAACTCAGTGGCTACAAGCTTAGGTGGCTTTCCAAATGGAATCCGGTCTAATTAGATTTTTTGTCTATGAAAAATGCAAAAAACGACGAGAAAAATCTGGTCAGGGGCCATATCACTAGCCATATATACTCTGGAAAGGCCATTTTACGATGAATGCTCTGTATTTTCAATTCTCGATAAATATTTCGTGTGCATCCTTCGAGTACACAAAACGGAATGGGAATCGAATCGAAGAGTGGGCGTACTAGAAGATTTCATTTATAATAATATGTGAACACTTATGCGAGCGAACGTAAACGCGCGTACTCTCTCTCACATACACACATACACACACATTGGTTTGGTTGCGAGAAAATGTCAAAAGAAAAAGACTGATGTGAAATATAGATCAACGAGTGTACTCATCCATATAAATATTTTTGTGTGTGGAATGTGCCATATGACACAGGGCGAATGCCGTAGATGAAATAATCCTTTGGTGCGCATTGCAAGGCATTGATCCGGTTACTGTATGTGTACATGTACAATGTACATGATAATCTATAATCGCAAGAAGGAAGGTGACATACCTCTTTATCATAAGCATTTGAAACACTGGGATACACAATTCCACATACACTTGCCTTTCTGAAATTGGAGTGCGAGAGCAAGAGCAAGAGCGAAAGAGCCGAACGACACGAAATAAAATGCTTGAACATTGTGTGTGTTCAAAGCGAAAATTTATGATGATTGAAAAATGTGTGTTGTGCTATTCTTCTGTCACTCGATCTGGTGCCTGTGTGCCACTTCCATTACCGATGTGAATAACTCATACGGGAGAGGAAGAGAAAGAAAGAGAGAGAGAGAGAGAGAGAGACTGGAATTGTACAGTATAGCCGCTCTTATGCAGTGGCAGTGCTCGGGTAAACGTAAATTCCTCTCTCTTCGAATAATTGTGCGGCTTGTGATCTTTCACTATTTTGTCGTCGAATGTTTTAACTGTTTATCTACATATTGCATTTGTCGTTTCAGTTCAGTCTCCTTTTTTTCGTTGATTCAATCGTCTTTGTGAACATTTTGCTCCTTCCTATTGCGAACGTATAAATATATTATTCAACAGCATCGCTGAGGCAGCAGCAGCCAAAGGACACACAGCGTCAGATAGAAAATTGCAAAATAAACGAAATAAAAAAAGATGCTTGTGTGTGCTCGAACACGGAAAAAAGAAAACAATTTTCGAGCAAATACACATAATGTTCGTATCCATATCAATATGTGCTCTGGCTCTCGCACATGCAAACAGATTTTACATTGTGAAAATATTCGATGTGCTTTTGCCGTGTGCGTAGAATGCTTTGTTGCTTTGAACATGACAAGTCTCGAGTCAGAAGATGTGGAAAAATTTATAGCTATTTGGGTTGATTAATTTTTTAATTGCTGGCAGAAAAGCAAGCACAAAAAAGCGACATACGACAATATTTTCCACCAGAAAATTGGGAACATCAGACAGAAAATGGAACGAAGTTGAGCTGCACATACATGTAAATTGTTTGAATTTAAATTTCAAGCGAAGAAAATTCGGCAATTATGAAATTATTAGAATTCCTGAAATTTCGCCCATAATTACTGGTGGGATTCTGTTTTAATGCACGCCCATTCAATGCACATGGATTTCATACGGTTTTCATGGGTATTGCAACATACGCTTAAAATGCAGACTTCAAAGACCGCGGTATGGATTCTAATTTGATATAATTCAAACTTCAGATTCAGATTTCTTGTCGCAGAACTTTGGCACTTGTCGTCCGATAAATTATTACATCGTCATGAAAAAAATGATGATTTTTTCCGCTGCTGTCGCTGTCACTCACTCCAAATTCCTTCTCAATACCACTGGTATTATACCAGTTCTTTTGAATAACTCAGTCAGTTTGTGCAACATTTTTTTCCGTTCCTGTTCATTGTGTCGCTGCCATTTGCCCCGAAGCAATTAATCTTCGACGAAAAGAAAGCTGATGGAAATCATTTCGAATAAAAATTAATTTTGCTGCCATCATCCATAAGAAATCTGTAGCATTCATTTCACTGCCTTCTTGAGAGAAAAATTGAATGGCTAAATAAGAGAAAAGGTTTGATGACGAACAAAAACAAAATTCGATAGCAACGAGAGTCGAAATGTTTACCTTTTCATTGAATTTTTTTGCAGTGACAAATATCCACATTGACACCAACAATTGGAAGGGAAAAGTTTTGGTGAAGCAAATGAAACTCATTCCAATTCATACAATGTCTTTAATTATTCATCCATTCGTCGTACATAAAAACTGAAGAAAAAAAACATAGAAAAATAATGACCAGAACGAAAAAGGGGTGAGAGACGAAGATAAAATAAAGTTCGAACAAAAGCTGCAAATAAATTCTTCGTTCACCTTATCCGCATGTTTCAGCAACAATTCATTATATGATACCGTTATAATGTTCGGCATGTGGCGTCGCTTTTTTATATATTTTTTTGTTCTTCGGCTCACCTTCTTGTTTTCGTTTGGTTTCTATTTGTAAATTAACCCCTTTTTTACGTTCACTACGCTGTCGCTACGATTTCAATTAAACAAATAACGAAAAAATCACCCTTTTTTAACACCAATCATAATGCAAAATAAGAAACAATATCGCTGTGATCGTCTCGCCACCCACGAACTCAAACACCACAACCATTTACCTCAACGTCAATTCAACCCGTCGTTCTCTTGGTATTATCATGTAGACATATGAAATGGCATGCTCGAGTTCATCTCCATACCCCTCGATGCATTCACATCATCCGTTGCTCCGTTCATCACGACTCTCTGTTAATAATTTTTCGATAACTTTTTTCTCTGCTTTCAATGCAGCGAAAAAAATTCTTCTTGTAAGGATACAGTGTTCCTTGAGTGAGCTAAGGAAATAGGAAAGCTTACAATGTTCATTCGGTTCGTTGCCGAAATAATGGTAACAAAACACAATTGTTACTGCCTCTTTTTTTCTGCTGCCACGTTCTTTGTTCGGAAAAAATGTATCAGTGTTTTTATTTTTTTTTCTTTGGTTTTTTTGTCCGCTTCTCCGTTTTGAGCATCTCGCAACATTCACCGCTCCATTTATGATTTATGAATCCATATAATTTTCTTTCGATGGAAAAATTTCTAGCCAGAACAATTTATAGGATAACACATAAAAATATAAAGACGCAGCACCGAGAAGAGGAATGGTGCAACAAAATCGACGGTGAACAACAAATTCATAGCCGGCAGGCATATTGTGCGTATCGTGGTTTTTCTCTCTCTCGCATTTTTTTTTTCCTCTGAAAACTCTCTTCGACCGAGAAGAAAAAATAGCGATAAGAGGGCAAAAACGGGACGATGCTTTCCATAGATTGCAATGCAATAAGGTTACATACATTGAGGTAAAATATTACGGGCTCGCTCCGAATGTGCTGTTTTTTGCGGATTGCTTGAGGTTTACAACTCAAACGGTTCTTTTTTTCGGGAATGTTGAAAATGTTTGCACAAGAATTTAAAAAATTTGCATCCCATTAAAATATCGTTTGCCACATCGGAGACGAGAATTTACCAAAAGCGTACATAGAAAATGGAATCGAAAAGTTTGCACGACTGAAAAAATGAGCAAGCCAGACTTGTAATACAGTCAACTAATTTGTGATCGAACAAGAATATTCGAATGTGAATTAAGTCGCTTAAGAATATCTTTGTCATTCCTTGAGCTAATCGTTCCATGCTAGTGGCCCAGTGTGACTCTGGGCATAGGATGGTCGAATCGAGACGCAAAACTTCTTCTTTATGACCAAATACTATACATGAACGCTGAAAAACTATGACCGAAGCAATAAATAATGCACAAAGGACAACATGTTGTGTGTTCGTCATGTGAAAGAGTATGCCCACCTCTCACCGATAGATAAAGCGCAAAGTTACTCGACGACAAAACAATAGGATTTTCCGTAAAGCATTTTGTTTTTTATGTCGAAACTTCTTAACTTGTCACAATTGTTTTGTACTTATTGTGTGCGTTCAAGGAGCATTTTGTGAATGGTGCGCGACTCATCTACTCCCAGGTCCATTCACGACGTGAATTGATTTATTCACACTCGATTATGTTCGTAGAGGGAAATCTTTCTCTGTCCTTGGTGTTCAGCAGCAGCGGCAATAGCAGCAGTATCAACCTAATCGTTTCAATGTCCGTCCGCATGCAGAGATGCGTAGAATATGCCATCGAGTAAAGTTTGTGCGATCAGCTTGAGTTTGAGCCCATTGAGCACTTAGAAAACAAAGCCAATAATTCAAACGTGAATGATTACCAACAAATGACACAAAACGATTCAACTGAAGCTCAAACAATGGGCATGTTCGAGCAGTTGTTGCCCGATTGTTTGGCGTCTCTTCACTGCCCAATTTTCTATCAATTGTTAAAAGAAAAATCAAAGATTGTGCCAAATTTCATAAATATTCTATTTCTTTGTTTTGTGTTTCGCTGTTCAAAATGTTTTCGCCAAGGGTACTTACCTTTCTTTAGGACATTCAAAGCGTATGTTTTGTTGTTGTTCTCGCAGTTTTTTGGGGATTTATTATGTACACGGTGCAGCATTTCGACAAGTGAACAAAGTGTTAAATTTCGAAGACATTTGCAATCTGAATCACCCAATTAGAGAAGAGCATTGAGCTGAAAAAGAATCGCTTCCTTTTTAGAGAAAAGTTGGAAGACGATTTATGGGCCAATTTTATTAAATCTCATTAATGGCACATTTCGAGAAATTCGAATGCATGTTTTAAACGCTTATTCCATATTTGCATTGTATACGCAAGTCGAACGCCTGTTTATGCCCGTGTTTTCGTCCTTTTCGTTCTTCGTTTGCACACTTAATGAGTTTACCGAATGGAAAAAGGGTTCACCGTTGTCTTTCGTCTCTCCGTATATATATATACTATATGGGAATGAGCGTGAGTGTGAGTGTGTGTATGCGTGTTGAGGCCACGATTGCTGATAATGTTCGGTTGAACAGTAATTATCAAATGATAATGGCATTTTATCACTTTCATTTGGTAATTATTATTCGGAAAATTCGGTGTTTTTAAATTTATCGTGTTTGAAATTAAAATAGATAAACATCCCAAGTATTCAACGACATCGAACCGTAATCGTAGTCGTATTACACATATAGAACATTCAATGAATATGCTATGCACTAATGTACATCTTGCTCATTCCATAAATCAAAGATCTGGAATCCCTTCTCTTGTTCAGCCATCGGCTCGGCTCAGTTCATCCGACCCAAGTCATGGTACCACAAAATTCATTCTTTTCGCTGCTTTCTTTCCTTTCTTCATCAATAATTATCGTTGTTGATATTTTATATCCGTACAAATTCAGCACGCTCCTCTTGCCCCGCCGAACGCTCAACTCAACGTAATCGCCGCATTTAAGATCGCAAACCAGATTTATTGCTTAAACTTTGAGAAGAAACACAAGGAAAAAAATGTATTAAATTTTATTCAAACATCCTACTGTTTCATTTCTTTTTACTTCCAATTCGATTTTTTCCTGTAGGTTGTAAGTACACTGCTAGTACATTTGATGACTCGACGCGGAGGCGCAAAAAAAGAGAGAAGTAAACCAAACAACGGCGACACCAAACTGAAATGGTAACGCGTGCAGTTGAATTTTTGTAGCCGTCAAAATGAAACAGTTGCCAAAAGGGTTTAGGATTGAATATTAAAATTAATTTTTAATCAAGTTATGACAGGCGAGCAGAAACGAAAAAAGAAGAAAAAAACTAATAAAAAAGGGGGATGTTTATGATACCTTCAATTTTCAAATGCTGTATGAAATATTGTATTTGAACGAAGCGAGAGCCGACAAAAACATCGGCGGGATGATTTTAATGCATTCATTTCTCTAGAGAAGCAAATGAAAAAGAAGCGAAGTATGCAGCGTCCAAAAAAAAAGTTCAGGAAAGCAATAAAAATTACGGAATGAACTTTTTTGATTGCTGAAAAAAATCGATGTGATTAAACTGAATAAGAAATTATCATGGTGAGCTGCAACAATAATAACAACAACCGAAAAAAATAATCAGAAAAAATATAATGAGAATGAATGGAGCAGCAGTAAAATTGTCAAAAGCGTCGTTCAATTGGACTGGTTGCCATGCATAATTTATCCAAAATATTGAAGCGAATCATTTTGAATAAATGAAGTCCCTTCGATTTAATTTTAAAAAAGAAAACATTTGTTTGCTCAATTTTGTATGAACATAAGAAGAAGGAGAAAAAAACGACGAAACGGTAAAAACCGCTGCGAGAAAGAAAAGTCCAAAGTTGCAACATCATTTCGAAAAGGAGCATAAAAGTTCCTTTGATTTTGGTCGCTCCTTGATTCGCATAAATCCACCACCGACATGTCTACAACTCCCTTTACGAACGCACAACACATCCTATAAAACCATCTTATTGTTCTCTTGAGCGAATCGTTCAACACGCATACATTTTTTGGGCAATCCATTTCAGCGCGTTCAGGATAATTTATTGGTTTTTAAAAAGAAAAACTTATTCGAAACGTTTTCTACGATGTTCGTCCGCTAAAGGATGCTTTAAACGCTCTTTGATTCTCAACACATCCTTCTCGCCTTTTTAAGAAACTTTGTACGCCTCTGTGAAAATGGATTTTCCATGAAAAATCGTTTCTCGCGTTGCTGCCGCTGCTCAGGCTGCTCGCTTTCCCATTTCATCACAGCAATCAATAAATTCTTATAAAAAATCATCGCTCTATTTTTACTAAACCGCACCACTTTACTCAGTGTGCATTCGAAAATCTTCTTCCGCTATTAATTCCACATATCCATAATACAGTAGTGTCGTTTGCATTTCCATGTTTTCACAACCAATAGCCCAGCCACTGCATTACAAACAGAGCGAAGAGTAATCGAAACCCTTCCAATCGAATGAAAGCCATAAATTTCACTTCTTTTTTCCCCAAAATCGGCTGCATGCTAAGAGACTCGTCGAAAGCAATAAATTGATTCGGTCTGTTATTCACTCTCTATTGAATCTCTGTGTGGTTGGGGGAGGAAAATGGCAAACAAGAGAAATAGTGGAAAAAAATTCCCACAGTTCGTTTATCATGTTTATTATTGCCCAAGTTTCGAAAGAAAACGAAAATCTGCGGAGAGTTCGATTCGACCGTAAAGTAGAAATTTGACTTTTATTGACCGCCCCTCTCGTATGGCCACCGAACACTTACTTAACATATGTGCCGCAATAATGTATTTGTACACAGCAACTTTTCCGGATAAAAACACAAAGCACATTAGGGAAATGCGGGGGCCAATATATTCAAAGCATAAGATTGGTTCACATGAAAGAGCCGTCGCATTTTTACCTCAGGCCAGAAAAAACAGATTCTTGTGAACAACGCCTAGACGAATCAGATCCAAGCACATTCTCTATTCAATAATTCAGTGCCAGAGTAAATATGTAATGTCATCGATTTGTATTCACGATATGTGCCATTATTAAATGGTTCAACTCAACCATTTAATTGCATAAATGCAATTCGATGGGTATCATATTTGGTTCGCATTTGTCGCCGGATTGTTCGTTGGACGTTTGACAAAAATGAATTGAGACGATGGGAGCTCGTTTATAGCAGACATTGAATATAGATCTACTTTAAATTTATGGTCAATCGTACGCTTTATTGGGTGAAGATTGGCTATTTAGATAGTGTCGTCCGCATTGTATGACGCGCTCTCCTTTGCCATACAATGGCTGCAAAGATGAATTCAAGTATATGCACGAGCGACATGATGCGAACGATATCGTTGGCATTGTCAAAAACAATTGGATCCAGTCAAGTGTTGCTTACATCGTTGTGTCTCTCTATCTCTCATCCAATGCAAAACGATTCAAGTAACCCATTCATTGCAAATTACCAAATTTATACCACTTACCACTCAAAACAATAAAGATATTGTCTTGGCATTTACGTTTGGTTCTTAATTGAACATTGGAATCTCCCTTTTCCCCCCTTTTCATGCAAACAGACATTTATGTAAATCGATCCGAAGCAAAGATGACAAGACTATTTTTGGCCCAAAAGATTGTCTTCCAGCGATAAATGTCTCTTCTTTCGACAGAAAACTATCGCATTTTGGAATAGTGAAAGAGACACTCGAGTCTCGCTTCGAAAATGGTTTGCCTCATGAAATCAAGCTATTCGTCCTTTGGAGAATTGATTCAATGTACCTCTACAAAAATGGAGTGTGATGTTAAGTGTCGCCTCAGCATTTGAAATCCGGGTGCGTTCGTTTGTTATCCTGCATATTCAATCGGTTTGTTTATTTACCTGTTTTCTTCAAAAGGCTTCAGCTTGAAATTGCTTTTTGGTCACCGGTTGATTGCAATAGGAATTTTAGATTATCCAACTTCGACTAAAAGTTTTATTGAGCCCGATTGGATCAGCATATTAATAGTATTAGTATGATACCATTGAGTAATTAGCGGCAGATATTCGAGATAAATTTCCTGCTCGTTTCCGTTTCGAACCGTAAATATTTGGTGAGTTTGCAAGGTCTTCAACATAAATTGCATAAAGTTTTAGTCAAATGAGTTCATTTGCGATATCGTTTGGTCAATTCATTTTTTATTCTGAGCCGATAAATCGTCCATCCGAACCCTTCGACTCGTTACATATTTGATAATTTTGTTTGGAATTCTCTAGCGAGTGGGGATTTGTGCAATTTACCTTATTTCCATAAGGTCTTTTATGCATAAAATTGAGTTTTTCCGATCATACCTAATGCTCGACATTCACGTATCTCAACAATTGCCATCTAAATTATGAAATTCCATTTCACACTTTGCAATAATTATGTTTTTATCATAAGCTCTTGTGAACAGTTGAGCGCATATGTGTATGCTTCGAGTGTATTTCGATTGAAAAATCATTCTTACAAAGTTGCGTTTTGCAATTTGAAGTGTGAATGAAGCAACCACGCAAAAAGATGTTTAATTGATGCGTTCGGTTGTGTTTGAATCGGCATTCATCTTTGCTTGTAGTGAGCGCCAATTCAAAAGCGAAGAGAACGATGCGTGATTATCATGGAAGTGTAAAAGTGTACCAGCAGCGGCACATATTGAAACACACGTATCATTAGATCATTACTTGATTAAATGTAATTCAAAAGGCACTGTAATAAAAATGATGAAAGAGATTTATGGAGTGCACAAAGAGACGAGCACAAAAAGAGAGGGGGAGTCAGGGAGCGAATGGTGCGCGCAGGTAGTGCACACGAATAGTCACGTGAATGGCAAAATGTGAATAATGCGCACTGCACACACGATGCATTAAGCACACCTCTCAATCCATCAAATAATTGTTGTTATCGTCAACACTTCAGTTCACTGATCAAAATAATTCAATATCAGAGAATACTCTGGCTCTCCACTCTCTCATTTGTACATTCACTCATTCACGGTGCCTCAATATACTTTAGTGATTCAATCTTGCTCTTTCAATTCAATACTCCATTTCGTGTACAGCAGTTATAATGCGGATGAAATTCGTACGTATGTACAAATTAATATAATATGTTGTCTGAAAATATGATTATTTTAAGTTTGAACAAGTAAATGCTTATATTTTAATATAAATTACAGCGCAGCGCTTATAAAATAGACGTATTAATGCGTACCGGCTTCTGTTGTTTCATTCGTTTTTTTTTTCTTCGTTTTTCCCCCGCTGCAGTCGTTGGTGTTAGTTGTTTCTTTATTTTGCTTTTTCTTCGTTTGGATTTGCCTCTCGGTATTCGTTTTTTTTCGGTTCGCAATAAAATATAGCCATGGCGAAATGTGTGTAATGCACATGTGTTGTTGGCAACGATTTATAAGCGAAAGAATTGTCTCTAGAAAACCATTTAGAACATTTGTTGGAGTAGAACGTGTGCGTTTGCTTTCGTTTCTTTCTCGATCTCTCACTCTCTATCTCTGGGTGCTGTATTGCTCTAAAGAGAAAGAAAAATATTATCATCACCAATTAAAGTATTTTTTTCCGCATACTACATAGTCACACTCACACCAAACCGAAAAAAATACATACAATGTGAGCAGAGAGATTGCGATGGAGGAATCAGAAAAACAAAGCAGAAGCGCCGAAGTTCTGGGAACGACACTAATTTTGTGTTGAAATTATGTATATGCCGTATGCATTCAATGCGTCTCATCATAAATTAAAAGTATCGTAAATGAAAAAAAAAACGGGTAAAAACAAATAAATACACGTATGAAATGTGTAATTCATATATTATTTGACTTGTATTCGACGCATACATTCATCTCACTATCGCCAAGTGTTGTAATATGTGGCAAATAAAACAAATGTGCGATGGATTTTGATATTTATGGAGTTAGCAATAAACTATCATCACATTATGACCACGGTCGAATGAAAATGATTTAATTTTTGTTTAGATGAATGATCGTGCGGTTCTTTCTTCTGCCGTTTCTCTTGTGCCTTCCCCCTTTTCCGCTGTGCACTTGCATCAATTTGCTCGAACATTTCATGAAGAAAATAATCATCTCTCGCTCTCTGTCATTGATTCGATGCAATTACGCGTTTGGTAATTTCTTTGGTACTATTTCGTGCCAATTTTGGGCGGTTTCTTTGAAGTGATCCTTCTGGAAATAATATATGATTTGTGTGTGTGTGAGAGAGAGAGAAGGAGAGACTATTTCCAATTCTCAATGAATCATGCTAACGATTCAGGTTGAACGGAGTAAATCACAACTAGAGCCTGTCATCGCTGCTCGTAATTAATTCGACTGCATCGTTATTGTTTGAAGCACGCTCCGATAGTTCGGTTGAGCTCACGTTTTTATTTTTGATCGCTGACACATTCGAACTTCCCATTTATTTCAGAGCACATAAGCCATCATTCAGACGAAAACATTGACGGCACCAACAGCGATGGCTCGAAGTTCCCCCCTTTAACAAACCAATTTAAAATTATTTGTTGGTGTTTCGCTTGGCTTCGCCACTTTGCATTATTGAACGGTGAACATTGAACATTGAACGTTGAACGGAATGAAACAAATGTATCCGAGAGTTCTTTTCCATTTTTATTTCGTATGCTTTTTGGTTCTTCTTCCACATTTTCCAAAACTATTCAATTTAATGAACATCGTCATAGCGATTCGAATATGAAACAGACATTTCGATTCGCATCGTTTGTTTACTTAATCATTTTAAAGACGGCAGATTTCTTAAAGAGATAATCAGTATTTAATGTGGATCATACATATGCGACCATTGAAATGGAGCGATAAAAAAAATGTTGATTGTGCGTGTTGTTTGTATTTGTGTCTACTACACATCTACGTGCCACACAATTTCCGTCGATACGAAGCGGCCGCCGTTGTTCTCGTATTTCGTCTTTTTGAACTTTATTTTTCTCCATTTATTCGGGGTTTAGTGAGTTTTTATTCACAAACTATTATGTGAGCGAAGGTGATATTTGCATTGAGAGAACAAGAAAAAAACGATCATTCAAAAAATATCAATGCGTTTGCGCTGATGCATGCAATGATGATTTACACCGCTGCATGGGCCGCATGCAATAACTCTCTTTCTTTCGCTCTGCCTCGGTGACAACGTCGACAATTTACTTACATTGTTTGTTGTTCACTCTACTTTTTCCAACACACAGGTGGATCGATAAAAAAGAGAAAGAGAGAGATCTTTTGCCGCTGCTGTTTTTTCATGCATTTTTTATAATTCGAATATTTATGTTTCGCAGATGAATATTCATTATATTAATTTTATAATAGTCTGGCTGCGTTTTTGTAGTTAAAACATGCATTACACAAAATAATGACGGTTATCTGTGCTGGCGAAAAAAAGGATGCACTGCGCTCAGTCCAAATACATTGAATATTTGGAATTTGGTTGTGTGGTTAGCTCTCACTCTTCTCATGCGCAATATTTAAATTGAAAAAACGCCACAACATTCTTTTACTATGTAGAATGCTATAAAAAAAGAAGCACAAAGTACACAAACCACAGTTGGGTTGGTTCGAAACGGGTCTGTTGCTCTCTTTGTCGCTCGTTAAGGGCATATTCATTCGTGCATTCTCACCTCAGATCGATTTTTTTGATACTGAATTAAGGTTCGTTTTCATTAATTAGCTGCCTCTCCGCTTATTTTTTGTTTGTGTCTGAATCGATAAGTCGAAACGTTCGCATTTTGGCCATAAACCCAAGTGACCAATTTGTGGCACGAACAAAGCACACAACAATAAATTGGTTATTTTTATTAAAAATTATTTGAAGCAACCCACACAAATCTCTGTACAGCAGACGCGAGAAAGTTTTCAGTACGACTCCAGAATAAAGGCGAAACAGAAAAAAACGTCGAATAAAAGTGAATGTTTGGTAACTTCGAAAGTTACATTTTTCATTCCCTTCATAATTTTGATCGCTTTTTTGTTGCATCAAAGCAGTTGTCTCAGCTGTGCAAGAGGAGAAAAAAAACATTATTAATTCTTTTATAATACACCACAAAGGGAGAGTTCGTGGAACGGTCTCAATTCCAATGTGATCGAGACGATAAAAAAACTCAAAAGGTATTTTAAATCAAAAGTTAGATGCTTTTCTTTGAACTCTTTGTTTGATTTTTCAACACGGTTTCACTTCCTTCCAGTGTTAAGTGCGCGCATTTGATTCCACGATTTTATATTTTTGCCCCGATATTTATATTTTGCGGGGGGGGGGGTATTTTTTCTCTTTATTTTTTTCTTTCATTTTCACTTTTTTGTACGCCATTTCTGTTTACAGTGCATCATTTAACAGCGCCGACAGAAATATGCTTGATTTATATGGTTCAAAGCAGAAATTAATTGTGGTTCAATGCACGTTACCAACAAACGCTCAAAGTATCATAAACCGCACACTTTTGATTCTTTTTTTCCCGTTTTTTTGCTCTTATTCAATTAAGATCTCAGCTTTTGAACTTAGAAGTAGAAAAAGTCGGACAGTTCCCATAACAAGCATTGCTTCAATCTAATCCGTTTTCATATAGATTTCATGTTAGAAATTTCGATTCAATTTTTTGGCATTGCATTCCTTTTCAAACGAGGAAGTTTGATTGAAAGATTGCTCGGATAGAGGAGTTTTGCAGACGCTACCAAATCGAATTAGATCTCGCGATACAAATTGAGCATGGTTTAAATTTTTTTTCATTAAAATTGAAAGAAGAAAGGGGTTTGTCAACAGATGTTTTTCGTCCAGCACATTTTCGAGTAATGTTTTAGCTTAGGCTCTAAAACGAATATATGTGTTCGCATTTGTGGTACGCGAAAACATTCATTGCACGCAGTTATTAATGCTCAAACAAGGGACATTTTCCTGATAATACCAAATGCTAATTAAATTTATCAGAAGTGAAGATGAAAAAAAGACGGTTGGTGTCTCTGCACCATTTCGAAAATACGAATTCAACTGGCTTAGGAGTTTCATATAGATGTTTAATTGTCTAAGGAGGACGAAATCGTAATTACTGCGGAATAAAAACAAATAAAAGGTACATGATGTTCGCATAAGCCAACTGCTTGCAATCTCGCTTCACATTCAATGCGCTTATCCCATTTACTCACAATCCGAGTACTGGAGAGCAGAATAAAGAGTACCTCTGTTGTGTGTGTGTGTGTGTGTGTGTGTGTGTAATATTTTCAGTTACTTAAGCGTGAGCGCGTCTCATTCACATTCTTTGCCGTCGACATCGTCTCAGTAACACCTATTAACAGAAATTAACCGAAATAAATGCGAAGTCTAGTTTAATAAAAAGTCATTCCGAATATTTCGTGTATATAAAATACGTTTGCTTGATTTTAGGATGTAGAAAAATTTAATTAATTAAAAAAGACACAATGGCTATAAAATCTAATCAGCATGTCATAAAAACGAAGAATTATTGCAAGCAACTACATGCTCTCTTGCAATCACAAGTCGACAAAGAGTTGTCGGTTAGGGACAAACACAGAACTCGTACGGCTCCTTCGAATATGGTTGAAGCATCACTTTGCACATACACATAGCAAACGATCACGAGTGCTCGTACGCGCGTTTCGCGCTCTTGATTTTCGTCTTTATATATAGCAGCAGATAAGAAAAGTGTACGTTTTAAATTTGAAAAATTAAAACTTAAAATATGCATTAGAAATTAACAGATATTATGTCGCATCAGTGGCTAAATAATTAATTTATTACGTTCATTGTTGTTCGCGTTCAAATCGGTCCGCTGCGCAGTGCATTAAGCAACTCGACATTAACATATTCTCGTAATTGAGCATTATTAGTATAAATGTGATTCAATGCACACCATTTCGCAAACTCTATCCAAGTCAAAATGTGAGTTATTCCGTGACAAAATCATTCTTGCCAACACATTTTGTCAGGGATCGAGAAATTGTGGCTTAGATTGTTGATACTTCTTTATCGCGAACCTTTGTCCATAAATTGAAGTTGGTTTTGCCCTTCTAAGCCTGTGCAATATATTGCTACTTTATCTATCTAGTTAAGCGGTGACACGAGGACAGTACACGATAAATATGAATTTAAAAAAAGCGACAATCAATATCACGGAATAAATATATTTATTGATTTGAGTTGCGAATAAAAAATGAGCTGCAGGATCCAGTTCGAGTGATTAAATCCGATTCATTCATGCTGTGCAAATTAAGAGACATGCGTCCATTCGGTCGAATGCACTAGTAGCAGCATCAACGATTTTGAAGACAAGAGACTTTCTTGGTGAACACTCAGGCACACGAAAACGGAGATGAAACAAAGCGAAGATGGTCTTTTGATTAAACTACATAATATTTTCGGTCTTTGCATTTTATTTATTGTGTTTGGTCATGTTGACGCTCATCGAAAACCGATACAGAACACGGAAAATAAACATATTGGTTTTCGCTTAGGGTTTTCTTGTATATTCGGAACAAACACCGAACATACGCTTCCATTTGATTGTGCTGTGACAAAATATGTAATGTGGATGTGAAACATGTTCACTCTTTACAGCCAAGGATACGTGCTATCAGACAAACCACATCGATAGTTGCATGATACCTTTGTGATTCAACTCACCACTAAAAACCATGCCGTAGTAAATAAAAAGAAGCCAAACAAGGTGTCACCATATAAAATTGTGGTCGTTGTTCGAAGCAACAGCACCGTTTTGACGTGCAGTAGAAACGAATCACTCCTTGAATGCGTTTAGAAGCACCCTGCAGCTGGATATTTATTACACCTTCGGACGAAGCTCACGTGCTCATGCATACTATTTGCGATCGGCATCCAGTATACGGTATACGTATTCTGAAGCTCTTATTTTCATTACGATAACTCGTTTACATTGTTCACATATATACCGAAAAAAGAACGACCAAAGAATTTTCTCCGTAAATATAAATATCACTTTATTTTATTGCCCTTATGATGACTTTTTGAAGGTTTACAACAAAATGGTGCAGTTGATATTTCATCCACCGATTAAAACAAAATAAATTAATTCACGGTTCTGGCTTAAACGGCTTATGTTAGTTGTAAGCATAAAATTGTGTGATGATGTGATTTTTTTCTGTTTGTCGCCCGTACAAACACATTTGCCAGATACTGATAAGAAAGAAAGAATGACAAAGAACGAGATAAATCATAAACGTTTACTTCTTCGATATTACTTTAAACTACGTGATTGAAATGTTTATTGTGACTGGGTGGAGATGTAATTTCGAAATGTATTTTCTGAAGCAGTTCGTTGTGTTTTGATAAAAGAATCTTTTCATTTTTAGCGGCAGCGGCCAATAGAATGAGAGAACCATGTAAACGGTACATAAAGTAGTGTAATTCAAAGAAGTGAAAAATTCACCGTAGATAGAGGTAAACGAGTAAATGAAAGCGGGAACATTAAGAACTGATTGTCAAGTGCCACTGATTTTGTTGAACACTTAGAAGAAGCTTATTACTTTTACGGCGTTGATCTCCAGAGATACTACTCCACGTGATGGTATCCATCGCTCGCTCGTTCGTTCATTTGTCGTTGCTGCTGCTGCGCTCGCCTCTAAGTACATTGGTAATAAAACTTTCGGCTCTTTATTTTTCATGTCGCTAGTGTCAAAAGAAAAGCCATTAGAAACGTGAGTATCATGATTCACTCGCAAACACTTTGTCTCTCACCGAAATTGCGCTTTGCTGTCGTTCCATACAACGCGACGAATATTGTTTAAATTAATAAAATGAATAGCATTAAAAGTGCGTAGCATCAAGTCTTGGCCTTGTGCAGCCGAACATTCTATACCTTCGCATGCAAAATTACCCAATTGGGAAATTCAAAGCCACAACTTTCACAAATACTTTAGTGCTGTTCGTGGTAAATATTTGATTTTCGTTAACATTCACAACAAAATTACCGCAGCATCGTATATTCATCGATGAGCAATACTCGTAGGCCATTTACGACTATGAACTTTATAGGCCACAAATTTCTCGACGATTCTGAGATTTTTCATAGTTTGCCTTCCTTTTAGAGAATGCGCCCAATTTGTTGTACATCGGCATTTTTCCGCAGATAAATTAATCAATTTGTTCCGACCGGACAATGTACAAATTGCACAAGAATCCACAGATGGAAACAACACGATGCACTGCGCAAGCAATTTGTTAGTTTGTACGTAACAGACCTATGTTTTCTGAAATTCGAACAAATTGCTGATCACGACTTTTCAATCGGTTTTGCTTTGGACAACATTTTACAACATCAAAAAAATATATAGAGAATTCAAGATTCCAATCTTGTTCTCTTTTATTTTCTTTTGTATCCAAATAATCGAACTCAAACATTGAGATATCTGAAACTGATACAGAGCCAATGTGTCGAGTCGTTGGATGAAATGAAGAAACACTACACACGTATTCACACACACATACACACACACACACACAAGAGACAGTGTCGATTGTGTTGGCATTTGTCGTACCAATTCGAAAATAGAATCGGCGAGACGTGTCGTGTGATTCAAGTGTAGGCAGAAGCACTACGCCTAAATAGTCAAGAATTTGCAACTGTGTATTGTCTCGAAATCACTGACGAAACATTCTACCGAATGTGCACAAACTCGCCGAGCGCTTCCTCAATCTCAAAAGCAATGAAATACGGATACCGATTCACCGAGTGATATCAGATTTATACCTTGTTGTCTTCGTGTTTCTACGGTCGAACATGCTTTTATTTTATCGATTGTTGTTAGCTCACTAAATCCTCACCAAAGGAAAATAAATGAATTATTCGTCTCTTTAAACGAATGCGGACATCATGTTACGGCTACTGCCTACTAAATTTGCATACAACAACAACAACTACTTGTCCGAAGAAATCTTCTGTTTTTTATTTCGCAAGACGCGACCATAAAAATGAATTCCATGTCAGTTGGGTTGAGCATTCCTTTTGAATGAAACACCGTCGTCGCTGGAGCTCCTGTTATTTATTCAAATCGATTGCACTTCAAATGAATTTGAACATTAATAGTGAAATGCGCTACCGAAATGTCAGTATCAAACTGTGGCGATTAATTAATCATATTACTTGTACTCAATGAATTGTGATGGCTCCGAAAAAATTAATCGAAACGAAAGCGTTGTCACATAACAAGCGCTCATTTTCGAATTCATTTAACATGTTCATTTGACCGAAACCAAATTTTGTTCAATCCGTCAATTCGATTAAATTCTTCAATAATCATCTGATTGTCTGCTTAGCGTCTGCCCTTGTAACGCAAACAATCAATCTTCATGCGATGCACCGCTTGAGATTTCTTATTGGAAATCCATTTACCAGCCACAATAACAAATGGCCGTTGTCTATATTCAGTGAGTGCTGTATTCACGTGTGCATCAATGATAAATGATTTGTTTTTGTTTGGCGCTGATATTTGTAGGCGACATACACGAAATAAATGTGTGCCTTCCTTCGTCGTGGAGCGTAAAAAATCGCAACAAATGACATAGCACATGCATTTTCTTATTCATCGGAATATTTTTAGTATTGCTCATTTTGTGCACGTTATTCATGGAAAATGGATATTAAATTATCCACAATAAGCATTCTGACTACTTGCTTTACGTACAGACGGAAAGGTAATGGATGAACGCTGGTATTTTATTGATTTTGAATCTTTGGCTACCCACAATGAAACAAAATATGAACACTAAACGACAATCTTTTGAAAATTATTATGTGCAATAAACGCATTGACATGTAAAACGAAAAATGCAATCTGAAATTCTAAACGTTCAGATGCAAAGAAGTTCATAGACGAAGAAAGGTTCGTTGCGATTCAAAGTGTGAGTCGTCTTGTGTTGCTCATCATCGATTGCAGTAAGAGATTGCAAAAACCTGTTAGGATAAGGATGTTGGTTGTCCCGACTCGTCTATGTCCATTTGGTCACACCTTTTTATCTTGGACAATTTATCAATTCGATAAGCTCTTAAATAGACACATTACATCGATTCCAACAGAAAGAATGAGCAAATCCAATAAAATACTGGTCGAATCGTTTCTTTTGTCAATGGAACTGATGCACAAATTCCATTTCACCGGCGAAGCAACGTATCAATAATGCATTGGCAATTCATTGCATGAAACATAATACGCACGCAGTGATAATACATCGAATGTGCGGAAGAGAGAAGCGAAGCGAAACTACACATTTCGGAATAATTTATTAACGGTTGTGCAATGCCTGCTTATACAAAGAGATTTTAAGTTGAATGGTACGAAGTGTGTCTTGTTAGTTTTAAATAATCCATTAGTCTCTGAAGAGTCACAACAATCCTAGAATAAATATTCCAGTGTAGAATAAGTCACAACGGAACGAAAATTTTATTCAAACAATGGCCAATAAGTAGCAATTCGTCAAATGTTGCGTAGAGGATGAGCGAGAGCAAGAGTGAGTGCGAAAGCGAAATGAAAACGGAGGAAGGAGAGAGATAGAAAAAAGAGAGAGAGAAGAGTGTTTGTAGGTTTTTCTACTTCGAATGAATGGGCCGATGTGCGTATGTGTGTGAGCTGTGTGAGCCTCGAGCATGTGAAATGAATGGAAACAAAAGTCAGGCTGCATGAAGCATATTTATGTGGCAAATAACAAACAGGCTACTGAAAATTCAAATCCAAATTCAATTTCAAACTCATTTTCTTTAAAAAGGAAAAATAGAGTTCCAAACTACAACAGCCATTCATTGTTGTTTTTCCATTTGAAAGCAAGTTCACTTTGATCTCTCCTCTTTCTCCATTGCTCTCTTGCTTACTCCATCCCTCGCTCTCTCGGTCACCGTCCACAGCGTATGGAGGAAACGAATATGTGGAATGATATATGCGGTCTCTTGAATTTAGAATTACCTAAACTGTTTGGTTCGACTCAAATTTCCAAGTGACCAAAAATCAAATGCTTTAAATCTTCGATGTATCATGTGGCTGGAGAAGGAGTTGTTCTGAATTTTAAACCAGCAATAACTGTTTCATCTACGTATTTATATATGCACGCTGCACGGAATAACACATGTAGTTGTGTTTGCTTTTTGAAAGTCCATTTAATTTTTTCCCATTGTGTTTTTGGTCAAATTAGAGCCAAAAGACGCAAATAAACATTTACCGAAATGACCAATACCACAAACAAATGCGTAATTTGTTATTTACTATATGTTCCACGAGATGCATAGCATGTGGAAGGAGCAGTCGTCAAATGTCACAATAAAACCGAGATATTTGATTAGACCACAAAGTTTATTTGTAACTGAAACACTGCTCGATGCTTTTGTTGCTGTTGTTGAAAATTGAATGTTCTTAAGTGTTTTTGTTCCGATAGAAGTGTGTTTCCGTGGAACCGGGAAGTAAAAAATGCTCCTCGTGTGTCTGATGCAAAACTTATTTATTTGTTGATTAAAAATTCAAAAGGTGTTTTGACAACAGAAGCATTTGGAAATGATGAAGGTTTTTGGACCATTTTCAACATGTTTTTCCTATTCATTTTCCGGACTGTCAATAACTGTTAAGGGTGGTCTCTTAATTTAGGAATCGTTTTTAAACTAAATGCAATGAAAAGTTTCGATTAGTATTTAATTTCTGTTGAAATGTTCTGTAGATTTCATCAAGCCATCAACTAAAACCAGTTAATTCCATGGTCGAAACACGGGAACTGAATCGATTCGGAAATGCGATAAGAGCGCCAAAGACACTGTCTGTCCTACTATTATTTATTAGACGTTATTACATTCGCTTCAAAGCTGATGCACGTTCATTTGGATTAGGTGGGGGCAAATGGAAAGCCGGTAGCAATATTAAACAGAGTTAAATTCATGTGGTTCGCACTCTACTATGAAATTGAAATGACACGTTGATAAGTAAATACGATCATTTCTTTGTGTCTTTCCACTTTCGTCCGCACTACACTCTCGGACTGTGTGATTAAAACTCATAACGTAATTTCACTTCATAAATACAATTTCGGTGTTTGGTACTATTTGCGCTGAGCTGGTTTCGCATAATCCAAGCCGTAGCGGGAGCACTTTTTTATTTGGCCATTTTCGGAGTCATTCATATCTTGAGAACGAAAATTCATGGGCACAGCGATTTCGTAGCTGACGCTTTTAGTGGATATTCGAATGTATGTATATACGGAATGTCGAAGTCGAAAAAGGACCGAGACCACGAACGACGAGAAATCCGCACCGAAAACGCAATTAATTTGGAAATCAGATTGCCTGATTCAGTCTTGCGTTTACTGTCCTCTAATTTTACATTAAATTCAATTAACTGAACCAAATTCATTCGTATAATTTTGCATTGCATCTTTTGGGTGGCGACGCCACCTTTTACCAAAGCAGCAAATTTTAATCGCGCTCGTTCTATCACCGGAGAGACACATCGAGCCAAACCGAAAAGAAAGAAAAAAATTACCTCGAATACAACAAAAAACAAAAAATGAAATGTCCTTTGTGAGATTACAAACGGCGCATATTAAAATTTGCGTGCCATTACATATACCTTTTGAACGCATTCACCGTCCACACACTCGCTCACACATTACGTACGGCGAAAAAAAGGAAGACTGTCCCATTTTTTTGTTACTACACTTTTGTTATATTTAAATATTTTCCAACATAAATATTAAATTTATTTTACATCCGATTCTGTTGAGCACAAAAAAGGTAGAACAGGAGCATTTCATTTGAACGCAAAGCACCGAACGGATCTCGCACTCTAACTCTTTACCTGCGCTCACTCTCTGTCCCCCCGTCTCTATCTCTCTCCGCCCGGCAAATGTATCGGATGTATATGAAGTGGATGTGTCGCATAGAGGGAGTTTAATTGTTTGAACCTGCATCTGGTGTAGCATTAAACAATCTTTTTCACTCTATCTCGGCCACTGTATAAATAATTTCATTTTGGCAGTACGCAAAACTTATTTCGTTTGCACTCTCCCATTCTCTTTCTCTCTCACCCCCATTGCTCTATCATAATAATAATGATAATAGTGATGCCGCATTTCCGTGCAACACTTTAAAGCGGGTTAAATGCACGAGAACATTCTTCACTTTTTAGGCATATGAATAAAACCGAAAACGATGATGAATAGCAAAATGAGCAACGATGGAAAAATTAATGCACGGAATCACCGAAATTTTCAAACGTTTGAACGCCATAGCATTTAAAGAGACAACATGCTCAGAAAAAGGCTACACGGTTCATGCATTTTGTTCATTCTTTACACCCTCTCTCTCTCTCTCTGTAGTGCTCTCATCCTTCGTGGTGGCGGAGGTAGCGGCGAGCACATCGCCTGAGATGACGTAAACACAACAAAGACGAAATCTTTCATTCAGTCACAACACAATTACGAAGTGGCATAAACAACAACAGACCACGCACATTAAGAATAATTTGGTAAATTTAATGATAATGACATTTTGTTGAAAATAATTAAACAATATTTATGTCTGGGCATGGTGAAACACAGTAACAATGGCAGAAAAACAACCCACAAAGAACCCACTGCAAACGACTTGTTTTACATTCCAGATTAGCCACATTGCTTTTGCAACATCGCATTCAAACACTAAACGAATCAACAATAATCGGTGCATTCGACTGCATACATTTTATTTTCAGTTCATGCTTTTTTCACAGTTTTCTGGTGTAATTTTGACATTTTAATCGTTGAAACTCATCATGCAGAGGATGAGGTCAATATGCAGTGTCATTTTATGATCAATCAAGTCGGAAGAATAATAAAAATAAATAATAGCTATTGAAATTGCTTTGAGTAATGCGAAAACGACATCAAACTTATTTAATCGCAAGACACCTGGTAATTTTTCACGCGAATCCTTTGATCACACGTTTAAAGTTGTGGTTTTTATCTATTCATCGTCGTGAACTCCATCTAATTCAATTAGATTGGAATATCTTTCAATTAGGTTTTACAACAATTTTAAAATAGATTCGAATTTGCTGATAATGTGACGAAGATTTCTTGTAATTTATCTTTTTTCATGCTGGAAGGCATTTGAAAGCCGTTACCTAACTTCTAATACAATAAAGACTGAAATGCGCATTTTCAACAATTGCGGCAACGAAAACTTTTCAGATGCACGAATCAGAATGCGAACGAATGAAGGTATTGGATTCGAAAAAGGAGACAGGGTTATGGCAACGAAAAGGCAAAGGCAAAAATTACGGGTTCCACGTAAACAAATAACAAACAATTGTTAAAATAATGGAAAACAATGTGTCATAAGCATCCAAATAATTTGTTGATTTTTTCCCTTTGAAGCGAATGCGTGAGGGTGTGGGAGAGAGAAAGTCGTCTTTGCTCGCAGACATATTCAGCTCGCACAACGGGCGCATTTATACGGAAAATCACAATAATGAATGCCATATATTCTTTACCTTTTTCGGTGATGCTATTCAAAATGTCAAATCTTGTGTTTGCTTATAGCTTTGTTTGATATTTTTCTCTCTATATTTGAACAGGAATTCGGATGAAATGCGATAAATGCGTGTACCAAAAAATGAAAATGAATGAAATTCCCTGATTTTCTATTCGACCATATCTCTTCCTCCCCTCTCACTCCCTCCTTCTTTCTCAGAAAGTTAGACGCCTAGACAAACAAAACACATGTGCAAATACGGCCGTCTCTATTGCTCGTTCACACACGCTTTCCAATCTCTCACTCTGACGACACCATCACTGATAATCGCATCATCTCTCGAAAAGTTAAATGACAAACCTTTCTACATGTACGGGTAATTTTGTACATTTCATTCGACATATGAGCAACATGATGTATTTGATATGAAATGACGTTTGATCACCGGAGTTTTTGGGTTTTATTCAAATTATTCATCATATCTAATACGTTCGGAGCATAAATAGCTCAAATTAATACATATTATTAAACAAATACCGAAATACAAATGTTCCAAACTGTAGAAATGAAATATTCGCGCGTATAAATGTCGACGTTACACACACACACACACACACACACACATACGCGACTTTTCAGGATTAATTAATTTTAAGAAATTTTTCGAAAGAACAACGGCACTCGCGATGCCATCCAATGTGCGGGCTGTGTAATGCGTCGTGCATCTCATTTGGGGATCACATTCATTACATTGAATAATCATGTGTTTGCACTATCAACAACCATGTTAAATTTGACTTGCTACAACAATTTTACGAATGTGTATCTTTGCCTGCGCTGGTGCTACACAGCAACTCTTCTCCCGCTCAACTCGATAAAAGTTCGAAAAATGGCAATTAAAACGACTATGTAAACAAATACACTTAGATTAAAAGTTTCAAAGGATTTATCTGTTCAATCCCAATTTATACATGTGCACACTGCACACACACATCGTCTGTCATGCAAGTTCTGTTGATGCATGGAAGAGAAAGAGAATCAAAGGCTTAAATGGCAAATAGAAACAGTACTGCTTTCAATTCGAGCAGAGGTCAGTCATTTTTAAATGTGTTAAGTCTCTATACATTATTCACATTTTAAAGGATAATCATAGAAATGTTCTCTGGTTTTTTTTATTACACATTTCAGTTTATCAATTGATTTTAAAAATGTAAGTTTTACCCATAAAAGAGTCCGTACCAATGAATCAACGCATGAATTAATCAAGCGAATGAGCGAGCGTTGTGCAACGACCGCAGAATTAAAAGGACCAAATTATCATCAGCACATAAATTAAGTCTGATACAGAAATTTTATTCGTTTAGTGGATCATTTTTCATTCCAATTAGCCTAATTTGTGAAGCTCCAAATAAACAACGTTTCGACAAGGCAAAAATCGAAGAATAGACGGGATGGCAGAAGAAATGATAAAAACATATCATCGCAAAAATGCAGTATCATTATAAGGAGCGAGACCATAAATTTCTCGAACGAACGATAAATTAAATCATAAAGTGGACATTTGTTATATTGATTTATTCACGGTATTGATTGTAAAAGCCAATATCTCACTTGATTGCACATTGGAATTCATCGTTATTTATTGAATTAAGATAATCGCTGTTTTTTTTGTGGTTCTCTCTCATCGCGCAAAGAAATACGAACATTTTTGGATTTAGTTTTCCTGGGTTTTATTGCCATTTATGTGTTGTGATGAGTTCCGTATAAGGAGACATACAAAATCAAATGTTGCCAATAATTCGATTTTACAATTCAAAGAACTGCGTGTGATCACGAAATGCAGATGTCAAGAGGAAATTTGTAAACTGTCAATGGATTTAAATGACTTAACCATGCAAATAAAAAATATCTGCGAAAAAAACAACAAGAAATATTATCTCACGGCAGAAGAAAAAAATGACATCATTCGTTAATGTTATTGGGAATGAATTAACACGCTGAAAGAAATATCATGACCACAAGAATGGCGAAATGGTTTTATATGCTTGGCTGAACATGGACCACATGTAGGGAATTTTATTTAAGAATATGTCACCCGATAACGCCAGCCCATTTATTTCGAATTGAAAGCCAATGCTGCCTGAGTGTACCCGTGGTCAGTTTGCGCTGACAAAATAGCGCTGGCATTTCACGTATGAAACAAAAACAAAATTATTTTAAAAGTAAAACATGGAACGAGTGAATGCATAGACTTCTACGCTACCAGTATCTACCCGATTTCTCAAATATATTCAGAAAACCTATCGTTATTCTAAAATACCGTCTCGTGTCTATCACCAGTAGCAATGCAAAAAATGTTGTTGTTTTGACATAGCATTTAACACTTTGGCCAAATGGTTTGACTTTGAATGGCATATCGTAAATCAAATGTCGAATTCGAAAGATGGATGAGTGTCAACGTGCGACTAAATTCAAGACCACCGATAAAGATACGTGATTCTCTTTGCCATTTTTTTTCTCATTTGCATCAAATATGAATCCGCCGCATTTGCTCCGGCTCTCAAACGTGCGTACAAATAATTTGAAACGATATGAAAAGTATTATGTTCCAAATTTATTGGATTGGTTGGTAAAGGGATTGTCGAAGCCAAAACGCAGATAGGGCCGTGCTTTGGTGGATACGCGCGCGCGCACCAACGCGGTTACTTGATGGGTTATGTGATGAACGATTATTATTTTGGTGCCTTTCATGGAATTTTAAAGCATTTCATCTGTCATCGGCGTTCGTAGCGACTGATGAATTGGATTTGATGCTCATCAGCGTTTTATTTCTCGCAAATTCGTGACCGCAATTCATCTTGCGCGACTTTGGCGTAACAAATGTCATAAAATTTCATGCCTTGATGAGAAAGAAACAAAAAAGCTCTACAGGAGACACCGTCGCTTGTACGCATCGATCACGGAGTGAATAACCGTCACCTGTCAACTGCGCGCGCGCGCACACACACACACTGGTACGCGTAATGTTCTAGAGGTTCCCAAAATGAAAAAAACAAACAAACATAATATCAGTTTCAGTAGCATACTTTCCACTCTATAAAATATAATTTAAGTTCAGTCCGTTTCGTTAGAAAACCCGAATTCAAACGAAACGAATGACAAGCACAAGAGAGCAACCAACACGAAGAAAGAGTCATAAATTCGTCGTTGTTGTTTTTCTCCGTCAACCGTGTGAGATGTTATCATTGATTTTATTATTGATTTTTTTCGGTGAAATCAATTAAAATATTGTAATTAAATGGGCTTTTCTAATCTTGGCCAGTGTATTCATTATTCACCAATCGTATTTTTTTGAAGTGGTTTATGGTCGCTGTTCGATATATGTACTATCCATAAGCAGCCTAACCACGCATTCAAATATCCATAAAATGTTTATGTTCTTTTCAAAGTCGTTGTGTGCAGTTCCTCAACACGAATGCTTAGCACACGGTGACAAAACTAGAGATCAATATCGCAACAAGCAAAGAAACAGAGGGAAAGAGAGAGAAACTAAACAGAAAATCACATAAAAATAAAATGAAACAACATCCCAATAAATACAGGAAAGTAAGTAGCTGTGACAGTGTTTACGATTTTTGAGGAGCGCACGATGCACGAGACTCTTTTCCATTTTTATATCATTTACGAGAAAATAAAATCGATAAAAATGAACGAACGACAACAAAACAACGACCATTTTGATGACCTGAGAATTAACCATGAGTTTGTTTTTAGTTGCAGCGTTTTTGTTTTCTTCTGTGTTTTTTTTCGGAATCTCTTGTCACAGTTCATTGATGCATTGTGTGTGCGCATTGATTGCTGTTCTTGTGGTTTCGAACACAACAGCACACGTTCACGTCGATCTGCAGGTAGTGCATGTTCTGCGTCATACCGTGCGCACTGCGCTGGCCCAGAAAGGTGCAGCGAAAGGAATAAAAAGGAGAAACTGAACACTGATATCGAGATAATGGTCATAATTCGTTCTGGTCTTGTCGTAAAATTAAGAAAACTCTCTATTTTCTCATTCGGTTGTCTGATGCTCGTCCACAATTCTCACTTTTATTCGGGTTCTACCTTTATGAAGAATTGATTTTCAATTCCATCGGATTCGAAGAAAAAACACTATTCATATGAATGTGATCTTACGTGCTATTGCTATTGCAATGGGATTTTCATTCAAATCTTCAATATTTTTACAGTTTTTAACGAAATAACAACAAAGAATGAATCGTCTTCGAACGCGTTGGAATTACATTTTCTCTTTAATAAAAAAATATTGAACAATTTATTGATGATAACGCTTCTACATAGAAGCTAGTCATAAATGACACAACTCACGTTGAACAAAATCATCAATAAATTCTTCATTTCATTGTGAACGAAAATCAGCAAGATTGTTCCGATTTAAAGTGCACCTTGAGCCAAGCATATTTAACGAACCAACGACGAGAAAAAAGTGGTTACGAAGATTGTCGGTCAATTCGCAAGTTGATCAATATTCAAAACGCAGACAAACGGCAAAGTCCACATAAACATTTATTGAATCAACAAGAAAATTCCAATAAAATATGTAAATCGTATGTTTTTGAAATGATCGGCATTTTTTTTAGTTGAAATTCTTTGTGATTCGGTTTTTTCCCATTGAATTTATATTCGATTGATACGACGTTCGACATACACAAAACAAGAGAGAGAGAGAGAGAGAGAGAGAGAGAGAGAGAGAGCCAACGGCGATGAAACCATAAAAAGTGCATGTGAGATATGATAAGGTGGGAGATGAGAGAGCAACCACAAGTCTCAACAGTAACTAGTTAAAAGCAATAAATGAAACTGATAAAGCGATTCGAGCGATTGAACGAACAAATTCCTGATTGGAAATAATGTTTTATCACATTTAATTCGCTTGATCAATAATTAAGATAATGATGATATGTAGTTTGGTTCGATAATTACGACAAGGTTATTAATAAACCGTCGAGTAGCGACCGCAATGTTGCCAATTAAGGCGGTCGGGTTAAGAAATCTCTTTCATTTGAAAATGAGCATATTTGTATTCAAATTTAGAAGAAACCAGAAAATATCGCGTGCAATTTGTGTTCATCGATTTGTCTTGCGAACCATTTTCCCCCTACAGTTCGATCGAAATGGCAATCTGATAACGAAATAAAAACGCAAAATCACTTGGATCGGCCGACCATTTCAATTTTTACGACTTTCAAATTGATGAAATTTTCTTCAAGTTAAATCAACGATTCGAGACGATCGCTGGAATGTTCAAATATTCAACCTGTTTCACAATTTTTCTCCAGCAAAATGGGATACAAATATGATGAGTATTTTATATTGTATGGTCGATGCTTGTCGAGCTACTCGAATTCCATGGCTTTTATCCGATGCCATTTGAGCCCTTCAATCATTTAAATGCTCTGTATAAAATGTCCGCAGGAATTTTGTTAAGCCTTGATCAAGAGTAAATCAAATGCAAGCCATTCGCAGCAGTTACAGCTGTCTTCACGCGATGCATTTGTCTGTATTTTGCCGCAGATTCTTTATCGCTTCATTTTCGAGAGAGTTTTTTCTGTGCTTTGGCAATCTTTAGCCACACAAAAAATGAAGTAATCCGCAAGCCAGGAATTTTCAGTTAAATCAATTCATTGCAATCGATTTAGTTCCCATCGATCATTGACTTAAGCGTTCACACGATTCAATTTTCGTGTGTTTTGCCATGTCTTCTATGTTTGCTTTTTCCCCCTTTAATTCCTGGCATTTTGCCGCAAAACCGCTTTCATGTTTGTTCGACGAAGGTCGTAATTCTGTCAAAGGAATGAAGCGATTGGATACTGCAGCTTGATGTTCTCCACCGAAAATATTGATTCGAGTGCGTATGTCAATCAGCATTCTAATCAGGTTCGCCGTAGCTTTACTTTTGATTTGGTTGTGCTCCAGCAAAGTATACGTGGTTTGCCTTAGTCATCATCATCAGCAGCAGCAGCAGCAGCAACAACAACAACACCTCGTCCACCAATTAATTTAAATTCACTGCGAATGCGATGTATACAAGGCGGTGTTTGGACGATTCCGCTTTCAAGTGCAAATGAGCGTGGTTAACACAAGTGTCAAACACTGCGTTCACGTCGTAATATTTTGCTGGTGATAGTTGCGGTTATGCGATGACAATATCGGAGCATTCTGGTGTATTTATGTGTGGTGTGTACTTTGGCAGGTATGCATGATAGTTTGTCAACGCACCGAAAACGTGGATGTCTCGCGTAAATAGCATAAATCACGGTGAAAAAACTGGTAAATTCACCCGTTCGATTCATATCAAACGTCTTAATATGTGGTCAACAGATGTTTATGATTCCGGCAAAACAATCGATGAGTCAACCATCGCTTCGAAAGATTCGGATAAATGCGCAAACCGATCCCCTTCTCTTTTCGCAAATCCATTTTCTTTGATTCACTGTTTGTAATGTGTGTCTGCTCATTTCTGAATTGACATAAACTTTAAAACTCACTGATCTGCGCGCATCAGATAAAGAAAAACGCATCATTTGGAAACTGTTAAAATATTCGGCTTTTGCGGCAAACATAAAAAGGCAGAATTTGGTGAACATATTTCGATACAAACGGGGAAAAATGTTCGATGTCATTTGACCATTTCGAATTGTTACAAATGATTTACATTAATTAGATTGCCATCCAATTTATTTTGCCGGACAGCGAAGGCGTATTGGAAATAGAGGATGAAAGAGAATCTAAATCGAAGTCCAAGTGCTACAAATAACTGAAATGTCGAACATTAATAACTGATCATATACATTTATTTAATTCGTGCACCGAAAGAAAAAAAGGAGAATCGAAAATGAAAACAGTCCTTTTTTCATGTTGAATATCGTGTTAATAGGAACATGCATGTAAATACCTCTAAAAGGTACACTCTCTGACGTAATGAATAAAAAGGCTATAAAGATAATGCGCACATTTGTAATCGTATACATCATCTGACAAGCAATACAGATATGGAGTATTGAAGGAACGCATAGCCAACCTCACAGATTCCTTTGGCTCGATCGACGAAACAAGAATTCGTTTCTGTTTCTCTGCTTGGAATTTACCTTCTCTTTCATCTCGACCTGGGTACCGTGAACAAAACACATTGAAATCAAAACAAGACAAATGATTCAATTAATCTTTTTGAAAAGTAAAACGAAAAAAATGTATTTCAAACATTTCGGAGGACCGAATCATATCGAAGAATGAAATTTGATGTTAGTCTTTTAATAATCGCATATCGTGCTCTCTTTGCTGCCGATCCGCGTCACTTTGACCGAAAAAGAAAAATTGTTTGAGGAAAAAAACTGCATTTTACACAAAAAATCGAATCAATCACAAATCTGTTCGTTTTGAGTTCATTTTTAGACTCGAAATATTGAGATTGAGAATTTTTGAGGGAGGGGGAGAGAGGAAAAAGGTCTTTCGTTTGAAATTGTGCTGGAGCCGATCGTCTGAAGTGTAGCTCAAATTATTGATATGTATAATAAAAAATATGAATCGGATGCTTTTGACTTTTTCAGTTTTCTTCGACTGGCTAACATTCTTCATTTTACTTAAATTGGTTTAAGTATTCTACTGTTTTTCTATCAATTATCATCACTCGTACTTGTGCTTTTAATGTTGAGAGAATATTTTTTATAAAATTAAATAGTTCAAAATTTGACAGCTAAAAACACCAGAAATTAAATGTGTTTAAATTAAATATCTCACAGCAACATCTCTTCAACTGTCGACTGATTCAATTATCTCACATTAAACATTTATTAACAACAAAATTAAAATTCCAATTGATTTATTGACATAAGTGCAAGAGAAAAGTGAAAACCAAATTCCGTATAATGAAAACATAAAAAAACGTTTAAGCGCTCACAGTTTGGGGTTTATTTAAAACTCCTTCGACGACCGTTGATATTTGAATTCATTCATCAATTCGTCAATTTTTTCGAAAATTCTATGACTTCATTTGAGATGTACGTTGTGATGAGCTGAGCTGGAAGTGATTAATGATCAAAATATCAGTCACTCTTCCATCAAAGGCGATCATCTCCAGGAATTGTTATATTGTAGTGTGTGGAAAAAGAGCAGCGTTATTGTTACACTCTCGGGATTTATTGCCTTTTTGTGTTTAGTGTCAGTTTTGATGTTGGTCATTTGACAAGTGCATCGATGTAGAGTTCACATATGTTCCCATTATTGCGTTAACACTTCCAACAAAGAGAGCTGCCATCAAAATTTGTCATGTACTGAAAATTCCATTCTGACTTTAGTTTGACAGATGATGAAAAAAGATCAATTCCCTTGATTCGGCAATAAATTGCTACCAATAACGTCTATATTAATAAATTCAGTCGCATATTGTTGTGATGAGACGTCCCAATTCCACGGAATAATGGAACAATTTTTGTCGTTGTTGTTGTTGTTCTGAAACGACGAAATAAATTCACATCATCAGCGGCTCCGGGTGCGCGTACGCGTGTGCACCAAAAGCGCAGAGAAACCAATTATGAAAAATGCGAGTGTGATAAAGGTCCATTTCGATACGGTGATTGCCCATTAATTACACTGTTTTTGTGCACATTCATGTTAATTTGGTTTGGATGGCATACAATTTCGCAACGACAAAATCAATTTTTCATTAAATCCAATACAGTAAATCAATCGACGCGGGCACATAACCGGATTGGATTGGAGAGTGGAGTGCACGAGTCTCCATGAAAAATATTATATGTGACAAGAGAGTGCGCGAGCCGAACCGTGCCGAGCCATTGGCTCATTCGAACGGATAAAAAACTAATGAAATTGCCGTTCGATTTTGTTCACATCGAACAACACAGAAAATTATTTATAAACAAATCACAACAACAATTTAACCTGTCCTAATCTATTTGATTTATTTTATTGAGCCAAAGAGTGGACGAGAGTTTAATGTTTATTAGTGTTTGCAGCGTGAAAATCCCGTGAAAAGGAGATTGAATAATGGACATCAAGACATTCGATATGGAAACCGAATCGGTTTGAAGTAAAACACTCTCAATTTGAACACATAATACTGTTGAACAAGACACAAATCTTCAGCATTCAATAGAGCAATAAATAACGAAAAACAAAAATAAAGCAACAATAACACACACAAAAATACACACAGAGAGTGAGACTCAGGCGCGCGTACATACATACAATGCTGTAATGCATGAACCCAAACAGAGTAGAATAGAGTAGAACAGGACAAACCGAACGGAGTGTACAAAGGAAAGGTACAATAAAACAAAACAAAACAATTCGAAACAAATTTGACACAAAGAAGAATGCTCTTACCGATGATCGTCGTGGTGTTTAGTGCTGATATTTATAGCAAGAAGCTACGTACGGACCACAGACAATACGATCGCCGAGAGAGTCGATGCTCAGAACCAACAGCCGGTATATATTGGGAAATAAAAATCCATACGAAAGAAAAATACAAACGAAGTGAGACAAAGAGGAAGAGAGCGAGTGTGCATCGAAACGGTGAACAAAACCGCTGCAAAGTTCACGGACTATTCGGTGCGCATTCGATCAAGTAGTTCGGCGGGCAGACACTGAACAAATCAACACAGCATTATCCACAGTGCGCGACCGAAGGAATGATCAACATCGGAGCCTGACTTTGCAGCCAGTTTATTCATGACAAAATGTATCAAGTATTTTATTTACGATCTCACACCGAAGCGAAGCAAAGCCATGGCGAGGTGGCGCATACTATTATAATTTATGTTAAAGATAGGAAATATAACAAAAATGACCACAATATTTATAGATGCATTCGCCAGGTATGGTGGAGAATGTTTGTTTTGAAATTTTCATACGTTTTGACGTTGAATGTGTTAGTTTGAGAGCATTTAATTCAATAAATGCGACGCGTTATTAACTCCTTCTCCCTTTGCTGCTATGGCTTTGCATAGTTCGATTCTACGGAAATTCGACTCGAACCAATAAATTTTATTTCTCATAATATTCTTTTTTTGTTCGTTCGTTTGTCGTTTTGTGTGTCGTATTTTACTCTCCAGTGAAATAATAATAATAACAATGATCAATATGTGCACGGAGAACGCCAGCGCATTCAAATATGCTGTGAAAATGAAAATGAGAGGCAAACTTCTATTATCTGTTTGTAGCTCATTTGGAATCGATTTTTTTCAAAGACAGTTTCTTGTTATTATTGCTTTTGTTTGTGTTGTTATTTTATCGTCATTGCTTTTGATTCGGTGCCTCTATCGCGACGGTGGTCTTAAAGACAAATTATTTGGTCCTTATTGAAACCTGCTGTTAAATCTGCTTGTTGCCGTGATAGTGTTCGCTTTTGTTGTATTCATTTCGAAAGTGTTTTTTTCCTCTCGTTAAACCATGGTGGTTTTTGTGATCGTCGTGCGCTGGCTAAGTCTCATTTCGAGCATTCAAATGAGTTATTACCGTTGAAAATGCAGAAGTATTTTACATTTTTTTTTAATGCATGCATAACTGATTTACGGGGATCTCAAATCGGTTTGGTGATTTTGAGTAATCAATATTTTTGCCGAGTTTCTTTCATCTGAGAACGTGGCATTGAGAATTCAAGTTCAACTCCCACTTTTCAATCGTGAGCATTCAATTGTATAAATTACTTAGCAATTGAAGACGCAGTCGGTAATCTTCAGATGCACACAATCATGATCATCCGATTGCGATAAAATCTCAAACGATTCAAAAGATGCAATTCGAGAGTCAGTGTGATTTTTTGTTCTTCATTAGAAAACCTCACATTCAAATATTGAATGCAAGCTGGACGAAAATTATGTAATTAAACACGTTTATTTATTGAAATTACACTGTTGATCAGAAAAATTATTGACCAAATCAGCGAGCGACGAAACATAGTCATTTGGAAATATGGTGCCTTATTGTGGTATATTAATTGCGTTTTTATTCTGTTTCCAACGATAACGTGCTAATGAGTGGGTTGAGGTATCGATATTCAGACATTCTCCTCTCTCGATTATATCAATTGGAATTGGGTTTTTTTATATCTGCATAAAGAATGTGTTTCAATCGGTTTCGAAGAAGATTTGGCATTTTGAATAGCCACACTTGTGCAACCATAAACTGTTAATGGGAAAGTGAAGCAAAAGAAGAGGAAATAATTGTCAATACTGAATTGAAATCCATGTAAAATCCGACCCAATCTATTGAAAGCTTCGTTTGACATTGTTGTTAAACGACTATATCGACTCGAACTAAGTTCGAAGTCCGATTAAGTCTCTGTTTGTGTTCTCTTTTTCTTGCTTACATCTGAAATGGTTTGTTTCACCAGTTTCTAATTAACTTATGCATCGTTGATCTGGGATCTTTCTCGACGAAGAAAGAAGAAAACAAACCAAAATCATTCACACATTTCGCATGAACGCTATCCCATCATTTCGATTGTAATTTCTGATCTTCGCTGATGGGAATTGCTCAAGTGAGCGAATTCAAGTTTATGTTCTACAAATGAAGATTTCGTTTGTTTTGTGTTTCTCATTGAAGAGAAACGGTGTATCGATGTTCACGGATGTGATAGATACAATCACTGTAGAACGGGGCGGCGAATGCGCGTTATTAAATTGCATGGCACTGCGGTGACGACTGCGAAAACACAATCGAATTAAATAGAGTTTTGCAATCAAGATATTATGTGTGTATTTTTTCATTATATTGTTTTGTTGCGGTGTCGGAACTGAAGCATGCATGTGGAAAGATGAGTTGCGATTACGTGCTCCGTCTGCATTACAAACATTGTACGTTTTGTTTTTTTTTTAAATTTCATTTGGCGGGCAAATGGCCGAAATCCAAAGAAATCTGCATATTGAAATTCTCGTGAAACTAGACTTTGGATCGAAATCAATCTTTCATTCGTTCGTTCGTTAGACATGTTGTTCAGCCAAAGGCAATACTTAACCAAATTCGCTATTCATTTTGATGCGAATGGATTAATATGAGTCGATGAAATTTCTTGATTAACGATCATTCACCCATTTTCACACAACTCAATGAGTTAACGAGGCGGCGGTTTTTCAATTAAAAACAGATTTTTCGCACACACCACAAAATCTGCTCGCGATAAATATTCATCTGATTTGAGGGTCGGTGTGATGAATTCCATTTAATTCTGCTTTTGAAAATGAATGTAGCTTGATAAATTTTGAATTCGACGATGAACAAAATTCGATTCAAATCATTCAAAAGAAATTTTGGATTTGAAAGTTCACCAACTTTTCGCGGCCAATAGAAATAAACGATCCAAACGGTAAATATTTGTTTTTTTTTTCGGCTGTCATAACCGTTGGACCTCTTGTTACGAAGCATATTTTCTGGAATATTAATGAATAATTCATTCGACAAGTTTGGGATAATTAATAATGTGGCGTGAATTACAGTTCACTTGTTAAATGTTGGGCGAGTTCCTTGCAAGGGTGCCCTACTCGTTACACGGTTTTACGCACTTTCTATCGACTTATGGCTACCAAAAATGGCACATTACAGCTTAGATGCTTGCGTTGAACATGGGAAATATCAAACAAATGGACGAAAACAATAGTCCTAGTGGCCGTATTTCCGTAGATTAAGTTCGAAAAAGACATATGAGCATTTGATGGGCGCATATGTGAAGTCTATTTAAGTATTCGCATACATTTCCAACTGAAATATATTCGAACCAAAACAAAATCCGCATTTTCTTTTTGCTTGATATTGTTTCATTTCACTTACAGAAAGCACCGTTACCGTATTCAATGCCGAACATGGTCTCAGTAAGCACTAAAAAATGCGGATCTACGGTGACAGTGACAATATAGACAGCAGATAACTGTTTCATAACTAGCCCTAAAACTTGAGTGACGGTGATGCGATGATGGCAAAAAATAAATAGAGAAAGAGAAACAAAAAGGGATCAAGATTAATTGTCCTCTGCCTATCTTCTCTCCTAATACCACTTCACATCACACGGACCGAATATCGGTATCATTTATCTTATTTGACATAAATAAAAACTATTCGAGATGGAATACAAAAACAATAACTAAAGGCATCACATGCGAAAACAACAACAACAACAACAACACTAAACCAAATAAAATAAACACATAACGGTAAAATATTGGGAAGTGTCCACTCAAATATTGCCCCAAATACAATTCTAACATTCAACCAAAATGATATATGGTTATTCGCCGCATCGACCGTATACGCCGCACGTATGATGTATCAATGTACCAGAATGTATTTGCACATCTATAAAATTGGATTTGTATGCGTGAAAGAAGAAGAAACGAGCACACACAAATGGAAATAAAATCATTCCGAATGATACATTTTGATAAATAAATGATTCTGCAACTATTCGCTTGTCGCTTTTTTCCTCAACCATATCCGTAGCGCAGCCAGAACGGATATCTCCGAAGGATTTGTGAGCAAGCCAAGAAGGGTATACAGTATACACCTGTACATAAATAAACTAATGGCAAACATCATTTGAGTGAAAATTGGCCTATGATGATACAAACGAACGCAGCATTATCAAAACTGACAGCCAAATAGAAAATATATTTATAATTCCTAGCATAAATTTGTGGTATTTCGGATGAATAAAGAAAATCATCGCGTGTGACATACGTTTAAGATTCAAAATGCCTTTTTCAATATGCCAATTTCTCGAATTTCTCCAATTTCAATCAATTCACCAAACGTATCATTTTCACTCTGAAAACTTAGCATCGCAAGAACACACACATGACACATTTAGAATGCATCTGAGAATTTCGGATTAAAAAGACCACCAATATTGCACTCAAAACACTCATTCATTTCGCTCACTTCGTGCAAATACTTTGAAGTGTGAAACTACAAAAACACAAACAAGAATCGAACGAACGAACGAAATCACCGAAAAACAAATCAAATTACCTTCTATTGTATATTGTATAACACAAAGCGGAACTGAAATAAATGCCATTGTTATTATCGAGCAGCAAAACGCATCTCTGTTCACTCAATTCGCAATTTCATACACATTAAAAAGAATACCTATAACTGCATATCAATCTCACTTGGGCCATGAAATGTTTACTTGAGTGTGGCACGACGATCGTGTGGCAAACCAACTATGACGATTTTTATGCATGTTTCTTTTATTATTTCACCATAAACTTATGATTGTTGGTTATTTTTCAATTGAACGGAATAAATATGCGTTACTTTTATTTGTGTTCTGTTCTGTTATGTTCATAGATATCATCGAAATATTGCAATTCGAAACTTGGATTCAACACTTTGCATTCAAGGGAAAATAAAATCATAATCGAAACAATTTTTTTCTGTCACTTTTATGGTGTGCTATTATTTAAATGGCAAAACATTGCCGGAGAGCGCGTCAAAATAAAAAATAAATTATTTTCAAGATGTTATTCTTCTGCGAATCGGTTTCGCAGTTCGTCACAAGAAATCGATTGGTTACTGTCAAACCATAAGCCAATATTAAAGGCAAGATCAACAAATGCATGAAACTCGTGGGCGGGCCATTTATTCACACTCATTTCGTTCAATCATTCGATTAATGCGATTTGTCGGAACGATTTTCGAATTCGCACAACGTTTCCATTGATTAAGACGTTGAAATAATTCCATGAAATATTCTCCAATTTTATTGTCTGAAAGAACACACAGTGCAGTGTGTTCTCATAACTGGTTTAAGTATGACTTCCTTTACGGCTAAGAATAAATACAAAATTTGGTTTTCGTTGAGAAATCAATTTAGTGAATTTGAAATGACTTAATCGCAATTGGCTCAGAGCTCAGATCTCAGAGCCGGTTAATTTTTTTCGATAAACAAGTAACTTGAATTAAACTGCTACACTTTGACAATTCCGATGCTGATACCCAAATGTTGCAAAACAATTTTCGAGCAAATCGTTTAGCGAAATGAATCACAAACAATGTACCTAAATTTGTAAATTATTCGGACCCTGTGTGACTTAACTGAAACCAACATAAGCGGTTTAAACGCCGAAATAAAGCGCATATGTATGTGTACAGAAATTGCTTAAGCATGTCATGCTGGCCCAACGTGAAATGTATCAAAAAATTTTAAATTGAGTGAGTGAGTGACATTATTATAAATAGCATAATGGCTTCAATTTTCCAATTAAGTGCTGTACAATGGCATAAATAAATGTAGTGCATGCAGAATGCTTATCGCTCATTCGCCATCAGATCGTAATTCGCCATTGTCGCGACACCACACACATTTTGTTCGCAGCTTAGTCTCAAAACTTATTCTCTTATCAGTGAAGAATTCATTTTCAGTGGAGGCTCTGCTGGTCAATACGTTGGCGTATAACAAGTTTTTTTTTCCTGGTGATGTCCATAGCTCTTTTCCTTTACTAAACTGGTGACAATAAATGAAGCATAAAAAATTTCAAATTATTACCTAAAAAATTTATTCAAGTGTGTTTTGTTTCTCATTTTCGTATTTATTTGTGATTCATTGTTGATTTTTGTGGACTGTTGTTAACTGTTAGCTATTTAAAACGTAAAAATGTCGGGTCTCATGTTAGATGATGTAAAAATATCAATGCAAAAGTTCGGCCTGCCGGACTATATGGTGTTTGTGGTAATGTTGGTGATTTGTGCATTGATTGGTGTGTATTTTGGATTCTTCGAAAAAAAGCCAGCCAAAAAATGCGACGAAGAGTCCGATTATTTAGTGGGGGGTCGACAGATGTCAGTTGTGCCCATAACAATGTCGTTGATTGCAAGGTACGTTTGTTGAACGCTAGAACAAAAGTACACTCGTTTTGGGTGCGCTTGATTAAACAACATCAAACAAATTGAAGAGAGGCCGTTATTTTGATCAAAGTTCAACAATCCGTTTGACGCAGAAGCTCGAAATCACATTTTGAAAAAAATCATACTAACTTCGTGTGCCGTTTGCAGCGCTCATATCAAGCTCAATATGTGTAAAATAGCTTACAAATTGGATAAACTACAATTTTCTCATTATTCTCAGTTTAAGCTGATGTGAAGATGATGAAGACGATATGACGAGCTTATTGAGCACATGATTTTTTCATCAGATAGCTGCAACAAGAGCGTCTGTCCTTATCACAAGACTCTAATGTGCTTGTTTGCTTTCAGTTTTGTTAGTGGGATAACGTTACTTGGTACTCCTACCGAAATATACGTTTATGGCGTGCAATACATGTTTGTTATGCTAGGCGTTATTTTAATGGGCATCGCCATGACCTACATCTATTTGCCTGTCTTCCACGACCTTCAATTAACGTCCACTTACCAAGTAAGTTGATCGGAACTACGATGTAAGAAGCAGAAAAATATCGCCTACAATGTTTGTGTATCGAGAATCTGATACAACACTGTGTATTTATAGTTAAATTGTTCAAAATGATTATTATTTTACTTCATTTTATAATCAATTTCAGTACTTGGAGACCAGATTTGACAATCGAGTTCGTTTGTTTGGCGCTGTACTTTTCACTTTTGGCACAATGCTCTGGCTTCCGATTGTTATTTACGTGCCAGCGTTAGCGTTTAACCAGGGTAATATTCGGACAGTTTGTAATCAATTTAAAACAAATATCCGCTCATTTGCCACTTTTGCTTGTAGTAACCGGGGTCAACGTTCATTTGATCACACCAATTGTTTGTCTCGTTTGTATTTTTTACACTTGCGTGGGAGGCCTTAAAGCTGTGGTGTTTACAGACTGCATACAGTAAGATACATCATTGCACTTTAGGCGTTGCTTGTTTGACAAATTGATTGAAAATCGTCCACCATTAGGCTGGTTATGATGTTTGGTGCCATGTTTCTGGTCATGATAAAGGGGACAATTGACATTGGTGGATTCGGTATGGTGTGGGACAAAGCAGTCGAAAGTGGACGGATCGAATTACCTGAGTAATGTCATAACACATACAGAAGCCCTTTTCCGCAGCGGTTAACGATTTGTTTCGGTTTTTGTAGATTTACCTTTGATTTGAAAACAAGACACACCATCTACGCTGTTGTAATTGGAGGTTTTGCCCAATGGTTAAAAAGCAATGCCATCTCTCAAAATGTACTCACTAAATGTCATAATGTCTATTGCAATCTATATTAGTACAGTACCTATTGCACAGTTACAACCCAACCCAACCCATTCTTTTTCTCTTTCAGATGATCCAACGCTATCTGGCGCTACCTACACTCAGAGATGCAAAAATGTGGGAAAAATCATCATCATTCTACATTTCTAGTTGGTTTTATTTTTTTTTTCATCCAAATCTAGGGCTCTTTGGCTATTCATTCTCGGAACTTTGGTCCTGATTATCACCTGCTCCTACTGTGGTCTTTTAATATATGCAACATATCACGACTGTGATCCCTTGACCACTAAATTGGTGAAGGCCAAAGATCAACTGCTACCTCTGCTGGTGATGCAGCTGTTTGGCGATTATCCTGGTTTGCCTCACAAGATTAGAATATAAATTGTGTGACTTAATTCCAAGATCTTTATATTACTTTCTATATAGGTTTGCCTGGATTGTTCGTTTCGGGTGTTTTTAGTGCTGCTTTAAGGTAAACTTATCTAATATTTCTCTATTTTATTTTATTTATTGCCTTTTCTGTTTCACGTACAGTTCCTTATCAACTGGTTTGAATTCCATGAGCGCTGTCATTCTTGAGGATTTCGTGAAGAGTTTCATCAAGAAGCCCCTAACCGAAAAGCAAACTCATTACGTAATGCGTTTTGTAGTTGCCATATTTGGGGCAATTTGTGTATGCCTGGTATTCTTGGTGGAAAAATTGGGTGCCGTTTTGCAATTGTCAATCAGGTGAAACTTTACAAAAATTTACTCGAAAAAAGATCTCGATGTATTTTCTTTCATCGAAATTATAATCTCTCTTTCGTCATTTTTGTCACTCAATCTCCACTCTGGAATCATATCCGCATCGAAATTTATTTTCTTTGTCAATTAGTTTGGGAGCTGTTTCAAATGGACCACTTCTAGGGATATTCACGATGGGAGTGTTGTTGCCATGGATAAATGGACTTGGGGTTGTGATTGGGGGTGCAACTGGTCTAGGAGTTATGGCATGGATTTGTGCTCGTGCCCAGGCGGCAATAGCAACAGGTGAACTGTTCCATTCGATAAAACCAATAGATACCCAAGGCTGCGGCTACATTTTTATGGCTGAGAGTCCATTGAACTTGCTGGCAATCAACGGCACTGATGCTCCATTCATTGAAGACCCAGTCATCGGACCTGACTTCACCATCTATCACATTTCCTATCTATGGTACACTTTATTGGGAGCTCTAATTACAATTGCTGTATCAACCATTGTATCGGCCATAAGTGGCTTTAACGACCCACGCAAAATGGACCCCAAACTATTCGCACCGTTTGTACGTAGATATTTGAAGTTGGAGTTGAAACGTGAAGAACCGCTCGGCACAGAGGATGACATTCGATATGCCAGTTGCGTCGATCTGAAAGCAATCTCGTCCACTACCTGAGTGTTTTCATTCGGTTTAAGTAACTCATAAATGTAATAGTAGTAAGTAGTATATAGCAGTTGAAAATATGAAACATTTTTGGTTGGAATAAAATGTTACGCATACGAATAATTGGTTTCTGGTGTCAGACCTAATCTCAGTAAATCTATATACATGTTTTTTAAAAACTGCACGATATAGTATCTACCAAGGAGCGAATTACTACTGCAAAATTGAATTCAGTACTTTTCAGTGATTTTCAGTACTTTCAGTGCCCAATGTATTAGTATATGAAAGGACTGAAAATGGCATTAATTTTCGGGGGGGAAAATGAATAGATGGCAGTCAAAACAACTTTCAACTGTCAAAAATCCAGATCTATTTTGATACGGAAAAACACTGAAAAGTACTGAAAAATTTCAGTGGATTTCGGTGCTTTAAGTCTTTTCAGTAGTGATTTACCCCTTAGTATCGACCTTTGAATGGCAATAAAAGCAGCGCCAAATATTTTGAACGACACGACGCAAACCGAACGAAATGGTGCGGAAATGATACTTTTAATTGAATATTGAATAAGTAATGATTGTCACTGTGTAATGTTCGGTAAATGAACTTAAGCTCAATAATATCTATCACTTCATATCACTCCAATCGCAGTGGAATGCAAATGTATTTAAACAGCATACGAAGCTGTCGAAAATTGGTTATTAGATTGGATAGAAACAGATTCGCATTTCACCTGCGGTTGAGCTTACACAACATATTTTACGGGGCTAAGCAGGAATTTCGGCAAAGACCATTTGAAAGGGGCTCTGCTAAATAGTCTTCTGTCAAACTTTGTCTCTTTCACACTAACTGTCACATATCATACACACTCAACTCGTGAAAATGGCAGTTGGTTTTGATGGTTTAAACACCCAATCAGACCCGTTTACGCGCATTAACGAAATTGTATAAATGAATGGCTTTGGCATTATCAAATGCGTATGAAATATTTGATATGTAGGTGTTTTCACCACATTCTCGGCAAGGCCCATTGAGTGAATACGGAAAATTGTCAATAGTGTGTCATTGAAAAATGTGTATGTGTATGTTTATTCCGTTAGTAGGCCTAATGCATTCATTGTGCTGCGGTAACGTCGGAAGGAAAATCGCCAGAATGAATGGAAGAATTCATTTGTTGTGTGTCTTTGTGAACATACACTTATTCAATTTAAGGCAAATAAAACAATGGGATCACTAGTGTTCCGATAGATGCGGGCACATTCACTAAAATCGAATGTGTCATTTACATGTACGTCGTGAATTGAGCTGTAAATTTTATGACAAAATGTCAAAGATATGTACGATTGCACGTAAACTGCGTTGGTGAATCATTTTCGCTGTCAAATTATACATCGTAATTGTGAGCTGCAACCGTATTTTACTCTCTATTTCTTTTATCTCTTTCTCTTGGCAAAGACAATAAAAAAGTCACAATAATTTTGTTTGTCGTTCGAGTTTTTTTCGGGTGACATTGTTTAGCAATGCTTCCATTGCCCAGCGCTCATGTCTGACTAAGTAACTATAACATCTTATGGGAGGTGATTTGCTAAAGGTGATTACAGTAGGGTCTCGAAAGCAAATCAATTTTTCGATTCGGCCCGAGCAACAAGTTCATCAACCAAATCAGCAGCGAATATGCAGCGACAACGCACGAAGAGATATTCGCAATTTCAGATTTATGTGGAAATCGTGTTCCTTGGTACGAATCCCATTGACGACATATTCCACAACATACTGTGCTCTTGTAAACATCTTCCCTTCTACTTGGTATTTTATTAGTTAAAGTTTTTACCACAAACTTTTTTTCTCGACTCACTTTTTCGCAAACGCCGAAAACCATCGCAAACCTTCAACGAAGTCATCAAACGAAGGGAGGAACTAAAATAAGCATGCTCCATGCACAATAGTATACGTCGGGCATATTGACATCGTTAAATGTATATGGAGTCTTGATGTTTGGTGTAACCGTTCAGAATACATAAAAAAAATGATGAGAGCTCGCTAATTTCAGTTTTACACTTTGGTTTTAGTTGCAATGTTCGGTTTATATTTTTCTCCATTACGGATGCATATAAAAAAGCCATGTCACATACTAAACTTTTAGTTCTTCACAAATTCTTTCTTCGTCTAGTTTCAAGTAAAGGTGAAGTGGATCCATTTCATAGATGGGTCCAGTGAAGCTAGTAATGCTCTTGGCTCTGTGTTACGTATCGATTGGCTCAGACATGTTCAAAGAAGATCCTACGCAAACCTAATTTTCATTGAAAATAAGCGGCTTTTTAAGAATTCAACATGTTTTTTTATTCTTTCTGAACCAATTTTCAGTCCATTAAAACTTTGTACACGCGCGACAACATCATACCAACATTTTGAAGTAAAAACGAAATCAATTCATTTTATCATTCGATAACGGCGAATCGTCTACCTCCCTCATGCCAATCTCATGTTCCCCGTGCGTTCTGTTTGTCGAATTCACCCCAAGCAATAAACAGCTAAGCCTTAAAAGGAAAGGAACAACGGCTCATCTTCAAATTAATTTCACCTCAAAGCACAAGATTTACTTTCGTGTCAACGAATTTCGCTCATTTTTTTCCCCGATTCGACGGAGATCAATATTCCGACAACGTTTCATGGCAATAAATAAAGCGTAAAACCGAAATATGCATGCCCGTTGCGTTCGCAATATTTTTTTTATGAATAATTGAACGTAAAATAATGGCAATTTGGATATTTCTTTCTGGCGTTGCTCTCTGCTGCTTCTTCAAAGTGGCGTTGTGTTTCATTTTCTCCAAAATATTGACAAATTATATCTTTAAAATGCGATCAGATACACAAACGACAGCGCAAAGTAATTGCTGATTGAAACGGAGCTCTTTCTCATTGACTGCCTACGGCTGAATACTCCACCAGTATAAATAGAGTCATATTGTTGATTGAATGTTAAACAGTCGGCTGAAGTACGTGCATCAAATTAAACTTTGTCAGTATTTCATGTTATTGACTCGGTTGAAGTGGAGCTATTCACGGGATTATGTCGAGTGTTTACCGTCTCTCGAATTGGAATTAATAAGAAAATAAATTGTGTTCGAAAAATATGTCAAAAGTTTATGATGCAAAATTCGGAAACATGACAAAAGCATTTTTGCTTCATTGTTCCGTTGATCCTGGTGTAACCGTGAATCATCAACAATTTTGTTCTGAAATTATATGGAAAATGTGTTGTTGTTTTTTTTTCTCATGTGCATATGAGAGATGCGTGTTTAAATTCTTTGTACAGAACATTTCGCCGTTCCACACATCAAAAGTAGCGTCATTTGCGTTGCTTTATTTGAATGTACCCAACATGTCATGTGCTGTTGATAAAGAAAGTGTACTTTTGATTTTGTTTTCTCTGGTCGGTGCGTGAAAGCGCCACCTCAATCAGGAAAATGACCATAAAATATATTTCATTGAAGCGCACCCATCTATGAGCGCATGATAGCTCGAACGAACAAAAAATATTATATTGAAATGCGTGCAATTGTTTCATTGACTCGAACACATTTATAACCAAATTAAAGAGTGACTTAAGTCATTCGCATGAAAATGTTCTTTTGGCATAGGTGTAATCTCGAGCTGATAATAATCAAAATGCTCACTCTCTCTATATCTGTCATTCCCTTTCTCACTTTGGCCTTTCTTTAATGAACTCAAAATGGAAGAAAAAAACATAAATATCAACAACGCAATTCGAGGTAATGGGACGAATACACTTCGGCCCGCACGAATCGCGCTGACTTCCATTCATTCTAATTCAGATACCAAACCAATTTACATTTTCCACATTCGCTGAAATAATATCTCTTCGAAATGAAATGAAAAAAATATTGTAGAGTATATTCAAGTTGACTAATTAGGTCCCATTATTTCGATTTTTTGTCGAGTGACAACAATAGTGAAATAAAAGAAACATAAATAATCATGACTTGAGTACAACGGATTTCCATTATAATTTTTTTTATTATGCTCTCTCTCTCTCTGTCTCTATCTGTGAGGCAAAGAGGGAAAGGAGCCGTTTCAACAAACATATTTTATTATTAAATATGAAAAATATTCTGAACATGATTCTCTCTACAATATCTATATATGATATCATTTGCGTTCTCGTTATAGGATCGCTGCTACTAAGCGCAGAAATAGTTTAGCGCACGATGAAACTTTATGCGTGATTTTTTTTGGTTCAACTTTTGGATTTCTATGTTTTATTTTTGCATTGAAAATTATTTCAATTTCATAAACATGACGTTTGTTGCAGGAACGAAGTTTTGCTCAACTCGATTTGTTTTTTTTTTAATCAACGAGCTATTGTATATTTCTTTTGAGAGTCGTTACTGAATCGGTTGGAGTTTAGTGACCCATTTCGAACTACAAAGACTGTGCAAAATTTGTAACAATCCATTTCCTGAATTATACCCACTTTACGGTAAAGAAAAAAGCCGAAAGATCTTCTGATAAATTAATGGTAAATCGCGATATTTAAAAATCATTCAGCTGTCCAAAAATTTGAAAGTATTTTGAATGTAAAAATGGTCGGGTGTACGTTTTATTAATTTTTCCTCCTGCATAGTTATGTACAAATCTAATCTAGTCCAAAACGACTTAATATCCATGAGTGTAAAATGTAAAAGTTCACTGCTTAATTATTCATTTTTAACCGATTTACTTTCGTCTGACATTAACATAGTGTATTGCTTATAATAATAAATAATTGACAGTGAAAAAGAAACTACCGTTTCGCATCCGGTGAACCGTCATCGTTCGTTTTTTTGTCTATCTCTCTCTTTCTCTCTTTTCCATTTTCCCTGATTTTAAAATGTGTTATTGTTGTTTGAGATGCCAGACTTAAAAATGACCAGAAATCGAGGCGGAATCTTCTTCCATTGCACAAATGGCAATCCGAAGCCAAAGAAGCCATTGTTTTAATTATATCAACGATTTTAATTGTATATTTATAGTTTCGTATATTTATTACATATTGCGAGAGAACCGTACCATGGGCGATGAGAAGAAGAAGACCCATCGAGAAATTATTGTTATTGCGTTGATTTTGTCCAGTGGGAAAAATGAAAGCACAAAAAAACATGAACGATGGAAGAAAAGAAGGGAATTAATCATGATATGAATCAAAAGCGAAATAGATCTGCTCTCGATTATGATTTTTAATGCTTTTGTTATGTTACGCATATTAATAAAGGCACACTAAGACTCGAAACAAATAAACTGAAACACACGCTAGCAGCATACAATTACAATTGACTTTTAATTGCAACTAAAATGCCTTGATGAGCGCGCTTGCAGCGCATTAGTTGTAACAATGGCAATTGACTGAAAGATTTTCAATGTGTGATTTGCATTCGAAGATTGCATTGGCGATAAATTTAATTTCAAGAAAGGCAATCTTTTCGATACGCTCCAGCTATCATCTGATGAATAGTCATCCAATAAAGCTTGAATTCAATATTTGCATAAACATCTTTCATGACGGTGTCACCTGTCACCACAGACTTCAGATTTGGAGTCGAGAAAAACACACTTTTTTGGTCAAGAAAATCAACTGATGGACCAACAATATATTTTGTTGTACATTGTACAATGCGGATAAGATCGATGAAGTCAATTCCACTTGAGCTATGGCATGTTGCATGGAGCATCCTGAAAAATGCGACCAATCGGTCATTATGTGTACAACTGACGTATTAACCTACCGACAAATCCATTTCACCATTCATTAACCTCATCAATATCGATAATGAGCAAACGCCACGGATGCCTTCCCAGTTTCCTTCCGTTCGAAGGCGGGCGGCCCTTGATAAATATTTTGATGATTTTTCCTCAATAGCACTTGTTCAATAGCAATAAATTCTCAAGACAGCCACTAAAGTGACTTCGTCGTTTGACCATTCATTCTAATTTAACTGAGGTCATTTTTTTCCCTAACTCTCGCTATTCTTACGCAACGGTAACCTCATCGACCATAAACATTTCACCGACTTTTGGCAAGGCGGTTTCGACTACGAAAATAGGAAAAGCAACGAAAGTCCGTGTAGATAAATGGTTCCGTTTTACTTTTTCTCCCTTCTTCGATCATCACCATCGTGATAGTTGCTACTCGCATGCTGCACGTCTGACAATAGCAAATAACATATGTGGCTTTCGGCAAAAGAAAAAAACGAGAGAGCGCAACGTTTCGTCCAGAATGAAGAGCGGAAAAATTACACGAGCACACACAGCTGAAATGAAAAATCTATCGGTAAACAGAGATGAGATAGAGAGTGAGAGGGGGACCGAACAACCCACAAGAAGTAGATTTATCGCCAAATATGCGGATACAACGCAATGCATTGCAAGTGCTTGCTTCAGCCCAGCAAATCTATTGTAATGAACGGAAGTGTTCTGGATTATGAATGATGTATCGAACAATGGAATTCCAGTGAATCGCGTAACCGAGCAGAAAATCAAATTTTACACTTCTTACAAACGTCTTGAAAAACCTAGATGAACACAAACAAGCATGAGGTCGGTAATTTTCTCAAACATATTCACCATATTGCTGCGTCGTTCTTTGTGGCTATTTGCAATTGAATTGACCTATATTCTTTATTCAAAGACATTTTATTTATATTTGGCTAATTGGCCACAGTTTTCTATGAAGAAACTACATGGGTATTATCTATAAATTTTGAAATCGAGGAAAACAAAACAACAAAAAACCAAAAATTCTGTTTAAAAATATTTCGCGTTCGAATGCTAAATATGCAAGGGAGTTTTTTTGTTTTGATTCGTACATCACCGCGGAAGTTCATTGCATAAAAAATGCAAAATATAAAATAACCGCATACATTCTAGGTGATGATCAAAAGGTATTACGAGTTTTATGTGAAGTGCCAAAGACACATTCAGTGCGCAGATAAACGGAATGTAACCATACATTTCAATTTTATGTGAGTCAATTTTGAATCCTGAAGATTTCCAAATGGCTTTTAGACGGGATTGATGACTTGATCCCGTACACGTTGCACTAGTCCAACTGACACTTCAAAACCGAGTCACACCGCATCGGTCTCCATCTCTTACACACCGCAAACAATAAATCGCGATAAAATCTCTTAATTTTAAATTCAAAAAACGAATGATTTCCACTCAGTTGCTGGCTTTCGCAGTGTTACACATGTAAATGCGTTTATGAGTATTTTGCGCTTTTCCTCATTTCAACCTTTTTTCACCGGGTCTTCTTTCGCCTGTTTATTTACCGATTTCCTTTTTTTATATGCGTATTCGCAACGTTGGCAAACACACACAGCGGCAACGATTTGTGGCACAAACATGCGACGAATGCCGAAAAGTCGCTTATTATCCCTGCTCAATTTGACGACGTATGTGTGTATTTGAGTTCGTTTCCACGTAGGGCGTTTGCCGTACCAAAAATATGAACGTACAATCAGATATTGCAAATTTAAGCATTATGTTCCCAATATGCTACGCCAATATTCACATTGAATTCCTTTTCCTTCCGCATACCATTATATATTTATGTTTCGCTTTTCACGTTTTTATTTTATACCGGCTGATAAAAAAAAAATCGAAGGAAATATAAGGAAATTTATCGACAAACTGTAGAAAACTCGACGATATTCCCTTCGCAAGCAGCACCGCAAATGGAGAGAATAAGCGCACACTGAAGCCGCACTCAAAATATGCACACTTGAATTCGGAATTCGGAATTTATCTATTATTTATTTTTATCTTTTATTTATTAATAAATTCCATTTTCAATTGAAATACATTACAGAATTCAATGTTCTGAATGATATTTTACTGATAGGTATTATTCTATTCTACTTGATATCATTCGGCGACAGGTTTAAAATTCAAACTTTGAATTAAATTTTACAACGAAATTGGTAAAAATGTCGCAAACTCGACGAGCTAGGCGATTTAACGAGATTTTCTACGAGCTTGGAAAAGACCATGATGACTTTTATACAAATCCAATTTATTACTTTCCGAAAAACTATTTCCACACAAATATTCCCAAGAAACCAAATAGCTGACACATTTATCTCTCGCATTAAGTCATTTTTGTTTGCCAAATTTGTTTGATATATGCTTTCCTTATCAATGGATGAAAGAGCATAGGATTATATCATTATATCCAGTATATAGCTCTGTATGATATTTGGGCGAGTGCATTAAGAAAAGAAAAATTGTCTTATATCTGTGATGTGATTTCGATGGTAGAATGTATCAATGACACCGAATCCATTTACATCTTGTCTCGTATTTATTAGATAATGTATCATTTTTATTGAACCATCATAAGTATTCGTTAAAATGCACTTATATTTTTTGGGTGTCATTGCAAATACATACGTATATAGTATATGTGCGTGTGTGACTGTACGCACATATGAGCACACATCAAACGAAGGTTGCGAAATGATAGAAGAATGCTGCGAATGTGAACACATTAACAAATATATGATAAATGTATTTGATGAAATGGGGATAAATTATTATCGGAGCGGCAAAAGCGGTGAGGATATACCGAAGAGAAAAAATCGAGAAGAAAAAGAGAGAATGAAGAAAAATATACCTAATAATAAACATCCCCATTAATGGTGTAAATGAACTACCAAAGGCAAATGCGGAACACAAATATTGGCGGGCACAGGCATCGAGCAGGAGGCTCTCTGATGCGTGTGTGTGACCGAAAATCGTATGCGTATGCGATTATGTTTGTGTTTCTTTGTCGTTTCGTAACATTTTATGCCGTTTACGTGGAATATGTACATACATGAATGGAACGGCAGTGTTGAAGGCAAACGAGAAGAAGGGCGCGCTCGAGTAATTTATACAATATCCAACGTATTTATGGTTGTTAATCATAAAGATTCGCGTCTTTGGTCGATGTTCATTCTGCTGCTCCCATTGCCTTGCATGCATATACGCGCACATTGCGTTCGATGATATGACACACTCACACACACATACATAAATTATCCGAATGGCATCGCTGTTTTTCATGCCTGATAATGGCATCTATATGATTTAATAAATGTGCAAATACGTAATTTATATCATCTTCCAAAACGTTGATAATTATTGTTCGAGGCATCAATTCTCTTCACGATCTGCGTCCCCTATATCTACCTCTGTCTTCTTATCGCTCTTAATAAGCAAAAATGCTTTCTGCATCTGATGTTCGATCCATTGCGAGTGACTTTTTTCGCAACCAAATTAACAAATTAAATACGTGATTAAAGTCTTTGTTTATTTTTTACTTGCCGAAGGTTGACAGCGATGCCAAACATGTCGATGCCAAGCACTTCCCCTTTCGTCTGCTTTCCTTCGTACACGACAATCCTTTGTTTGAGATTAATATGTATCTCTTCTTAAAATTCAAATGTGACTTTTCGAAAGTTCATTGAGCACAAAATTGGCAACCACGTGCGACGCAAATTAGTCACTGGAAAATTCAATTCGAAAAATTCTAATCGAGAAACACTGTGTGTTTTGAGCCATTGACAAGTTTCTGTTGCATATCGAACGCCAAAATATAAATGGAATTAAACCCCCTTCAGCATAGAAAAATGCGGTGGAAGTGTGCGTCAGAAATGCTTAAATGATTAAATTGTCGCGAGTGAAATGGCATAAATGAACGGAACAAACTTTCACACACGAATGATTTGCACATTTAATGAAAATATCCCGAAATCGTAACACAGCCAAAAACTCTGAGTGGGATATTGTTCAATTGTTCCACTCATAGAGCACACTTATCGGCAGCTAGTTGTTCTTTCAACATTTCGCTTCATGACCCATAAAATCATACATTCTTATCAAAGCATTTGGGTAATTAATGGAAAACTCTCTCACAGCACCGTGTGCTCAACAGTTTAGCGCGAAATAATTCTTGCTACACTTCGAATGAGCGAGCAAACGCTTTCATGGTTGATGTGAATTTTCTACGTTATTATTCTATCCATTTGTTAAAAATGTCCAATGTTGGATTCGTCTGTTTACTGGAACATATCGTAACATTTTTGGCCATGAGATGATGAAAATCAATGTGAAAATATAAACATTGAAACGGCAACGCCGTACCAAGCCTATAAAACAAATGTGGACGATGCAAGCAAGGTCTCGTATCTATTTTCCATGGCGAGTAAGCGCCTGACATAAATTTGTTACGTATATTGATAGAAAAATGTTTGGTTAGTTTACTTTGGAAAAAACACCCGCTTGCCCAATTATCGTCATAAAATAGATTTTTCGTTTTAATACACAAACGTTTTATGTCTTACAGTGGCAAAAGTGTGTGCACAGTGCACACACATTTCGGTATATTGGTGGTTCAACTTGGAATAGACACCGGTTTTATTATGTTTGGATGTTCGGCATATTCGGGACCGACAAACATCGGCAGAGCATCAAACAGCGACACGAGAAGTGGCAAATGTAAATGTATCTTCCGCCAGAATATTGCTGCCAAATGGACAACACGTATTTTATGCCATTTAAGATGACCGCTAGAAACTGCACAAAAGTCGTAAGTATTGATTTGTCCTTGATGAAAATTACGTTGTGCCTTAACAATACACAAAACACATAAACATGCAATTATATTACGCTTGTGTAATCTCTGCGGTAGTATCCTTTATATTAGAAGACATAAAATAACAAGAATCAGTCAGTTGGCTCTATCTCTCTCACTTACTCGCTCGCTCGCTCTGTAAGTGTTTTGGCGTCGTCACTCGCCTAGCAATAGCAAAATCGTTTAGCCATTGCATTTTTATTTGCTCTCGTTTGACTATTGGATATTATGTGTATGTGTGTGTGCGTGTCGTTACTCTGACCAAATCTTCCACACAAACATTATTGAACATGGTCCTGCTCATTTTACCATCAAAATAAATGTGAATAACGCACAACTTATGATTGGTACTGTCTGTTGATATTTGGTTGATGATTTCGAGTCGAGCGCCGTAATGGAATTGAGAAGGATAGACGATGCCTTCGTTCGCATACAATAAAAACAAACCGTGCAAATGACTATATGGGGTTCGCCGCTGTGGCTATGTGATGATAAGTTATGAGTTTTAATAACATTTATTGAGCGGCTGCTAAAAATAATCGGTATTTATTGGCAAAACTATTTCTCGCCAACAGTATTTATCGAAGATTATTCGGAATTTATGATTGGTAACTAATGTTTCGGTTTCTGTTCGTCTTCCTATCGACATTCCCCACTCGCTCATAACATCATAACATTGCCGTTTTTATTTTTCGCCCATTTCCACTTGATCATTCTTCTTCATAAGCGTGTGTTTTGTTCATTCGATGTAAAGGCTCTTGATGGGCACATGTTCAACACAAATATCAAACTTAATGAAAAATTAAAGCCACTATATTCTCATTGAACAATCACAACACAATCGCTATCCGATTTCGGAAAATCCTAATTTTATGGCGTTTTGTACAAGGTAACTTTTGCCCATTTCAAAGATACACCAACATTTCAGAAAAAGTTAGTGTGTATAACAATTGTTATTTACAGTTAACTGTGTATGCGAAGAAGAAAAAATTTGATATTTTTTGTATTATTTACTTTCGCATATATATTTACATATCAAAAACGGAAAGTATAAGAATTATTTGCGAAAAATTATTTTCTCAAAATTAGTGTAGTTTATCATAAAAGACCATGGATCGCGTAGAAAATACACCTTTGAGACAAGTTAACCCTTTGACGATCAAGATTGAACGGATGGGAATTTTGCAATTCTGATTGCAGATTCGTGCTCAGCGACCCCAAAAACCATAATAAAAATGTTATCAAAAATTAATTTTTTTAACTAGAAATATGAAAAAAATGATGGGACATATATGTCCCATTGGTCGGTAACGGTAACTACCTTTGTATGGAAAAAAATATGTCTCCCATAAGAACTACGTGTAAAATCATTTTCGTTTTTAAAATATTCAGAATTGTTTTGAACCGAAAATGGTTTGAATTGTGCTTTGTTGTGCCCATTTAATCACGCATTTAATGATATTTTTGTAAATTTTTGTGTTTGAAAATTCGCGAATAATGGCCAAAATACAGGGAAATACGGGGTATTTATTTACCTTTACCGACCAATGGGACACATATGTCCCATCGCGCCAAACGCAATAAAAAGTGGAAAAAACGTTTTTTCTAAATAAAGTCGATGATTTTTGGAAAGTAATGGACATTTCGCACATTATTCCAAATTTTCAGCTTTAAAAGTTCCACCGTTAAAATTATATAGCACTCGGTTTCTCTTCCGTTCAGTTAGTTTTTTTTCAATCAAGAAAGATGAATAAGAAAACTAAGCATTTCAGTGAGATGACGATACAATTTGACGTAAAAAGCAAAATTCAGTTATGAATGTTAGTCTGTATCATTTCGTATGTTCCATACTTGTTTTTTCAAAGCAAAGACGATTTTCTGGGATAGTTGCTCCTTTTTCTGGAGTTGATTTTACACGCATTTTTTTCATATGTGAATTGGTTTTAAGTCGTGTTAAGATGACCGTGATGGACCGAGATGGTGTCCATGTTCATCCCCGTTCCAAAACCTTTCATATGACACCCATATTGACTATTCATGGTGTTAAGTCGTGTTAACATGACCATGATGGACCGAGATGGTGTCCATGTTCATCTCTGTTCCAAAACCTTTCATATGACACCCATATTGACTATTCATGGTGTTAAGTCGTGTTAACATGACCATGATGGACCGAGATGGTGTCCATGTTCATCCCCGTTCCAAAACCTTTCATATGACACCCATATTGACTATTCATTGTTTTAAGTCGTGTTAACATGACCATGATGGACCGAGATGGTGTCCATGTTCATCTCTGTTCCAAAACCTTTCATATGATACCCATATTGACTATTCATGGTGTTAAGTCGTGTTAACATGACCATGATGGACCGGGATGGTGTCCATAATCAACTCTGTTCCAAAACCAATATTTCATTGCCATCAATCCACATTAATGTACGTTGTATCCGAAAACAATTAAAAAAATTGTTTCTTCAAACTTTTGAAAATTTAATTCGAAAATCAAAACTGATATGTGAATCTGCTATTTAAGCCGCGAGAATTCTAACGACATATTCACCATTAAAATCAAGAATTAAAAAATCATGAAAATAAAAAAAAATAGGACAAACGCACACACACACAATGAGTTTTATATATATAGATTTGGCGAAAGTTGAAAAAAAAGTTAAGATTTTTTGACTTTAGAGTGTTCTATCCAATTGCGTTTACAATAAATATCCAATATTATGGTACTTTCTGATAGCTACATTAATTCTCTTTCAAACGAAACCAATTTTACTAAAATTGGTTAAAAAATGTAGTTATTACAGATGAAAAACAAAATGGGACATATGTGTCCCATTGGTCGTCAAAGGGTTAAAGGAAATAAAGGAAATGAAAACTAATTCATTGCTGCTGATGATTGCATGCTTTAGAAATGGTTAACATACAAATAAAAATAATAATTAATTGATAAATAAATAAATAAGTGATCCACAATATTTTTACAGAAACATCAAAGAGAAGCTGCGATAATTATAATTGATTCGTTGAATTTAAAAAAAAAATCGGAATACCGTTTCGTGGAGATATTCCAATTTAATTCTTGGTTCAGAAATTATAACATTCTCCCCATTTGAAATAACCAAAAAACAAAGAATGTGAATCTATTGGAGAGTGCGTTTTAATGGTTTTCGAACGTTGGTCACACCTGAAGTAAGTCAGGACATGACTATCAGATACTTCAGCCGTTATTTGGAACAGGTCAATAGATCTGGTATTTGCAACAGGTCAATAGATCTACGCATGGCCTCATAGAAATCATACATACAATTCTTGTTTCGAATCAATCATATATGTAAATCAGTAGTGAAAATGCAATCATAATGAAATCTTTAAAATTAATTACAGTAAAACCTGTCAATAACGGAATCCCATGGGGAAAATATTTTTTCCGTCATTGACAAGAATTCCACTATTCAAAGGTTCCGTTATTGACAGGTTTTTGAGTCGAACCAAACATGATTTTCCATTATTGAGGGTAAAAGGAAACAGAAAAAACCAAAGCATACATTTTTATGGGAATTTAATGATCAAATCAAGTGATATAATGAACTTGAGAAGGAAATACTGAAATAAAAGTATTTTTAAATAAATGAATGAAAGAAAGAACGAAAATGAAAAAAACAGTGAATGAAAAGTATTATCATTTAAAACAATCAAGCAGTCTAAACAGTGACTCAAAATAAGAAAGTAAATGATACTCATTTTTTGCACTGCCAAATTGACAGCGATAAATTCTGCATTTCAAACAATGATTTCCAAACTTACTGTAAATATACTGAATTGCACGCGCCAATCGAGTGGATGTGTTTTTATTGGGAGCGTCAAAAATTTATTTGCATGAATTAAGCAATGATTTTGGCAGACGAAAGTAAAACATGATACTGAAATCAATGTGATGTACATTGTACTGCAGGATTTTTATGATGATCATTGATTTTGATAAAGGAAAAAATGAAAAAGACAGGAAAAAACGACGAAAAAAATTTCGTCAAGAATTTTTTTTCCACTATTCGGAGTTTCGGTTTTTCGTTATTAACAGGTCTATTTGTATGGGAGAGCTCAACGGCCAAATTTTTTTTCCATTATTGACACGATTTCCAATATTCCCAGGTTCCGTAATTGACAGGTTTTACTGTACTTTCAAATGGTACGTATACATAGGTAGCAATTGTAAAAATCAAGCTGTATTGGAATTCCAAGGAATTTTCCAAACTCATATGAATTCAAAATCTTGTAATCAGTGTTCAGAATTATGTTATCGCATCAAGGGGCGATTCAAGTTCGAGTTTAGAAAGTTATTTGTAAATTCAGTGAGTTGCACTGATTTTTTGCGAGTTTTATGTGCATTTATCCGAGTTTCATTAAGTTTTTCAACTTTGGAGCTGTCAAAAATAGCGACATCTAACGCAAATTTGAAGTATTGTATGAATAAATGCTGCAGCATTTCATCAACGAAATTCATCTTGAAATATTGTTTCGCTCTTTTCTTTCGATCGACACTCTTCGGAGCCAGCTCATTGACGTCGTTTACAAACGACGGCCCAAGCGATACACACAGAGACATTGTGTTTACACACGAAGAGTGTTCAAAGGAAAAAGTGAGCGAAACATGTGCATGCACGCTCCGCGCAGCTCATCGTAAGTGTGAAGAGTATAACGAAAAAACAGCGACTCTGTGTGTGTAGAATCGCTATTGTGTATTTATGCGTTTCGCTGAACACAACGCGTGGAAAATATCTGTTATTTTTGTGCGATATTTCTATCCCATATGAATAAAAACATCCCATAGTAATCTCTGTTAATCAGTTAGAAACGTTTACAAAATTATATTCACATATTCAGACATGTATTTTTTGTGTAATTGAAAAGGTGCAATTTTTTGGAAGTTGATACGAGTTTGACCGAGTTCTTCGAGTTTGATGTGTGTGAGTTTTGTATGAGTTTTGCGAGTACGAGCATTCGTGAATCTCCCCAAGTATCGCATTCAAAATGTACAACATCTTAAAAACGTTGATAATTTGAACTGCTCAGAATATGCGTTGGACGTGTTTCGAAAAACGACTCATCAAGATTAAGATTTTCCATGGTGTAGTTTCCCTGAAATAAATCCAAATGAAACTCTGATACAATAAACAAAGTTCTCGAATATTTAAACTTTGTCATAAAAGGAAAATTTTGTCAGCTCACCTAATGGGATCTTGTACAAAGCAAGCAAGCAATATTTTTTAGAATGAAACTTTTGATGGTATTCAATAATATTTCCTTGCTTTTTTCGCTTAATTACCATATCCACTTTTCCAAAGTTATACTTTAGTTCAAAATCACTGGATATTTTAAACGAATCACGATTAGTTTGCTTCAATCTCAATGTTTTCTCTTCGGCTGAATTCCATACTGAAATATTGGATACAGATGATTTTTTTTCAATTTTCTATCAATAATCATACCTTTATCAGCCTCTAACATGGACTGCTAGTGTAAAGTCACATAATACTAAACGCATCCATTCTTAATAGGAAAAAAATGAAAAATTAATGGTCGCGTTTAATATTATGCAGCATTTACGTGCATTTACGTTCGACACTAGCAGTCGTTGGCCTCTACTAAAGGGATTAGCCAACCCCAGTTGCTTCTGCAGGCTTCCACCAACCATTCCACAGCGATTTAAATAGATAAATGGAACAGAAATGGTTACAGGCTGTTTTACGGATGAATATATGGTACAGAGAATATAACAACGGAATGTATGAAAAACTATTCGGTTGGTGTGGCGGTAACATGTTTCGGAAATGGATCAAATGATAGTGGATCGCATGCAGACGTGTGCAAGGTCAAAAATTCTAGGGGGGGGGGGTAAAATGATTTTGCCAGGGGGGTCTAGAAATCGATTCTATCTAGTGTAAAACCAGTCTCCGAAAAAAGTGAGGACTAAAAAAAAAAGGTCCTCACTTTTTAAAATCGATTCTATCTAGTGTAAAACAGTCAAAATTCCACAATGGGGGTCTAAAATTTTGCCAATGGGTGTCAAAAAACAAGTGAAGACCTAAAAAAAAAAGGTCCTCACTTTTGAAAATCGATTATATCTAGTGTCAAATTTTCCAAATCGCTGGGGGGGTCCACATTTTGGAATCCTAGAGGGGGGTAAAACCGGAATACCCCCCCTTGCACACGTCTAATCGCATGTCAGCAATCATGCGGGGAAATAGCAGAAATCTGTTGATTACTTTTCCTCGAAATATTAATTAAACTCCACAAAATAATCAAACTATCATCATCTAAAATATGGCGAAAAAATTGAATTAATCGTTATTGATGATCGATATATGTTATGATATTAATCATTATTTTAGTTAGTCCATAATAATTTAATAATATAGAGTATTTAACATGTGCATTGTACGGCATGCGTCGCATCCAGTGTAATCACGCTAGTTTTTTTTTTAGATTGTTTGAAAGAATTCTATGATAGCAATCAATAAACTTTTTTAACTTGATTATTCCTTTTTCAATATTATATTTCTGTTTGCAATCAAGACATTACAATTTATTTAGTAATATGGGTACACAAATTTAGACAAAGACATTCTGGCTAAGAAAGGAAATCTTTTCTCTCATTTATATTAATTTATTTCCAGCAGAATTATATTTTAGAGATTTTCGTAAATAATTTAGATCCATAGGTTGGTTTTCCGTTTGAAAAAAATGTAGCCATTATGAAATTTTCACCTACCGGCAAAACCGCTGGGTAAAATGACTCATCTATGACCAAGTTATTTACCGTATAGTTTCCCTGAAACATAACAATTTCAGATTAAATGAGATTGCGCTCAGCAAATTCTTTGTCTTTATTTTTCTAAATGAAATTGCGTCCAATGTTCATTTCATCTTTTTTGCTCTAACCTTCAGAATTGGGCAAGTACCAGGGGGCGGAAAATTTGAAGCCTCTTGAAGTTTTAGATAAAATTTCATCTTCGTGGAATCGCAGGTTGTTATCGTAGTGGTATAAAGTGGGATATAGTTGTCACCAAAGGTTTTTTGGTGGTACTCAATCTTAACCTACATACATACAAGAGATCGAAAGTTATTGATTAAAAAAAAAATTCTATATGTACATAAACATACGGTATCAGATGGAACTATGTTACGATGCATAATAAAGTAGCCAGTCAATGTGAATTGATTGCGTTGTTCTTGCTTCAATCTTAATGTTCCAGGATCAATCACATCTTTATTGATAAAATTAGATCGCACTTCAAATCTCTGCATTTCGATTTCATACTGTAATTTATTTAAATGAATGAAAATAAAATTCCTCATTTAAAGTTGAAAACGTTTTCATACTTTACAAGCCACTATTGATAGGACAGCATACAGAACTGCACAATATAACACAAGTATGTTCATCATAATTTCAATGCGTCTACGATTACAGTGTTTATGATTTGGATTGAAAAAGTTCCACTTGTTTATACCTGGATCGAGTAATCATGAATTTGTGAATTTTTCATACATGAAACGGAAGTAATTTGAAAATCGATTGTTTATCGATCACCGCACGTGTGATTTCTAACATCATACTTTGATATATCAAATGAAATTATCCATTGAATAATGTTACCTAATAAATAATAATTTGATTCCAATCAATGGAGAGATAGCTTTTGAATAATTTTCTTTTATCGGAAAATCATGCATGATGTAGCCATGGTTACACGAGAATATTGAATTTTTTTTCTCAAGATTTTGTCAACAGATAAATACTATTGTTTGTATTCAAAACAGGAAATTTGTTTTCTGCGAATTTATTTTATTCCGTTGGATTTGTTCAACAGCTATTGTGTTCAAACCGTATGGCTAATCTTCTGAGACAAAATATTTCCAGGTTAATAGAATTATTCGAATATTGGGAAAAATAAGCATTCTAAAGTTTATTTATTTTATTTTATTCAACACCGCCAAGCTCTGGCTGAATATATTATAATAGAATGTGGCCGGAAAAGAGTGCAAGACTGTTAAATCAATTTCTATTTACTTACAACGAATAATAACAATAAATATCAGTTCTCGCCTCGTTAAAAAGCTGGCTCTTTTCGTAATCTTTTCAGCATTTACACAAGTAGGACATGAAAACAAAAACACAGTCATACAACCAAGATGGAAATGCTTGATAGTAGTCCGATAGCAAACGGTCCAAAATAATCTTTGGTAAACGTTTCCAAAGGGACAAGGGCTATGTGAAGCGTTAACTGTTACGCGTTTAATTTGAGACTTTGAGACTGCAAAAGTCGTCACTCAATTTATACAGTAGATAAATTGACGAGAAGTTTTACGTCGGTTGGACAGATCCATGTTGATTGCAGAGCGGCTTGAGTTAATCATTAAACCATGATTTGAAACATAACAGAGTATTCGATGTAAAGAAGTAGTTAATTCAACATTGAATAAAGTTTTGGGGAAAAACCCGCCAACTAGACGGATGGCTATAACACTGATCAATATCTAATTCACAATATATATAGGTGCAAAGATCACAGATAGGTATCACTATTTCAATACATATACGAGGAATGTAAGAAAACAATTCGTCAGTCTTTTTAAATGAAAAATTTGTGTTATCGAATAAGACGATGAGCTGAGTTTCGAACGGGTGGTTCGAGTTTGGGATCCTTGCCACGTTCATGTTAGTTTTTTAATCAGCTGCATCCCAATCAAAGAGAGGTACAAGAGCAGTTAATACCCATAAGTAATATTCTTTTTCTTTGTTCCAAAAAAATTTAATTACAGAATAAATAATTATTTGCTTTTTCCATTTTCAAGTAGTTTTTATTCGCATTTGGAGCATTTCCATAAGACACAACAGTTACACTTTATTTTATTTAGTCATTTTTTCTATAGAGAGTCATAGTTTCGCAATGAGTGATGGACAATGGACATGACAATATTTTTTGAAAAAATATCATCAAAAATGTATGTTTTTCAAACAGATTTTTATCGTTGCACATTCTGTAAATATATCTTCATGTGAGCCGATCTGAAAGCGAATTTTCCCACAATAAGCCGCGTTAAATCGTTCGAAATTCCAAGCGAATCATTCGTCGATCATCCCCATGTCTTTGATAATTCGACTGTTTTCGAAAAATGCATGTCGTGGAATTTCAAGCAGCAAGCAAGTTCAAAACTCTTGCTCAGTTCACATGCATCCGCAGCGATTAAAAAGTGAATTAAAGAAATCGAATCAAGCTAAGCAATGTGCTTCGACCATCTTGAGCATTTGACATGTTGTGCTGTACATGATTTCAAGCCGTCATTTCAAATGCCAATTAAATTGAGAGTCAGCATTTTTCTTCTCTTCGATTTAAAATCGCACACATCAGCAATACATAAAATTAACCAAACTACAAAAAGGTTTCGCACTGTTCACAAGTTGCATTGCATGGAAAATTACACACCGACTTGATTGAGAGGCCATACACCGTGCATTGTACATAATAATAACAACGTATGAACGCATAATCCGACTGGCAGCCGAATTTAATGTGTGTGTACTGTGTATCTGTGTGTATGAGTGTTTGTGCTCCTTAAGATAATTCATTTTATCGTGTAATTTCTTTGCATCGCATCGTATCGGCTATCGTATCTCTCAGCTCGTATCTCTCAGCTCGGCCTTCGTTTGTGCAAAGGTAAAAATCTGTAGCCATGTCAATAATTGAACGTTTGCTACAGAAGAAGTTACATCGCACTACCATTCAGTGAACAAAAAATATCAACGATTCTGTTATTATCATTATTATCGTCAGTTCCTCCTGGCCAATCGACTTGCTTGAAAAGTGACTCGACAGAGAATGAACGAACATGTCTATAATTCGCTCGACGAATGAACACATTGCACATTGGACAACACGAGTGTAATTCCATTTTCACCTTCGATCGAATGAAATGCTTGAGACAGACAGACTTTCAATTGTTTGTACAGATTTATGTTCAGAATGGAAGGCAACAGGATTTTACAAACCAATTCACAAGATTTAATTGAAGCCTTCCGAATGTCAATCACTTTTGCACAGGCGGCTCTACATCAATCTGAATGGATGAAAATTGCAAGAATAACAAATGATTGCAATTCGATTTTTATTCCATGCAGATCTAAATTTTTCTCAGATTTTCAAACCAAGAATTTAGGATTTACATCATTGCGGTTAAAAAACTATCACTACATAGCAATTCCGTTTGTTCGAATGGCGTGATTTTCTGTGTATGGATTCACTCCTACGTTTACAACAAATAAATTGAAACACATGGAAGAAACAGCTGACTTGGTTTTGGGTGTTTTGCATTTATTCATTCATTCGTTCATTCAGTCAAAAAAACAAAGTTCATTGACACACATTCATCACACAGATTACAAGTATGGTAACTGATTGTCGCATACGATGCTGGGACAATAGGCAATATGCCATACACTAACACCATCTGTGAATGCGTAGGCCAACTGAGGAACGCTTATTGAAAAATGGTTTGTGGTCGAAATAATGGAAATGTATTGAAAAGTACGTAACACATTATGAGCATCAGACATTTTTTATTAGGTACGTACGAAATATTGTCTCTTCACATCGATGTGGTGCGAGAAAGAACTAATATTTAACCTTTGCAGTCTTTACGATGAATTATCGAGAAAAGAAAGAAACCAATAAATTATTCACAAGCTGAGCTGCTGATTAGTTTAGACCAATAAGTTAATCGGCGCTGTTTGTACGCCCATTAATACAAAATTGTATTGAATATTCAGCGTAACTTTCGTACAATTTCGACTTAACCTAAGCCTGCTGTATTTATAAGATTGAAAAATTTGTATATAATTGTGAAAAGCACACATGACCGATGCCTTATTGGACATTAAAAGGTTGATAAATATAATGAAGAATTCGGTCAAAAAGAAAGCAGTGATTTTGTGTTTATTAATATAAATTTTCCTTTTTATATGCACGGTTTGTTTGTAAAATGGGAATAGATAGAAGACTCATTTGTATGTGAATAATAAGATATAAATCTAAACTACTGGGTCAGATTATACCTCATATGAACAGATGTTTTGTGAAAATATGATATTATGACAAAATTTTGTTCGTACGTTTTAGTACGTGTGCTACATGCATACATCGAATTGAAAGTGAGAGTAAAAACCAAAACGCCATTAAACTGATGATTAGTTGTATTCCCACCGTAGCAGTAACATTTGACATGATCCAGAGTAGCGTAAATAGGGTACGAGGCGTATGATGCATGCGTGCTCCAGCAGCAACGATAACGAAGACCAACAAAATCGACAGCGGTATCGCGAAAAATGAATATTTTTAACCTTAATTTTTATTAATTAGGCACGTTAGCAATTATTGTTCCCCATTGACAGTGTATTGTGTATTGTGATAATTTGGCATGGTTCATGCAGTATTTTGGAAAATGTTTTTGCCACGTATGATTTGATGCCGAGATGGTTGGTTATAATATATATATGTATACTATATTTGGATTTGCTCGATTTCATAAGCATATCATCACCTAGTGATAAAAATAAATGGGTGTTGTTGATACGTGCATTGAAAGTGGCGTACCTGTGAACATGAAAAAATACTCTTTGAGCTCGCTTTGAAAACTTACCGAAAAGTGTTAGCTCACCGCTCACACATTGCAATATTAATGGGTTGCTTTTGTATGATCAACTCTTTCACATCGCATCCACCAACACCACCACCACCACTGCACATACGTGATGCTCTTTCGCTCACTCATTAAAATCACCCCCATTTATATGTTTACGTTGTCGCAAGATGACGAATATGTATGATTGTGGCATTTTTACATATCGAGGGAGTGCGGGAAGTGGTAGTAACAGCAACAAACAGCAGCAAACGCAGCAGAAGAAGATATGTATGTGTTTTTAGAATTTCATGAAATGATCCATTCAAAATTATTACGATTATTATTATTGTTGTTCACATACATACGTGTAGTAAATTCACACGTTTGAAATTGGTGCGGAGCTAAAACCAAAGCGCTGTTAATGTGACTTTGGTGAATTACCAGAATTAATTCGCGTCGTTCAACGCATCAGCCAGAATTTGGAAATGCGAGCTGCGATAATAAAAGTAATAATGCAATATTTATTAATGAACGCAACGCAGCGCAGGCTAAAATTTCAGTGCCACCACCTCTGAATTTTGCTGTGCGGTTAACTCAGTTGCCATCGAAAAACTTTAGTCATTATGCACAAAAATTCGGATAAATGACTTTTGGTTTGCTATAGAGAAAAGATATACCACCTCAACTAACAACGATGGCTAAACAGCAAATATAATAAATGTAAAAATTCAAATATTCCCCTTGGGAGGAAAGGAAGGCAGGCAAAAGATGGAAATATTTCGATTTCCAAAGAGAATAACCTTAAAATATATGCTCCAAAATCAGCCATAATTTTTAATACAACGCACACTTTTAAAACGACCTGCTTGCGGACGGAGGACGGAATCATAAATTTTCAATCGCCTATCGTAGTACATACACTCACATCATGATCGATACGTAAAATACGACTTGTTGATTTACATATATATCAACACATTGAACGAGAATTTTGGAATGGAACAAGAAGAAGCGATTTCCAGTCTGTCGAGTCGACTACGTGCCAGTTGACACACATTGATCGTTCGTGAGTCTCTGTGTGTGTGTTTTCTGGTATTTGCGAAGAAAATGTAGAAAACAAATGAAGATAAAACATACACGCATGCTACAAGACTTGAATATTCTTTGTACTCAAACCACACAGACACTGACTTTCAACAAAAAAACACATCAGTTGTTTGTTCAATGTGAAAACGGAATACATTCTCAAAGTTTGATATTTTTCTTATACATTTCATTTGTTTGATCGTGGCTGTTGCTGCTAGGCTCAACACACACAGACATTGTCGTTGCTCAAATGATAACTACGCGTTCGTACACACACACTCTCGCACACGAGTGTGCTCACAAACTGAACCTTCAGTCCATTTACTAACGTTCAAAACATTCTTTTAAATTTTGCTGATTTTATTTTCTATTCGATTTTTTTATTGCGCGGTACCCATACCATATTTAGTATAAAACACTAATACACCAGCCGTGAAACACGTCCAACAGCCGAAATCGAATAATTTTATTCTGTCCCGAACCACTGCAGACGAAAGATCCATTTTAAAATTACGTTTACGTGGACAGTCGAAAGAAAAGTGATCAGTTTTGTTGGAATTTTTTCGTTTCAAAATAAAAGCATTTAAATTGAAGAAAATTGAAAGATTTCAGTTAAAAACATGCATTCGATCAGAAAAATTTACGCCAATCCGAATCTTATAAGAAATTTTGGTGCGGTAAGAGGTGTTTGTGCTATGAACAATGCTGCCACCACTGCTGTCGATGGGAAGAAAGCATTGTGGTCCACAAATAAGGTTTGTTTGACTTTTTGGTGTTATTTATATTTGATCAAATAATGATTGAATGTGTATGGAAGTGCGAATTCGTTCGTGTAAAACTAATAATACTCTTCTAGCTATTTTACCCATTTTTCATCACCTAACTTTAATGGAGCAATGACTAGATACGAAAGCAACAAGTGACACTATAGAGTTTCTAGTTTCATATATTGGATGTGAATGGGAAATAGATACGTCACAGCCGAAAACAGAAATTCGCCTCAACATCGGTCAACCAAACCAGACAAGACCATTTCAGCGATCGTGAATTAAGTCAATTAATCGTATTTACGATCGTTTTTCTCATTCTGTCTCGCTTTTTTCTACACCATATTGCATATATGATGAACTTCTAGTTCTGCTATAGTAGTGCATTCACATTTGCAGCCGGCTTCGGTCATTTCAGTGCAATTATTTCTATTCAGAGTGCACACGAATATAGCAAAAGTGGGACAATAGTTTTTTTTTCTTGTATGAAACACTAATACACAATCACGCCGCTGATAATCTATTCAAACGGCGGCTTCGTGTACTTTTGTTGAAAGTAAAGCCAATCGAAACGTATGATTTTTGTTGGTAAACAGCACACAACTTTAGGGACGTAATAAAAATCACATTTTTCTACGGAATCAAGAGTGTAGTGTATGAAATGATGTTTTGAATTCTCTTACATAATTCATAAAAATACGTTTTGCTTTCATTTTCCGTTTTTCGCGATAAGAGATTTATTCTTGAAAATGAAATTGCAAGTTAGAGTTGATAGTCGACAACAGAGGTTACGATGACAACAAAAACAACAACAACAACAACGGAGGTGCTACGAACGAAGTTCACACATGCAAATTGTGGTTTATATTCAGTCGTTATAAAAATGAGGCGGTTGAAATGAGAGTGATAGCCGGAATTTTTTCCATTCTACTAAAAAAAGCCCTAGAATAGCCTGCGGCTATGTGTCTATATTTGTTTTGATTGATTCATTGATTGAACTTGCCGTCCAATGAACTACAATCGCTCGCTCGGTCGATCTATTGGCCGAATCGAATATTGTTACGTGATCAAAACCAGGTTCGCCTAACTGTACGAGCTCATAGTTTTAGCGATAAACTAGAGAGTAGGATCTGCCATGTGATTTTGAGTGCAAAAATTCGCTGTTGCTGCGCTACACAATATCAAATCTGCTGTTTACAGAATTAATATGTTTAACTCTCAGTGTAAACACGTATGTGCATCCGATATTCAGTATTATAATGGAAAAAAGTAACATTGATTCGGCTCTATAAATTGATAACATCTGCATGTTGTTGTTGTTATTGATAAAACTCCGGGAAATTGGATTATCTGGCATGTTTTGTGAGTTTCAAGCGCTTTGAACACACGACGACGACGACGCTCTTTTTTGCAAAATTATTTGTGATAAGACACAATTTTTTTATACTTGAAATTCTTTTTAGGAGCAAAGAGCTAAATTAATTCAATGTTTCCGTTTTGGAACTTGTATTTTGACAGGAAAGTGGTCACAACTATTCAACAATCGCACCGATTACAAATTATACCACAACCGATTCGGTTCAAAAAGTAAACAATGTATTGATGCGGTTTTACTCGAAATCTACCAAATCGACGAAACATCATCGAGAATACATTTCCGATTCGGACTCTGACTCTGATTCGGACGATGAACGACCAAAAGGCAAGGGAAAAGGAAAACTTACCGTAAGTTCTTGTGACTTTGCATTTTGTTCCTAATTCGCTATTCAATGGAAATAATTTTGTTCATTTATTTTTTGGTTGTGGCAATGATGGCGGCGATAGGGTGAAAGTGAATTTTGGCGCCGTAAAATGCGTACACTTCATTCACTGCTCGATGTGAATAAAGATGGAGTTATATCATATGATGATTTCCAAGTGCTGGCCGAAAATTTCGTTGCACTGGGCCATTTGAAACCAGATGCCGAAGTAGAATTCCGAGAAGTTCTCAAGACCATTTGGGAGACACAATTTGGAGAAATAACACCATACAATTTGATAAATGCCGAACAATACTTGACCGAAATGCATAATGCTGTCAATGACAAATCACAACGTGAGAGAATTCATGCATTTTTACCTTATCTGTTCAAGGTAATTGTACATTATCATTATCATTGAACAATATGTGTGTACATAAAAATATCTACGAATATTTTGTCAGTAAAAATTGCTATCAATATCATTTTGGCAGGGTGTGGACAAAGATCATTCCGGCTTCATTTCACTTACAGAGTACAAACTATTCTTCAAATGTTTGGGCCTGACACCAGAAGATGCGGCTGTTTCCTTTGCTGTGATAGACAAGAATGGCGATGGAAAGCTGTCAATCAAAGAATTCGTGAAATTAGGTCGTGAATACTTCTTAACCGAAGACGAAAAACGTGTATCTCGCATGTTTTGGGGGCCATTAATTAATGATCACTGACGACGATGATAATAGCAACGATAATATCGTTTAAACTTTTTGATATTTTTGGCTCGCAATTCATAATAATCAGTGATAGAGTGTGTCAATGTGAACGTTTATCTACGCAAAGAATTGAAATTTTTTATGAAGATATTAAATTGAAATGTAAATTTAGGTTAGACATTTGAAATGTAAACTGAGCATTAAGCAACTTAAGATTTTTATTGAGATTCATGTGGATATCCACGGAAACCATTGTTTACATCGGTTGGTTTGAAACATGAAAATAAATTTGAAAAGTTGAAGTGGGCTTTCATTTTTCTCTGTTGGTCTTGATTCGAAATTTCGTTGTTGCAAATGTTATCAATTTATTTTTTTTACCATTTGAGCAGTTATCATGAATTGTACTGCTAGGTATGTACATTGTACATTGGGGTCAGTTATAATTGCTGAAAAAATTAAACTTGAAATAAGATCAAATGTCTTTTCATTTTCGTCATTCATTTCGGCTGATCTTGAACTGTGAAAGGGGGAAATTTAGCTATTTCAAATCATTATAACTAGCTGGCCGGAAAGTTCATGAGACTACTAAAAGTTTCTTGTAGGATAGATGGAGACGGTGCGTTTGAGTTAAGCTCGTCGTCGCTTTAAACCTACCACAGTTTTTGATTACGTCATCAGGTTTTCGACTGTGGCCCCAAACTTGTGCAAAAATATGTGTTCAAATAATTCCCTAGGGGGAAGACACGGTATCAATTTGTCCTAATTCAACTATTTTGAACGATTTTTCCATTGTTTCTTCTAATTCCATAAGTTTTTGCTAATTTTTTAGTTTTTTCTTCCACACATTTAGTATTACCAATGCATTCCTTATGGAGATTTTTGTTTTGTTTATTTATTGTTGTTTGTAAACAAATCTGCCTATCTTTTTGCATTGTCTCTGTGCATTTCTTATGGACATATACTATGTACAGTGCAATACGTTGATATAGACAGACTTGTTGACAAATAACGGTAAATAAACAAAACAACCTCCTTTCCATAAGGAAATGTATTGGCAATGCTAAATGTATGGAACAAAAAAGTTTCAGTCTCTCTAATTTCTGCTAATTTTGCTATTTTTGAACGAAATATCACTATTTTTTTGATCGTGTTTGTCCCCTAGATAATTCCACTTCGATTTATTCTATAAGACTTATTCTTCTTCATGAAGGCAAACATCGGTCGAGTTTTTCTATGAATAATAATGTTTTTTATTCACTTTTAATTCTTAAAAATGTCTTTTAGCTCAAAATTTTATACGTGTTGTACACGTTAGAGGAGAGTACATGCCAATTTTAAAACAACTATTATTTTTCATAACAGTTGTTCTTCGGTCATACAATTTCTATGTTAATAATAATATATTGAATATAACAGAATCTCAGTATGTGAATCAGTGTTGGTTGAGTAAGTTGGTCTCAACCGAAAAGAAAGTAATGTAACACAGAACAAAGAACGAATTTTCCATTTCAATAATAAGAAAACGCATTTAACTAAAAGCAGGCCAACGGGTCTGATTGGCGCAAATTGAACAAACTCGAAATCATTATCACAATTAAAACAATTAAAAATCAAACACTAAACCTTAAACAGTCGGAATAAATTAAATCATCTTAACAAAACATTGACTCTCATTAGATTACTAGTAGATATATTTGTTTGAGTGTGTGCTTGAGTTTGAATGGTAATCCCCCTGGATGAATCCTGAATTTCATTCATCTTTTCTTTTTCATTCTTATTCGCTTCATCTGAAAGAACTTAAATTCTTCTCAAAATTTTGTCCATTTGTTCATAAATAGTTATACTATTATTAGTTAAAGCTGACTGAATTGGTTGGTTAATTATGGAGTGAACTGGGCGTCGTTGTCGTCGCCGTTACATTGAAAATCGCCGTTGTAATGGCCGTAGTTAAAGGCAACGATATCGGTGGTGGTGAAGGGCTGATAGTTGATGCTGCTGCTTCTTCGATAGTTGTTAAATTGTTTCCATTAGTTAAGCCTGTTAAAACTGAAGCTAGTGTGGTAGCTACTGCGGCTACAAATGTTGATAGCTCAGTCGTTGTTGCCATAGTTGATGGTTGCATCGTAGTGGGTGTCGTTGTCGACCCTATCAAAGTAGTGGAAACAATTCCTTTAATTGTTGTCGCTGCTGTTGTTGTTGTTATATTTGCTGGAGCCTCTGTGGCTATGAAGGGAAATTTCGGGCATGGATTGATAATCGGCGGGCCAAGCATTGAATCAAATACGTAACCAATCAATGAGCCCGCCGTTAAGCCGATATTGTATGAAAGTGTCATCATGTTGCCCGTTGCTTCTTTAAGAGTAGCTGGTACTTTTGCAGGTGCAAACATCATAGGTAATGAGCCCGCCAAACCGTTCGTTATTCCAAGTGCTGCAGTGAAAATGAACGCCGGCGTTTCACCTGTTATAACGGGCTGTGACCTCGGTGAACAGCATAACAAAAGCAATGGGACCAACGATATTCGCATCGTAGATAATAGGATCAATTGACGTCTTGACCAAGCATATGGAATTGATGCCATCACCTGTATGTAGGAAGAAAACAGATATAGCCATTATGATCTGAAACAAATAATATGTGTATACTTAATGAATATTATTTATAGTTTTCCGTCACCTTTCCAATAACATCAGATGTATTGAACATAAACATCAATAAAACGGGCATCCAAGTTTTCAAATTGCACGAAATAATTTCCGATTCAATCCCGGGATACAGGGACAATGTGACACAATAAGCCAGTGCTATGCACACCATATAAGGATATATTGCTTGTGCCACTCTCCATCTTGAATCGAGGCCACTGCGAAAACTACCAAATCGACGGTTGCCGCCACCGGCACCTGAACAACTTGGCGCGAGAACGTGCTCTACTTTGAATGCTACATTTGGCAAGGGATCACTAACAATACCCGCCAACGCCAACGATGGCGGTGGTGTTGAAGCATTTGCTGCTGTTAACGAATCTGGCAAATGATTCAAAGTGTCCAGCAAAGCGCTTTCTCCGGCACTCGGATTCGATAATTCATATTGAACGTCATATACTGGATTGCTAAAACTCAGTCCAGTTGTTTGTCGTCCACAACCGCTACCACTTCCTAATTCCGACGAATTCACTGTTGTGGTAGTCAGCAAATCGAGCTGATTCAGATTGTAATGTTGGCGACCGCTGTGGTGATTTGGCTTCTTCGAAAAAGCATTGTACTTGGAGTTCAGTGCCGATGAGTCTTCCATTAGATCAGACTGTAATGCATAAAAGAATCGAACCATAAAAAAATGCATTTTATTAAATAAACGACGGCGACGATACTCACCAAAACTCGGTCTTCATCGGGTCGAAGAATAATTTTCGACGAGCAGCATGCTTTCATATGGTAGCGAACAAATGGTGAATGAATTGTGGTAGAGTGAAGTACATAGCTGAATGCAATGTAGATGGTGGATGTCAAGAAGAAAACGACTGTGGAAACTTCATCGCTAGATATGACTAGTTTGATTGAAATGCGTGTGGAAGCGACCAAAAGACCAGCCAAACTCTCTCCGGCCATTACCGCCTGTGTGTACTTCTTGGGAAACATGCTTGCAAATCCATAGAAACTGGACTGTTGAATTGTGCATCCAATGGCTGTCAGAGAAACAGCAACCAAATTCACGGAGTAGGCGGTTTGAGCACTGAACATGTGAAAGGCCACTTCACACAAAGCAACAAATACCAGCGTGCTCAGTGAAACTGCATAGCCGAAAATAATGCGCACTTTGAAGGAAAAAAATGACAGAAACAGGTTATTTAACAGTACTGTTGCAAAAGCAACGATTATGTATGTCATCGACATGTCCAACGCTACGGAGTGGCCGGGAAATCTTTCTTGCCAGTAATCGGATGCCATGATAAAACTGAAAAGGTAAACAACAATATTTGTTTTATAAACAACAGTGATTGGGTGTGGTACGGTGCTGTGCTGTGCTGGTAAACCAACCTGTTATAAGGTAATACGAAACCGATGCCAGCCGCGATGAGGGCAATGTACAAAATTCCGTTCCGATCTTGTGGCGGAGATGTTTCAACATCAGGACTGTCTGTTGATTCGAGCCGATTACGTGGTGGTGGTCGGTGCCCTTCCAACGGCTCATACGTACTTTCTTGATGATGTGCTTCCATGTCCATCATTTTTTGTCTTGCAAAATAAATGTGTATTTATTTGCTGATTTATAATTTAATTGGTTCGTACTACACTTGGCCACAACATATAGTAGGTTGAAGCTACTACTGTTGGCGAATACTGTCAATTTGATGATGTACAGTATGTTGCGATTAACAGTTCCACTTTTGCAATTTCATTTGCTAACTTGCTGCTGTAAAGAACAAGAAAATACGATATGATAGATAAAAAAGGGTTTGTATGCATGTGGTGAGTATTAAGGTACTTTGTATGAGGTACGACTATTTGATTGATGTAGCTTTTCTACATTTTGCGTGAAAAAAACCAAAGCACATTCTACCATTTCCAATCTCCACCTTTTTTCATCAAAAACAACAATAGCCAAACGTACGGCCGATGATTCGCATAAGCGTAAGAATTTTGCGTGAGACAGTAGAATTAAAACCAAAGCATGGAATTAAATTTATTTATATACTGTATGTATATATCTATCCCATATGTAGTATGTGTTCAATGCGGTCGAATGTTATCAGGCCGCTGCAAAATACACATGAAGCAATAGTAGCAGTGAGAAATGGCTCAATGTAAACACAAAGCAGTGATGACGCTACTTAGCACACATACATATACCGATCGGCCAACCGCCGTCAACCGACCAACCAACTCAGGTGGATATATCAGACGTAGGCGCGTAATTATATGAAAATTCCCCATTTCCATGGCAGGTGCTGCTGCTGCTGCTTCAGTACTATTCTAATAAAATGCTATTCAAATGTACATTTCAGCATAACTATATCTTCTCTAAATGTGATTTATATAATTCGCTATGAAATTGTAAGTAAAAAAATGGAAGGCTGTATGCGGAAAATTATCTGTGAATTCTCATTCGACAGGGGTTATTACTCTCAGAATTAAGGGTAAATATTTTCTATCAAAACTTTTGATGGAGGTAGTGTGTGTTTCTTTCGAAAATGAAATGACAACCCAATGGAACTCTTTTTGTGAATACATTACACAAGTACACAACACTTGACAGCAGCCAACCAGCGATGTCAAGAGCTATTTTTATCACGCAAAAAAACAACGAAAAATCACTCACTTGCAAGGTTTTAATCCAAGTAAGGCTCTCTTTGTATCGTCGTCGTTTTTTTTTTCGCTGTTAGGAAAACTATCTAGACCTAAGATTTCACTTTTGCCAATAGCAATGGGTTAACCAACTCGATTTGCATACATTTTTGTACTTTTATATATTAATTCACACTGTTTGAAATTTAAAAAAACATAATGTGCCTTTTTCCTAAAGTTTTTCCATAGATTTCAACTTTATTGACCAAAACGCTTCAGCGTGTGTTGTTGATACACTCTGCCGTCGCGCGATTGACGTTAATTATGGTTTTTCAGCAGCGACAGCAGCATTCATCCCACTAGTGTTTGTGTGCATGTGCACAGATGGTATTCTACAACAGGCTGTGTGATTCGGTTCGTCGAGGAGCATTTTTGTTGTGGTTGTGATTGTAGTATATAGTTGGCATCTGCGCACAACAATTCACTCACCGAGATTTTAACGTTAGCTCTTCATTCTTTTCGCCTAGTACACACGTCATCTATCCGAAAATAGGAAAATTATTGTAATTTTGCCGTTATAAAACGCGTTTCTTCTATCAATACGATTTGATAAAACGTGGTGGTGGTGTTTATCAATGAAATACTGTGCGGCTATTTCACACAGTCAGCTGTGGAGCATATTTTATTTTTTTTGAATTTGAGATGATGTTTGATCGCCGCCGAACAACAAACCATGAATCACACCACGATAACAGAATTATGATGATGAGACGATGGGTCATCACATTGTTTTCATTTTACATACATATATGCGGCGCTTCGTCTTTAATATTCTCGTAGACGGAGGAGATGCTTACGTTGTTCTGATAAGAGTACTCAGTACTAGTTGCTTTTTATATTCGAGGTATTGTTTACTATATAGTGTATATTTAAAATACCTCGAATCATTGACCCCAAAAAAGTCTCAGTCAAAACTTATCACAATGACAATATCGTCGTCATTGCAGCAAACAAAAAACTGTAACTTGATATTTCGTAGATCTGTTTATTCTTATCAAATATAATTAGATTTAGTGCTTATAGCCCATCATTATCATCATCATTTATGCACATACAAATGTTGCCAATTTCAATAAATTTGTAGATCGCAATCAATCAATGTAATCCCAGTTCAAATCTGCGAATAAAAATGATTATCATCTTACAAAGGAGAAAAAAAAAGATGAAGTCGAGACTGAGATGATAAGTTCTGATATTTTGGCTTAAGTATAATATTTTTGCATCCAGATCAATTCAAAGCTTCCAAACTATATGTCTTTGTACACAACAAAAAAGGGTGGTGTTGAAATGAATAACTTTGTCGTAGACGTTAACTAAAAGCTCCCATTTCCTTGGTTCAAAATTGAGATGTTCTTTTGATAGATAGACGAATAGCCGTAACAATGACGGTCATCCTAAAAAGTGAGTGACGTCCGGGACCATAACTAATGTGACCAGACCTCCTATATTGGGTAGGAGACTCCTATATATTTATGCCTAGTCCTATATCCTATATCATTTGACAAAATTCCCCATATTCTCCTATATTTCTTTCAATTTCAAATGGAACAAAAAAAATCATTTAAAATCAAAAATATACGCTAAATTGAGACATCGAACAGCTGTGTTTCGTTTTCTGATGAACTTTAATCAGCATTCAAAATAATATTTGTGTATTGTTTGTTTAATAAACAAAACGCAGCCGCTGAAAAAAAATATGTCGCATGATGATTTTCGTAGAGTCTTAGAAGACTGTGTGAATAACAGAATTATTAATTATCAAATCGTTGTTCAAGAATATGCTGTGTATAAATATATATGTGTGTGTTGACTGCAAACGAAGCCTTAGTCGAAAAAGGTTTAGGTTTCGAAGCATTTGAAATTATGAGTCAACTGAAAAATTCCATCCAAGTTCAAGCTGATGATAAATATCGTACATACGAATTTCGAGACGAAAACCGAAAAATCAAGAACAGTTTACCATTTACTCTGACTTCAAAGGGCAAGAAAGGTGGTGTAGTCGAAACCGTCATCGATCAAAAATACATTGACCAGCTAGTTGAAAAGTTTCATGGCAAGTTTGCATTTACTTTAAAATGAAATTAAGTTAAGTTACTCAAGTACTGTTTTATTTCTTTACAGAAAATACTCTTGCATATTTGACCAAGTGGTTGGAATGGCTTTCTCCAATTGAGAAATGGGGATGGGTCGCTATGAAGTCGATGCCAAAGTGGGACGAAGTTGAAGAATGCGTGGACGATCTCATCGCGAAGAAATTTATCGATGCGTTAAAGGAAAAGGAAATCCACGCAGAATATGCTCACTTGAAACCATTTATTGAATTTTCAATTTCAAAATGGAAAGAAGAAAATGTATCCGCTCAACAGCGTTGGCTTGATGTTTTCGCGTTCTTGCGAACAAAAGAACTTCCATTCAACAACTTTGCCATTCTGATTGAATATGCGTTCACTATGTGAAGGTGCTGAATTACTTATTGATAAATAAAAACTGAAATTTTGATTTACTTATTTTTTTTCTTAAATTGTGATAGGTGCAAACTTGGTGTGTGAACGGCTTTTTTCATTAGTAACCAACTGCTGGACCGACAAGAAATCTCGACTCACAATCGACACACTGAAGAGCTGGCTGCAAGCAAAATTCAACATGACCATGACTTGTGAACAATTCGCTGAATACATTCGTACCCGCGAAGATATTTTGCGGGAGGTAACATGCATTGAATAAATCCAAGCTTATTCAATAATAATGTTTTCTTTCTTTTTTTTCAGGTTCAAGCTGATCCGAAATACCACGTTTGAATAATTGAAAAATGCGACCAAATCGATATCATTCAAATTTTCATAAGCAAATATTTGATCTCTGAACTATGAATAAACACTGCATACACTTTATCTATCAGTAGCACACAAGATGTTCTTGTTTTAATCGAATTTGGTGTTTTTTTTGTAATTTTTAACTAGTCCTATATTTCGACCGAAAAAATATAGGATGTCCTATATTCTCCTATATTTTTGACTCCGAACTCCTATTTATTCACCAAAATGGTCTGGTCACATTAACCATAACTCATGGCTGTTGAAATTTTTTTATTATTATTATTATCACTATGACTGTTCTTGGGGCATCCAGGGCCCCCAGCGAACTTTAAAGCTGAATAAAAGTACTAAACAGTGTATAAACCAACCGGAGTTAAGTCTCATTGTATAGATTGAACATTTCTCTACACGAATGACATATACACATATGCATATGTGTGAGTATGTGTAAAATACAGCCTGCCGCAAAACTGGACTATGATAAGAGATAACGACTTGGTGTCTTCGGCAAAGTTGTAGAGCAGCTTGAGGACTACAATTTTGTCATAGATACTAAGTCGATATCTCTTATCATAGTCCAGTTATAATATAAAATAGCCATGGGGCCCTGGAGTCCCCCAAGAACAATCCAGCGTAACATTATTATTGTTGAGAAACCGCGAAAAAACGCGTTTTTTCCTTATCATTTTTTCACGGAACTGATAAGAGATAACGAAATAATAGATCGGAATAATTGTAGTACTCGACCAGAACTGCAACTTTGCCTTAGACACCATCTCGTTATCTCTTATCAGTTCCGTGAAAAATGATAAGGAAAAAAACGCGTTTTTTCGCGGTTTTTTTGCGGTTTCTCGCGTATTCCGCGAAACTGATAAGAGATAACGACTTGGTATCTTCGGCAAAGTTGTAAAACAGCTTGAGTTCTACAACTTCGCTATAGACATGAAGACGTTATCTCTTATCAGTTACGCGAAAAACGCGAGTTTTTGCTTATCATTTTTCGCGAAACTGATAAGAGATAACGACTTGGTGTCTGTGGCAAAGTTGTAGTACTCGACCTGTTCTACATTTCTATCGAAGAAGCAAGTCTCTTACTTTTTATCGGCTTCACTAAAATGAGGTGGGAAATTTTCGCGATTTTCGCGTTTTTCGCGGAACTGATAAGAGATAAGCAATATTTGTTGCAACAAAATTATAGCAAACCTCGAGCATTACAACTTTGCTTCAGACACTAATTTGTTATCTCTTATAAAAGTCCAGATTTCATATGAAATACATATGGGGCCCTGGAGTCCCCCAAGAACAGTAATATGTTGCAAATATGAAGAACAGTCATCGTGTTAATAAGTATGTAAATTCAACCACATCATTCAAATCGCTTTGCAGTAATTCACAATCATCGGTACTATTGATAAGCAGCGATATTTTGGTGTCGTCAGCAAACAAATGAACGAGCGCATATTTTACATGATGAGGCAAGTCTGCGATGAAAAGTATGAATAAGGTAGCGCTAATTAAATATAAATCTTCACGATTTGCTAACGATCGGTTAGATAGTCATGAATCCAATTTTGTATCTGTTGGTTCAGCCCCATAATATTAAGTTTATAACACAACAGCTCAACATCGACTGAATTACAAATAACATTTTGGTGAAGTTGAAAAAATAACCGCTGTTCACCCAGCTAATCAATTGCTGGTTCCTCCTCTACTGCTAATTATTTTATTAGAAGCAAGTATATTCGTGAGCAATAAAAAAACAAAATAAACAATCGAAATAGACATACATTTTTTACACTTTATTTTAACCACACTTAGATCCAATGATAATGCTTCGTCCATAAAATTTCAGAAAATTATGATTAAAATTTCGGACAAAGTATCATCATTTGTACAATCGCTATTGTTTGGTTCGAACGCGATGAATAGATTGTTGATCTGCAGCCCATGAACAACTGCGTGCGAAACTTAAACAGTTACTGCATTGGTACACACTCCACTGATTTACCATGTTATTATACGGCTGAACGATGACTTGTCAATTCAAATTGGTGGCGTCTCCAGAAAGTTCATACAATTATTTTTGAATATAATTTTATTCGTGCGATGCTTGGTGTGTTATCGCAACAATTTGTTTGTGTGCTAAAGTTGTCTTATAGAAAATAAAAAAAGATCAATTCTATATTTGTACTATAACTTAGCTTTAACCGTGTTTCGATTCGAAGCGCTAGCTAGCTATGCGCAGCTGACCTTTACTGTACGCTGTCCAAATACTGAATGAACTAACTTGTTTGTTCTGAAGAAGCTCCCAAAAAAATGTTACATAAAAATTGTGATAAGAAGCGACTATTTCAACACATGTTTCGACCGATACTGAATTATTTTGAGTAGGACATGTAAATTCGTAAAAAAAACTCTAATCTTTAAACCACAGTTAACTGCGTTGATAGCAATTATGTTGCTGCACTGTAATTCTTTCCGGCAGTCTATAATGATGAATAGCTTTTTTGCTTTTCCTAATGTTTCGATGCTTTTGGTTATCAGACAAAATTCTAAATTAAGCTCTGCGCTATCAATCCAAACTGAAAAACTAAACGAAAAAACGAGAAACAAGTGTATATGAATGAACGATGGACCACCGAAAAGTTCATTTCGTGTTCAGTTTTCAAAGTGTAAAGAAGTTCTCAAGTGGTCAAGTGATTAGTGAATAAAAATTATTAGGTTGCCAAGTGCTTTTAATTCGGCACATGTGAATAGAAAGAAGAACTTACGGAGAGCATACAGTCAGTACAGTGAAAATATTTTGTGAAACCGATCATTTTGATTTAAGGTAAATTTCTTCTTGAAAATGACAAGTTGATTTGTATAATTTTCTTTAAATTTGTGGCAAATTTTCGTTCAAATTTTTACAACCGGAAATGACACGTGGCATAGAAAAATTCAAGTTGTGAGAATCACAAGTGAAAATAGTCTTCATCTGAGAGGGTTTTCATCGAAAATTAATGGAAATACATTTTAAGTGCTTGAAAAGGGTGCGATTTATCATTTTGATGTGAAAATTATGATTGTGATTGTGCAATTGGAAGTTTTCGCGGCCCGCCATGTAAATTACATAATATGTTTAAAATATTCAAATAGATTTATGTATTAAATCGAAAATCGGAATTCTGAAATATTTTGTTCCAATCAATCCTCTGATATTAGTGTAAAAAACCACAAATCGGTAAGAAGTATTGAATTAAAAAAAACTCATTGGCGGCATTGAAGTTGTTTCAACAGATTTACTTTCGTGAATTATTCGTTCAAATTGACTATAGTCACTCCGAAAGTGTCATCATTTGGTTTAGTAAAATTTGTTGCATTTTCAATCATTTAGTGCGCGATTATCATTAAGGAGCACCCTACAACCAGAATGTGTCTAATCTAATCTTGGTCGTGGTGGTGATTTCGCAATTGAGGAGACAAGTAAAAACAGGAAGTGAAATGGCGAAATTAAAAACGCTTTTGATATGCATGGTGGTGTTGGCTATAGTGACATCATGTTTGGCCGACGGACAACAAAGTAATAATCATAAGAAGCAAGGCGGCCGGAAAAAGACTGAAGCAACATCAGCGACCAAATCAAAGAAAAAACCACAATCTGATGCTCCGTTGCCATCCAAAAAGAAATGTATGTGCGATACTGGTTTATGGCATTCGCTGAAAATATTCTATTTGCTGTTCGGAAATTGTGAATGAAACAAGTGAATTTGGAGGAAGAAAATCGGTTGTGTGATGATGGCCTGAAAACAGTTATCACAACGGATGTGATAACCGCGCACTTGCTTTGGCCAAAAATTGTCGAAAATTTCACATTTGCCCTTTTCATGAGCATTATTAACAGTACTTATCTCGGAATTTCATGTGGACAGTGGACGAGTCGTCGCGCTAATTCGTTGTCAGCTTTTTTTTAACGAATATATTCATATGTGATTTGGATTTCTTTATCATTTTTTTTTAAATCAAAGGCAGCTGCTGATTGAATTAATCCTACATATATTACTTCATCATAGAAAACAGAACTATTCTGTTCATAATAAATGACATGAATAAACTGCTGCCATTTGCTGTTCATAGACAGACAGTTTGAACTTTGATTTTTGTTGAATCTCTCTTTTACAAATCACTTGTTTCGAATTAACATTTTCACGGAACAATGAATCGAATATCAGCTGCTAAAGAAATGCCCCCATTATTATGTGTCTGCTGATGGCAATGAAATGAAGTAATAAAAGTTATTTTTGAAAACAAAACAATTCATCATTTTACCACAGTGACACTACGCGATGAGGAATACGACGATGGAGATGGTGCAGATGGAGACTATTACGATGAAAATGAAGGTAAGAAATGAACCATTCTGTCAAATGGCTTCCAATTGTTTTCAGTGCAATTAAAATTTAAATACGTTGATTTAGATCCCAACGAGGCGGGTAGACAGCAGCCACCTTACAACAAAAATAACCGAAATCATGGACAAACTGAAGCGGTAGCTGGAGGTATGTATACAGTAAATACGAGACGACTTCTTTTTCACATACGAAATTTTACATCATCATAGGTGGCAGACCAACTCAACAAAGTGAGGCGGTTGTTGGTAATTTTCCTTTTACGATTTATGATTTTCAATTTTAAATTAGAACTGACAATTAACTATAGTAGTTATCATCATCATCATCGTGACCCGATAATATATATATTATTTGTTTGTTTTGCAGCACCGTTCACATGTGAATATGAGGGGAAACGGTACCGATCTCTTGAGAAGTTCAGCAGCGGGGTAAACGGTTGCGCTCAATGTATTTGTATTGATGGTAATGTCAATTGTGACGAGTCTAAGTGTCAAATCTTGGTGGATCCACCTGAAACGCCAAGTGTAAATGTACCATTGCCACCAAGACAACCACCATCACCACCAGCAACCACAACAACGACCAAACAACCAATCATCCGAGCAGATACACAAACAGGCAGCGAAAAGGGACCCTCGACACCTGATCTCGCATACTATGCAAGCCGCTTAACCGATGCCAATATTAATTCACAGAAAGGACCACCACCAGATGCCATGTCCTACTATCCAGAACAATTTCAGTATATGCAAGCGCAACCTGGTTTGAGAGGACCGCCGGGACCACAAGGTAAAATCAAGAATTGGAATGTTTCGACAAGCAAATTGACATGTATACGTAAATAATTATAACACTAATTGATACAGGTCTTGCCGGACAACCTGGCTCTCCCGGATCGCAAGGTAATAAACAATGCTGACGAAATGACACTACACCAATGCATAAATAGTTGCTTACTTTTTTTGTCATTTTCCTTATCAAAATTGGATGTACTTAACTTGGTACTTTTTTCGTTTAAGGACCAATTGGAGAACCCGGAGCTATTGGCCCCGCTGGTCCAAGAGGACCCACTGGATCCCCTGGATCGCCAGGTGATATTTTGTTTTATACGTTATCACAATTCTGATCCTCTTCAATGAATAATTTTTCAATTCGTCGCAAATTTTAGTGCAAAATCGATTGGTTTGCATGCTTGTTCGTTTTCAGAACAGTTGATAATATAGCAAGTTAACAAGTAAACGTCGTTTTTTCTTTCAATAAAACCTGGACGAATTGCAAACATATTACAATTGTTCAATTGTCAACACGAAAAATCAATATTTAAAATATATAGCTCATCGATTACTATAATTTATACTCAAAATGCTGTCTACTGATTTAGGAAAGGATGGAATTCGTGGAGAAGATGGCGAAGTGGGTTTGCCTGGCGTTGCTGGTTTGTACACCCCGAACGAATATAACTTTTTTTGAATTATCTAGTACGACAAATTAATAAATTATGTGTATTGCAGGTGCGCCAGGTCCAAGAGGACTACCAGGTATTCCAGGTATACCTGGCATGAAGGTAATTGACCGAATAATGTTTCTAGTTGATTCATACTATAACTATAATAAAAATACTTGAAGGGTCATCGTGGGTTTGCCGGCACGGATGGCGCAAAGGGTAAGCGAATAAAAGAGTGACTCTATTTTAGTAATGTGGAACTTGGAAAATCCTGAAGATAAAGCTCATATATGAGTAGTTTGGAGCGAAAATGTAATACAGAAAAGTTGCGCGGAAAAATGTCAAATGAAAAGAGGTAGCTATATAGTTCACTATAGTTTACTATCCCTTTTCCGCTCATTCATCATCGACATTTTTCCGCGCAACTTTTCTGTATTACATTTTCGCTCCAAAATAATCATATGATATTCCAAGTCTCATATTTATAAAAATGCAAAATATCATCTAATCATATTCGAACAAAACACACAGGTGATAAAGGGGAATCAGGTGAAAAAGGTTTGCCAGGAATTGGATTGCCAGGACCACAAGGACCACCAGTTAGTTTATTTATTTTTCATTGATTATTATAACCAATATAGCAGCATTGATTTTGACAACTACTTGTCGTATTTCAAACGATTCTAAAGTTCTTCTGGAAGCTATTTTGCTGTCCATCCAATAAACTGTGTACAAAATTATTATTAATTTTTTAATTGTTGCGACCAGGGACCACCAGGAAATCGCGGAACGGAAGGATTGCCAGGCCCTCAAGGTACATTTTACGATTTTCAATTGTCAAATCTTGATTCATTTGAATAAGTCACTGAATATTATTCTCTTATTTTTGAAACATTAAACATTAAGGATTACGCGGTAATGACGGTGCCATTGGCCCGATAGGTCCATCTGTGAGTATAGTTAGGATAATCAAAGGAATTGTTCATATATGAAAATGGTCTACGCACCATATGCGGATTAATTTTTATGCTAAAAGTTCATTCACTGAAGTCAATCGACTATCGTTTTTTATTGATTCAATAGGGACCACAGGGAAAGCCGGGCTTACCTGGGTTTATTGGACCGCCTGGAATAAAAGGTAGGAAAAAAATATTTTTTGCATCTTCTTCATTATTTAACTCTTAATTTTTGTTTGTTTTAGGTGATACAGGTTTGCCGGGCCAAAAGGGCGATACCGGAGCTCCAGGTGAACGCGGTGAGCATGGGCCTCGTGGCGAACCTGGAAAAGATGGGTCGGATGGCAAAGATGGTGCCAAAGGAGACAAGGGCCATCAAGGTACTGGAGTCCCTACCTATTTTGGCTATGTAACAACGATTCACAATGTTTTCTTTTGTAGGTTTGCCCGGAACGCCTGGTCCTATAGGTAATATAAACATAAACTGATTTTTATATTAGTAACTCTTATTTAAATTAAAGTGCTTAAAAATCTAGACAACATTTTATTAACATATTTTTGTCCTAAAGGTTTTCCCGGTCAGCGTGGACAAGCTGGAGCAGATGGTTTAAATGGTGAAATGGGGCCGAAAGGAAATTCGGTAAATTTCCTAAATATATTCTGCAAAGTGTCCAAATCTAATATATTTCAAATGCTTTTTTAAACAAATTGAAGGGTCCGCCCGGCGAACGTGGTGCGAAAGGAGATGCCGGAGTTAAAGGAGACGCCGGTCAACCTGGTCCGAGAGGCATTGGCAGTGTAGGCCCTGAAGGACCAAGAGGCAAAAGAGGCATGCGGGGACCAATTGGTAGGCATTCCATTCAGTTTTAATGTGTACATCTATTCTAATAAATGTTTCTTCGGTTTCGTTTCAGGTTTGCCAGGTATTTCCTTCGGTTTATTCTACACTCACTGACTCACCTTTACTTCAAGGCGAAAACAAACATTGATTTGAGCTATGTTCAGTGTCAATAGATGCTTCTAAAACCCACTTTGAATGAAATTAATTTTTTTCCTCCATTCAATACCTAGGTCCACAGGGAGAAAGAGGCGCAAATGGACTCCCGGGTATGCCAGGAAATGAGGGCCCCTTGGGGCCTAAGGGTCATGCTGGTGACACCGGTAAGAAGCTTTTCTTTAAAATTCGCAAATGTATTTCGATATATCATATACTACTGATACATGTAATTGAATATTTATGTAGGTGCTCAGGGAGCCATGGGTCAAAAAGGGAGTCAAGGGGACGCAGGAGCACCTGGCGTAGCAGGTAATACCTTTGTAGTTCAATAATTGATTGATATTCGGCATGGTTCGAAAGATTTGAAATTATATCGACTATAATAATTTGTACTATATGTTAGGTCCGATCGGATTACGAGGTTTACCAGGCAAAATTGGGGCACCTGGTGTGCCAGGTAATGTTTACGTTTGATTGTTATTGTAATCGATATTTAACTTCTTTTTATTTCTTAAACATCTTTCTCAATACATAAATACGTAAAGGCGAACGCGGCCCACAGGTAAGTGTTGAACTTTTTTTCTTCCCTCAAGTGCGTTTTTTCTAAGCGTTCACTCTTTTCACACTAGGGATTACAAGGGAAAACTGGTGAAATTGGACCGCAAGGTAGATCGAAAACCAGGGCGCGTTATGAGCTGATGTCAGCAGCACTAACTAACGTCAGCAGCTGACGTTAGTGCTGCTGATATCAGCTCACAACACGCTCTGTTGGAAACTCTTCAACTTTCAACTATCTATCACATTGGATCTGCTTTATTTCATTTATGAATTCCAAATTAATGCTATGATGAAATCATTTTTATTTTAACACAGGCATTCAAGGAATTCCCGGGCCAATTGGTACGTATTTCATTCAGTTTTAATGTGTACATCTATTATAATAAATGTTTCTTCGCTTCAGGTTTGCCAGGTGACAAAGGTTTGACTGGAGAACGAGGACGTGACGGCGGCAAAGGACCAATCGGTCCAGCGGGAGAGAAGGGAGAACAAGGCGGCAGGTAGCCGCGCCTCATCCATGTGAACCATTTTTGATAATAATCACCCTTTTATTCTTCCTTTTTTACAGAGGTGAACGCGGTGAGAAAGGCGATCGTGGAAATGACGGTGAGCGCGGGGAACCTGGCTCAATCGGACCACGTGGCTATTTGGTAAGCCTCTGTTAAGTTAAAGCTGTAAATCAATTGCATGACTGCGAATAAAACCATTGAGCTACACTACCGTGCAAAAGTTTGGAACCACTAGGTATTTTTCATACAAATTGACCATTTTTGGTGGACTCATCAACATATTTCGGAAACACCTGCACTCTTGATATTTTGTGCATAGTTTCTACAACGTTTCAATAGTAAATCACAGAGGTTTCATCAAAAAATATTCATTTATATTTGAATTTGTACTGTGTGAAAAATGATCAAATTTGTATGAAGATTAAAACAGATCAAATTCAAATTGATATTTTTTTTAAATACGTGAATATTTTTGATGAAACCTCTGTGATTTACTATTGAAACGTTGTAGAAACTATGCACAAAATATCAAGAGTGCAGGTGTTTCCGAAATATGTTAATGAGTCCACCAAAAATGGTCAATTTGTATGAAAAATACCTAGTGGTTCCAAACTTTTGCACGGTAGTGTATATGGCATGGCTAGCTATTGGCATGGTTTTGGCAATAACCTATTGCTAGTATGTACTGCAAAAGACAAAAGTGCGAGTTGAATCTGTCGCATGAAAAGGATAAACACGTCCGTATGGAACAATTCATTGTTTCTAAAATATTATTAATTTTTTTCGGTACATGGAGCGATATTTGCATACTCCTTTTCCAAAATGCCTTCTTTGGTTTCGACAGATTCAAGTCGTGACTTTTTATTATTTTTATTCGTTCAATAAATTAAAGTATGAGCAGAATATGTTCACTTAAACTATAATGATATTTTGCATTTGCAGGGATTGCCTGGTGCACAAGGTTTGAATTAACTTCATGAATGCGAAACGATTAAAACGTTTTGTAAAAGATTCCAATGTGATCCATCGAAACTTTTCCATATTTCGTATTAATCTTTTTCGTATATTATAATATTATTTAATTAATTCTGTATTTCTTAAGGAAACATTGGTCCACCTGGAGTCGGTGTGGTATGTACGAGATGAAAGCAAACTGTAGCATTATTAATAAAAAAAATCGTGTTTCTTTTTTCCGTTTTTTTAGCCTGGTTCGCCTGGCCCCATCGGACCTATTGGCCCTCGTGGCATTCGTGGTGAAGTAAGTGTTTGTTTTCAAATATTAACCTTTTGTTCGTCTTCGGGGCACAAGTGCCCGGGCGCCTTTAAATTGCAAATAAAATTACTAAAAATAAAAAATCTCACAATAAATTTAAGACCATTCGATAACTTGAACCTTTAGCTTAACATCACTTAGTTTTCATGTTCATATGTGTAAGCATGTGTGAGATATTGCCTCTGAAGCACACATGTGCGTTGCCCGTCTCTTGGGGCATACAATGCCCCAAGTGTATTTTGTATTAAAACTGGACTGTGATCGATATCTCTTGACTTGCTGTTTTCGGCGAAGTTGTAGTACTTGAGGTCCACTACATTTTTGCTGAAGACAAATATCTCTTATCTCTTATCAGTTGCGCGGAAAATGATGAGAATGGATTCGCGTTTTCTGCGGTTTTCCGCGTAATTGATAAGAGATAACGAAATAAAGCATGTGGAAAATTGTAGTACTCAAGCTGCACTTCAACTTTGCTGAAGACAAATATCGCTTATCTCTTATTATCAGTCACGTAAAATAAAATTTATCAAAAATCCCGTATTGTGGGCGGTCTTCAGCGAAGAGGAAATTTTGCGTCTTTGCCGAAGACATCATTTCGTTATCTCTTATCAGCAGTCAATGACAGATAGCTGAGCAGAGAATCATTTCAGCATAGATATTCAGTTTACAACTGAATTCTCAGTAACTGAATGCAGTCACTGTGCGTCGCTGTGAGTAAGCGGGCGCTCTACATTCAAGCGCAGGCGTGTATATACATTGGTTTACACTCAATTGTGAGTATGCGTGCGAGAGAGGAGAGAAGAGAAAAGAACGAACAATATGTGTCGCATTGAACGATTTGAGTGAACGTCGTCTTGACACAGTGTCAGTGTGGCGAATACTTACTATTTGTCTCTTCGAATCATTATTCCTTCTTCTTTTTCTTCCAACAAATTTATTAGCAGCATGCACACAACCAAAAAAGTTAAATTCTAAAACTAAACACAACAAACCAATGATCATTGATCTGTTTATTTTATGAATTTGATTTTTTTTCTTGTGTTTGTGCTGTTGACAAATTTGTAAGAAGATAAAGAAGCAGGAACGACAATTCGAAGAAACAAAGAGTAAATATTCGCCACAATGACACTGTGTCAAGAGGACATTCACTAGCATCGCTCGATGCGACACATTTCGTTTTGTGAATTTTTATCGACATCATATTTTTTTCAATTGAAAATGTCAACTTTTGAGCCAAATTCGCGTCATTTGCGGGAAGTTTTGCTTTTCTTCTTTAATTCGAAGAAATCTGCAGCTGAGGCCCATCGATTGCTGTCGGATATTTATGGTGAAGCCTCTTTTGGTGAAAGAACGTGTCGTGAGTGGTTTCACCGCTTCAAAAGTGGCGATTTTGACGTCGAAGACCGGCATGGTGGTGGAAAAAAGAAAATTTTCGAGAACGCCGATTTGGAGGCATTGCCGGATGAAGATCCATGTCAAACACAAGAAGAGATTGAAAGCATTGAGATTCATCCAAAAGCAAGGAAATTGGGTGCCACACGAATTGCAGCCAAGAAACGTCGAAAGACGATTTTGCATGTCTGAAATGTTGCTGGAACGGCACAAAAAAAGTCGTTTTTGCATCGTATTGTGACTGGCGATGAAAAGTGGATCTACTACGATAATCCAAAGCGCAAAAAATCGTATGTCAAGCGCGGCCAACCAGCCAAATAGACGCCAAAGCGAAATATTCACGTTTCGAAGGTAATGCTCTATATTTGGTGGGACCAGAAGGGAGTGGTGTACTGGGAGTCGCTTCCAAGTGGTCAAACAATCAAAGGACCTCTCTACCGAACACAATTGATACGTTTGAAGCGAGCGTTGAAGGAAAAACGGCCAAAATGGGAGACCAGACACGAGTCATTGATTTTACACCATGACAATGCTCGGCCACATATTGAAGCATCGGTCAAAACCTACTTGGAAAATAGCGGATGGGAAATTTTGCCTCACCCGCCTTATAGCCCAGACCTTGCTCCTTCCGACTACCACTTATTTCGATCGATGCAGAACGCCCTTACCGGAATACGCTTCACTTCAGTCGAAGGAATCAAAAATTGGCTTGATTCGTTCCTGGCCTCAAAAGACGAGAAATTTTTTTGGGACGGAATCCATAAATTGCCTGAATTGTGGGGAAAAGTCATAGCTTCCAATGGACAGTACTTTGAATAAATTATATAGTGCAAATTTTTCACAATAAAGCCTCAAAAATTGAAAAAAAAAACGGCGGAAGCAAAGTTATGCACCCAATATAATTTTGCCAAAGAAACATACGAGTGGCGAAGCGTAGCGACTACGCGTACCACTACGTTTAGAGAATTACTAAACGTACTCGTAACGTTTCGCCACTGTGAAAAACTATCGTAAATAAGCTAAGAAAATTAGTAGTTAAAGCTCATTAATTGGTATTATACTGGTACTATAGCGCGGAGAGCAGGGAGAGCGTGGATTAATTGGACTTACTGGATCGCAAGGATTGAAAGGCGAAAAGGGTGACCAAGGAAATGATGGTCTTGTTGGTGTTCAAGGACCTATGGGATTGAAGGGTCACCAAGGGTCACCTGGAATTGGATTGCCCGGCCAAAAAGGAGATAGAGGTAGAATTAATTAAGCATGTTTAATGTGTTTGTAGTTTTTATTTTGAACATTTTCTGATCACTTTATTCATCAACAAACAGGAATTCAAGGCATAAAGGGCGAACAGGTAAGTAGTGGCATACTTTAGAGGATTTTTCACAAAGACCGAAACTGATATCACTCGTCGTAACAACAAGGGCATACAAGGTGTTGATGGTGGTCAAGGTCCTCCAGGAAGACCCGGTGAAAGGGGTGCGCAAGGTCCCCAAGGTGCCGTAGGTAAGTTAAAAATTAAAATCGAATTTACTTTCTGGCTGACCTAAAGATTTGCATCGGAAAACACTAGAAATGGGTTTGGCCAGAAACTTAAATAGCAACCATCGTATTGCAAATTCATAGAATAATTTTTAATCGTTCTGATTTTAAATCCTGAAAAAGGGCCAATCGGGGAACAGGGAATTCAGGGTGCAAGAGGCTTGCCTGGAGAAGTAGGACAACAGGGAGAACGTGGAGAGGTAAAGTCCATTAAAAATGATGATGATGTTTCACAGTTTGATTTTGATTTACTATGTGATAATGTTATTTTATAGCGCGGTATACAAGGACTGCAAGGACTACAAGGGTATGTCAATTAATTCATACTCAGCTATGCTTTTTTATGGATAATTTACAATATATTTTCTTCAGTTTTCCTGGGATTCAAGGACCGCAAGGTAATTTCGGATAACACACTCGGATGTAAATTTACATGAAAATATACTTAATGCAATTGTATTCTTGTTTTTGTTAAATTTAGGTATCAAAGGAGACAAGGGATTGACTGGGGTAAAAGGTGAAGAAGGCAAAGTCGGCAAAGCAGGTCCACCGGGGGAGAGAGGGTAACGTGAACCTACTTCACCATTTTTCTTTTATGCATCGATATTTCACAGCTTGTGAACAGCAACAATAACACTCATTATTTTACTATACAATTGTATTATTATTGAATACGACAATACATACAAATATCATGCACAGTTATGCTTCTAACTCGTAGATCGTAGTGGAATATCGAAATATCGCATGAACTGAATTTGTTATTGAACTATATTAGTATTACTATGGTTATTAATACTTTTATTTAGTTAATATTATACTTGATTTTCGTACCTAACATGAGCTTTTTGAGTAGGCCGCAAGGATTGATCGGGTTGACTGGGCCCAAGGGTCATAAAGGAGATATTGGATTGCCAGGACCACAAGGCATGATCGGCCCAATTGGACGACAAGGCGCACCTGGACAAGCGGTATGAAATAATAATAGTAATAATAACAATAATATGTTTATTATTGATCATTCCATGTAATGGAACAAACACAATTTGAAGCATTACACTTTAACTGATGTGAATATAAATTTATTGAATTCATTTGAACCATTTTTGATATAGGGCCCACCAGGACCACAAGGTAAAATCAACAATTCGATTGTTTCGATAAAAAAATTGACATGTACACGTAAATAATTATAACACTAAATGATCCTGTTTTAATTGTTCAGGTATTCAAGGCGAGATCGGCCTTACTGGTCCCAAAGGAGTTGCAGGAGACATTGGCAGACCTGGTCAAACTGGCCCGCAGGTATATACTGTACATTGTCGTGCTGCGAGCTTTGAAATTCAACAGTTTTGTGTTCAACAAAAGTGGACAAATACATAGAACTTGAAGTATTGATCCAATTTTTTTCTGAATTTTCAGGGCACACCAGGTATATTTTGTGGCATTGAAGTTTGTGAAATGAAAAAATTCATGATATTGAATTTCTGGTCTGCGTCTGTGATTCCTGCGTGCATTAAAAAAATTCATGTAGTTTGCTCTATGAAACACCAATGTACTGAGTGTTTACAGCAATGTTACACTAATGCTAAATAGCACTTCATCTTTCAATTCAAGCTTATATCAATTGTGATTGAAATAATATGCTACCAATGCAGAGAAATTATTAATATAACTTACTGTGGCTTTCAGGTTTCGATGGACAAAAGGGAGAAAAAGGGGAACTAGGTAAATTGCATAAGGTTTTCATTTTTTCAACTACGTTTCTAACTTAGTTTTTAGATCAAGCACTTATTTAACTATTGTTTAACAGGCGCATCAGGTGTAGCCGGAATATCAGGACCAAGAGGAGTGCCAGGTAAATTATTTTATTGTATTTTATCAGCATTCAAATAAAGTATTAAATCGCGGATAAAATACAGCGAAACCTTGCTTATGAAATGTCAAGAGCCATTCTTTTTGATAATCCTCAATGCTTGTACGATTTTTCCGATGATGACTTATGTATATCGTCCGACAAATGGCTTATTAGCTCTAAGTTCTAATCAACTGAATGTTTTTCTTTAATTTTTCACCAATCAAATTATTACAACAAAATAACTTGTTTGAGAAAATGAATGTTTTAAATGTTGTTGATAATTAAAATGGCCAAAAATAGTTTTTAATTCGAGAAATTTTTTGGAAGTATTAAGACTATACAAATATGTTTTTTCATGAATAATAGGGGAGCGAGGACTGCCAGGATTACCTGGGGCGCCGGGAGTTGGAGTTCGTGGAATGCGAGGTTTGAGAGGCGAAACTGGTTTAACAGGAAAACAAGGTAATGACGTGGTTTTCAAAAGACGTCAAACATATTGACATATAAGTGTTTGTTTGAAATATTCCACTCTAATTATTCTCAATACACTGTATAGTTTCATATTACTATTGCTTATCTCAAGATAGATATTACTTTTAAAAAATAGCAAATATGCTTAAAACATAATGAAAGAGTATCTACACACACAATAGTGAGGAGTTAAGTTGTATACTAAAGTGCGAGGGGCAAATCACTCTTTTTGCAATTACTTCCCAAAAGTTGCAATTACTCTTTTTTTCAGCAATTACTTCAAAATTTACAATTACTTTCCATATACAAGTAATTGCAACCGACCAGTAATTGTTGAAAAATGGAGTAATTGCAACTTTTGTGAAGTAATTGCAAAAATAGTGATTTGCCCCTCGCTAAAGTGTCATAACCAATACATTTAAATATAGTTGAAATATACGAATGAGATAGAGTTCATCGCAAAAGCAGATGTCAGCACCAACAAATTCATACAAATGAGATGACATTTATCCCATTTGAATATGTCAACTATATTTGAATGTATTGGTTATGACACTTTAGTATAAATCTTAACTCCTCACTATTGTGTGTGTAGATAAGCTGATAAAAAAAGAGTTTCAAACCTTTTCGTGCTTTTTGACGGATGTAGGGGAAGGTGGGGAAATTCGGAACACACATCGAAATAATTTAATAACATTCTAAAAAATTAACATTTTTCCAAATTCTAAAGTGGTACGACTTAGTAAATGTAAAAACATAACTTTTGGACCTTGCCGCTTGTTGAAATTCGAATCGGTTGAAAAAATGTACCCTGTTGGCAAAGAACCCTTGATTTTGCGATTTTCAAAAATGGTGGGGAAATTCGGAACACTCCATAAATGGATAGAAAACTGAAACAATTTTGATTCAAAACGTTTATGGAGAACTAGGAAAAGGCAGAAGAATTAACTTTAATGGGGAAAAAGTTCAAAAATAGCGATTGTTGTTAGTCGGATTTGTAATTGTTGCCTGTGAAATAGCTACCAATCATTTTGGTGCATTTCAAGTGGCGCATAAATGGCAATGAGTAATTTGTCAAAATTTTGCATGAAATATAATAAATATGCATAAAAAATGCGATATCAACTTGAAAAGTATTAAAAACTAGTGGAACCCTGCCCGCTTCGCTGCGCAAAACAAACAAATAAATAACCCACTATACATGAAACCCATAGAATGAAAAAAAGAACTTCTGAACTCTTTGCCGATAAATGAAACGAAAGCGAGAAAAATGAGAAAAACGTGTTTTCCGCTCAATGGCTACTTGTGTCACTTTTGCTCGCAACTTCATTTGTTTCTTTTTCGCTCTAAGTTTTTTTCGTTTCATTTATCGGCAAAGAGTTCAGAAGTTGTTATTTTGTTCTTAGGCTGTCATATTAAATTTAAATTAAATGATTTTTTAATCAATATTTCTCTTAGTGACTATACAATTCGGTTGTATCGTCTCTGCACGGCAATTTTCAAATTGAGTACGATTTTCCGGAGTAAACGAAATATTTAAAAATTGTCAAGCCCCTAGCCAAATACTTTACTTTCATTGGTTACGCGCCATCCAAGTCAACGACATTGTAAACACACCACAATAGTTGATTGTCAAAACTGTTTGATAACAACACAAACCGGGTGCGTTTATAAACAAATTGGCAAACCATCGGCTTCATTTTTTTTTATTGCAAAAATACAAAAACCAAAAATATTGTGTACCACAAAGCATTGCAGTAAATGTGAGAAAGTGAGAAATATTGATTAATAAATCATTTAAAATTAATATATAGTGGGTTATTTATTTTTTTGTTGTGCACAGCGAAGCAACCATGGCTATTAAATTGAACGTAGTATTTCAATCGTACTCAATTTGAAAATTGCCGTGCGGAGACGATACAACCGAATTATATGCCAACTTTCAAGGTAATTTCGTTGATGTTTTGTTGATTTGCATGTTCAAACGCCTCTGGACGTATCTAAAATATAAAATCCACCGGCTCTCGATTTACGAATAATTACCATACGAAATTTTCGAAAATTCGACTAAAATTCGACATTTTTGTATGGGAGGTACCGGTAAATTAACTCCGATTGGCTTCAAACCTCCTAAACTTTCATTTTTAAAAGAAAAAATAAGATTCTGAAAGTTTAAAACCAATCGGGATCAATATACGGCTACCTCCCATACAAAATTTTCGAGCTATAGAACAAAAAATGCATATAAAATTTTTCATCAACACATATACAACATAGTACATACGTATAAACCTTCCTTATGAGGTCCCAAAAACATCTCAAAAGAGTATAACACAATACCTCCAACCAGTAACTCAAACACTTCGAACATACATTAACCTCTACGTTTTTTTATACATAGATCACTTGATCAATTTTTCGTATATAGGGCGTTCCGAAATTCCCCACTCCCTAAGGCTTACAACATAATCGTGTTTCAGTCACTCAATGAATTTTTATGCAAAATTTCTTTTGTGAGTCGAAATATTAATGGTATACGATAATTATAAACATATTCATCAGAGTTGATTCATCCATCATTTTTCTGACTTTGTGACGTGGTATCCAAACAAATTCATGGATTCTATCATGAATTTGGATGGATCGCTCGTCACAAAAACGGAATGTCAGCGGAGCGTTCTATATGCTTTCACCGCACGCAAATTATCTAGATGACGAGCGTCAGCCGTAGCTGACCATCTATTGCGTTTGGTTGGCTGGTTCCGATTACCCCACATTCCCTTACTAAATTGAATGTTTTCTATGTCGCCATCTGGTTGGTGATACTAATATCTTCTCGCATGGTTCTGAGGAAGATTTTATTTATTGTTTATCCAATTTTATACAAAATCGCTTTTTCATTCATAAATCCAATTTAGAAAAGAAAATCGCAGTTATTTCGACTTTCTGCATGCAAAATGCCTAGAACATAAGAGTGGAAAAATTGTCATCATCAAGTTTAAAACACGGCACGACCAATTTCAAGTGTTGCAACTTGGTTTTGAAAGAAGTCGAATATTATCTGAAACAAAAACACTAGTACAAATAATTTTTTTGTCTCTTTGTTTGATATCAACCCACATTTTCGATAGAAAGTGAATTTTTTTCCATACAACTCATAATTGTAATACACAATCATGTGTTTAGTACATTTCATCAATGTTATGATTTTAAACTTGAATGCCGTGTTAGTTTTCTGAAATAAAAATTAAAAAATAAAATATTGACTGTTTTTGAATGTTTGCTATGAATGTCATTTTCAGAGCGTAAAGTTTGGCAGATACCATTGCCGACGTTAGAAGGGTGCGTTCAGTGTCGGTATTGAGCAACGAAATGTACTAAACACGTGATTATGTATTACAATTGAACCGTTGCGACAAACAAATTCCCTCAGAATATTTTGGTTCCAAAGTGCAACATGAATTTTTTTTTATATTGAGTTTACAACAACAACTCCTTATGAAAAAAAACTTTATGTTGCACTTTAAAACTAAAATATTCTAAGGGAATTTGTTTATCGCAATGGTTCAATATCGTGCCGTGTTTTAAACTTGATGATGACAATTTTTCTACTCTTATATTCTAGGCATTTTGCATGCAAATAGAGGTGTCAACGGACAAAATTTTGTCCGTCCGTCCGTCCGAACATTTCTTGAAAAAATTCGGACGTCCGGTCCGAATGTCCGAAAACCGAAATTTTTTTTCGGATGTCCGGTCCGAATGTCCGAAAACCAAAAATTTTTTTCGGACGTCCGGTCCGAATGTCCGAATTTTTTTTCGGACGGACGGACGGACGGACAAGGGGTTTGTCCGAACTTTTCAAATTTTTTCGGACGTCCGTAAAATTTCCGGACGTCCGAAAAAAATTCAAAGCCAAAAAAAATATTCGAGCCAAAAAAAAATTCAAAAGAAAATTTTCTCGGCTCCAATGATTTCTTTCTAATCCCACAATTGATCCATTGCGACAAACAAATTCCCTCAGAATATTTTAGTTTCAAAGTGCAACAACCAACGTAAAAACGTTTACCAAAAAGTGTAAACCAACTAATATACAAACTAATATATTTTCTTTTGAATTTTTTTTTGGCTCGAATATTTTTTTTGGCTTTGAATTTTTTTCGGACGTCCGTAAAATTTTCGGACGTCCGAAAAAATTTGAAAAGTTCGGACAAACCCCTTGTCCGTCCGTCCGTCCGAAAAAAAATTCGGACATTCGGACCGGACGTCCGAAATTTTTTTTTGGTTTTCGGACATTCGGACCGGACGTCCGAAAAAAAAATTCGGTTTTCGGACATTCGGACCGGACGTCCGAATTTTTTTTTCGGTTTTCGGACGGACGGACACTATTGTCCGAATTTTTGTCCGTGTCCGTTGACACCTCTACATGCAAAAAAGACTGTGATTTTCTTTTCTAAATTGGGTTTATGAATGCGAAAGTGATTTTGTATAAAATTGGATAAACAATAAATAAAATCTTTATCAGAACCGTGCGAGAAGATATTAGTATCACCAACCAGAGGAAACATTCAATTTAGGACATAGGTCAAAAAGCACGATTCGTTGCTCTAGCAAGTATGAAACTCCTTCATTTTCGTAAAATGAGCCATTCAAACGCAATAATGATTTTAATTTTTTTTATTTCGATCCGTTTGCGCAGGTGAAATAGGTCCAATGGGTCAAGTTGGTTTGCAGGTAAACTGTTTGATAATAATTAATGAGTAGGTGTTTTGTTCGGGTTCAAGTTGTTCGAAGCGACAAAATATGTGTTCGTTCAGGTTCATGTAGTTTCCTCGAAAATGTTTAAGTTCAATTCATATTCATTCGAAACTGTTTGATTGCACGGTCACGGTTGTAGTTTCGACCAAATAGAACTTTCACTTTAAAAATGCACGTTCATCGTCTGTGAATGACGCGTGTGTTACGTGTTGGTTTTGAATAAATCTAGAATTATTTGCATAACATTTAATAAACATACAGATTTACATTTTGCAGCAACACATTATTATTATAACGGACGCTTAAAGTAATATTAATAGCATTACAATTGTAACGTTAGATTTTAACGTCACCAGTAATGGTTACTAGTATGGTACTAACCATCACCGGTACAAAAAATAAAGACCGTCTACAGACGGTCTTGCCGATTAGAGGGTTAATGTCACCTTGTGTCACACAAAAGTCAAAATCGATTGTTCTAATATTTTAAGTTGTTTTTTTCATTAGCAAACTATTTTTTGTCTAGGGTCAACCAGGTCCTCAAGGTCCGATTGGCGAACCAGGCCCAGAAGGTCCCATCGGTCGGTATTATATTTCAATCTTTACCACCGTGTTTTTTTCTTTTTGACAACTATTTGAACGTTCTTTATAGGAAAAACTGGAGAAAAGGGTAAACAAGGAGAAAAAGGTACGATTACCTAATTTTGTGTAAGCTCGCTTTTCTATTTTCTGAAAGGGATTTCCAACCCAACGCCGATATTAATCGGAATGAATTATCACAACATATTGTCGTCATTAGTGTTGGCCGTCAAACACTTTCGAACGCTTGTTCGACCGTTCGAAAACATGAAAAAATTGTTTTGTTCGTTCGTTCGTTCGAAAATTATGGCTTGTTCGACCGTTCGGTTTTTTTTACATTTAAAATACTACGTTTAAGCAAAATTTATTTTGAATTCTTTGGGCAAGACTTTTTTGGCGATTTTTCGCAATTTCCTGGGTTTTTCACGAAACTGATATAAACTGATGTAAACAATAGTCATCTTCAGCAAGTTATAGGAGATATTCAGTGCTACACGGAATACTGTACAATTTTTATTTTTTCTGTTTAAATTGCATTCAAATATACAAAGGACATTATAATGTAAGTAGTTAGAGTTGAAAGTTAACAGAATAATGACGGTTTTTTCATGAAATTGGAGCTGGGTTGGACGTCCCCTCAAACAATAGAAAGGCCATAGGGGATGCATAATTACATACACACAGAGAAAACACAGTAAGATCAATCAGAATAGGATTTATATGACAAATCATGTAAAACGATAAAATATCGTGTAATTTGAAATATTTCAAAAATGACGCGTACATTTGACAGATTCGTACATCGGGTAGTTAGTAAAGGTTTATTGATTTGGGACAAACGGACATTTGTCCCAATGTCCCATTTCAAATTAGGACAAAAAAAAATTTTATTTTTATTTTTTTATTTTTTTTATTGATTTATAATGGTGTTGAAAACAGGAAAAATCCCAATAACATTCTTCACCTAAAAATGTCCGTTTGTCCTAATTTGAAATGGGACATTAGGACAAATGTCCGTTTGTCCCAAATCAATAAAAGGACGGACGCCGTCCGTCGGACGGACGAACAAATTTTGTCCCTTTGCCACCTTTAGGGTAGTATCATTGACCAATTCATTGTTTTATTTGAAATCACACGATATCTTATCGTTTTACACGATTTTTCATATAAATCCTATTCTGCTGGATCTTACTGTGTAGTTTTTCATATTTTTTTTCTCTGTGTATGCATAATTATACACATGTTTTTACAACAAGAAGATTAATGAACTATTGTGTTTATTTCATTTGAACAGGAGTTCAAGGTCCAATCGGAAATCCAGGGCCAACAGGTATGTTTAATGTTATGATGCTGCGAACTTGGAAATTCTTCAGTTTCAACAAGTGGCAGAAATATAGAACATGAAGTATTGATCTACTTTTTTTTCTTTAAACTTTCAGGTCCACCTGGTTTGCAGGTTCAGATTTGATACATATTTTTTACATTGAAATGATAAATGTAAATACATGTGTTTCTTCGTTGTTCTATAATTCATGAATATAGGGATTGCCAGGTTTGCAAGGTCTAGTTGGAGTTTCTGGCGAACGCGGAGAAAAGGGCGAACAAGGCGAACAAGGTAGCATCGGTATGAGAGGAAAACCAGGACCATTGGGTCCAAGTGGTCCTAAAGGGTGAGTTTAAGTCGACATGAATTTTATTTTTTATCCAGACATAACTTTCATGGTAAACAAACAAATTATTTCGAGGCAGAGATCGTGGTGAGCCTGGACCGGAAGGTCATAAGGGCCACACTGGATTGCAAGGGATGCCAGGAGCACCAGGTGATTTTCATTATCTTCAAGAAATATATCTGCTTCTATATCTTTAAATTTATTTTCTCGTTTTATTTCCCCAGGATCTCGTGGAGAGAAGGGCGAAAAGGGCCAAGGCGAACAAGGACCAATGGGAAGAACTGGTAAAATGTTCATACAATTTGTACCCATCAAAACCATAACTAATCAAATGTGAATTCAATTTCAATTTAAACAACGTAGGTGAACCTGGCCCACGCGGTGCACCAGGTAAGGAGCATTTCAACTCAAATAGGTGAATACCGATGCCGATGATACATTTCTTCTTATTTTCATTTGCAAATCTAGGTCATTCAGGCCAACAAGGCTTAACAGGACCTATGGGTCCGCCTGGTCCCCCTTGCTCCGATGGTAAACCCGGAGCTCAAGGTAAAGAAAATAATCGATTAGAGGTTAATATTTCAAATATAGTTCAATATTATCATGAACATCCCAACGAGAGTTGTGCGACAACTTTTACGCAAATGTATCGCTAACCTTCCGCAAAAGTTGTCACAAAATGCATGAACTGCGATCAACTTCATTCGAATTCAGCTCTACATACAGCGCCACCATACGGAATGTTGGATACAATTTGAATTTATAGGTTTACAAAGAGCGATATGTCGCAGACATGTTGGCGTAATTTTGCGTAAACCTGTACATTGAAAATCCCATCGCAATGCGGAATGTCGCGGGAAGGTTTTGCATTGCGGGGACATGTCGACATAAACCTCAATGTATCGCAAATTTCCAGTAGGGCATATATCTCATTAAATTATGTTTTGTTGAAATCTTGCTGTTTTAATAACTTCTGGGAAATGCCCAACATATGTTGTTTCTATATAGAAAACATATTGGCAGTTGTTATTATGTTTTTAATTATTAATGATAACATGTTATCATGTCTCTGAAAGGTATACAAGGTCCGCCAGGGCCTCCAGGTCCTCCGGGTGAAAGTCAAGGATACGACACAGCATTGCTGGCAGCATTGACCAGCCAAATGTCATCGATAAATAACAACAAAGGACCAAGCAGCGGTGACATCCAAGAGGATAGCCCAACCGGCAATCATCATCGTCAACTAACATTGGAAGAACAACGAAATCTACTCAAAAAAGCCTACGAACAGTTGAAGCGCAATTTGGATAACTTGAACAAGCCCACCGGTCAAAAAGACTCTCCAGCTAGAACATGCAAAGAGCTTGTACTGGCCCAACCACAGCTGCCTTCCGGTGATTATTGGATCGATCCGAATGAGGGCGATAAAAAAGATGCAATTTTGGTGCACTGCGACATGCCAACGAAAACAACATGCGTTCGTTCTCAACCACAGCGCAGCAACAACATTGAGTACGTTGGCGATGAAAGAGAGATTTGGCTGAGCGAAGTTCATAATGGCATGAAACTCACCTACAAAGCCGAAAGCAACCAAATCACACATTTACAAATGCTATCGACTCACGCCTCGCAAAACCTCACTTATCATTGCAAGAATTCGGTCGGCTATTTCGATGCCGAGAAAAACAACTACCATAAATCGTTGAAATTGTTGGCCTGGAACGATGCTGAATTGACGGCGAAAAATTCACAACAATTACGCTACGAAGTAACCGAAGATGGATGCAAGGTAAAAAAATAGCAGCAAATATCATGATTTTATTCTTATATACCTACTACTATTATTAACTTTTACTAGACACGATCGCACAATTGGTCAAAGACGGTGATTAGCTACAAAACTGAGAAACCATCCAGATTGCCAATTGCAGATGTGGCTGTTCGAGATATCGGTATTGCTGGTCAACAATTTGCCGTGGAAATTAGCCAAGTCTGTTTCCAAACACAAGACTATGACGATCAATAGAATTACTAGCTAACAAATTGTATTTCAATTTATATGTAAATAATCTCAACACTGCTGCTGCACTCTTCGGAGGCAATACACTTTAAGCGACAACATCTCAGAATGTTATTGTTGAAGCACGGGAAGATCGAATACATGTTTCCAAAATTCTATTCGATTTTAACAAACACAAATTATTGGATAATGTATCTGTCATTCAGAGTGCACGATATAAATAAAATCAATTAATTTTTCACTCAAGTTTCGATTCGACTTCATCACCATATAATGAACTACTTACTACCTACTACCATGAGAAATAATATTGCCATAACAAAAAATAATCTAATATTTTGTGTGGTATGTAATAATATCGATACGTCTCTACGAAATCAAAAGCAAAATCCAAATCATATTAAAGTACACGGTGAGTGAAGAACGCAGAACATTTCCCATATTTCCTTGCGCCCTGGCTGTTGATGTTGCATTCATTGCAACAGCAATTGCGTCATTGATTTTCCTTAGAAATGGAAAGGTGGTGTCGTTTCTTCTTGGAATATTGAACGCCATCAAGTCACACCTGTGTCTCCAATTATGTTTTTGTCATCAATTTCACATTTCCCCCTGTGATAGTAATCCATATCTATTGTGATGACTGCAGCTCCAGCTAGATTTGGCCTCTTCACCATTACAAATCAGATGCGGTTTATAATTGAAAGACCATCTCCGAATACAAAAATTTGCTTTTCCCCTTCGTTGCCATACCGTGATTTGGTACTAGACAAAATCATGAAAATAAATAAATTCATAAATGGTTCAAGAAAATTTCACGCCAGAATTATTCAATTAGTTGAATTGAGTCCCTTGTTTGTTGAACTGGTACATGACCGCTAAATTTGGGTGGGCATGCGTGGTGGGGCTCCCCTGGAGGTATAGCTGTGCTCACGATTTTTTTTTATCAAGATATCGTAATAAACTAAAAATATCGTTCGATATCGTTATTATGATGGAATCTTAATAACGCTATCAACTTTTTATCAGGATATTAACTATATTCAAATAATAACGTTATCGGATGAATCTTAATAATATCGTTGGGAAGTTATCAAGATCGAATCCTGATAATTTATC